>NC_059477.1:36334834-36643501 GCF_018139145.2 Gymnogyps californianus
GACTGGTGAAAATTTAAGAAGGGGGTGACAGGTATTAAACATAGCTA
Source organism: Gymnogyps californianus (assembly GCF_018139145.2). Classification (NCBI taxonomy): domain Eukaryota; kingdom Metazoa; phylum Chordata; class Aves; order Accipitriformes; family Cathartidae; genus Gymnogyps; species Gymnogyps californianus. The sequence continues at coordinate 36,334,882 of NC_059477.1, forward strand.
CATAGCTTCAGATTATATAATCCTTGTACAATTCAGCCAAGTGCAAAATCATCTCACCAGATTTGTCTCTTTTTTTTTTTTTTTTAATTGATTTGAAAAGATGGAGAGGGACAGAATTAATTAAACTGAGAAAGTTCAGAAAACTGTGGTACTCAGGTGAGGAAAATAACCCTCTGATGTGGTTCAGACTGAAAAACATAAGATTAAATCCATGGCAAGGCAAATATAATCTCATTTTGTAGTTATATAAGACTGTTTAAAGTGGGTCATCAGTGCTGGGGAAAAACATGCCTTCATTTTCTAGGTTGTTTTTTTTTTTTTTTTAAACATACCAAATAAGGGTTTTTTTCTCCTCCCCTTCCCACACTAGAAGGAACGCTTTCCTCTAGGGACAAAGATAGGATGAAGCTAAATATATCCCTTGTCTACTTTGTTCTCCATCATGTTGCTTCAGTGGTAATCACTTGTTTGAGATTTACCTTCAGAGATTCTGCCTGACATATGTTGACGTGCATAATGAACATATGCAAACATATAGCAATTTAAAATGCATTCTTTATTGCACTTTGGTTTTAGTTTACAAATTGCTATAACAATTAAAGGGATTTTGTAAGCATTAATCTATGCACTTAGGGGAAATTTCACCTTAATTCTTTACTATTTGTGTGAGATGGAGAAAAAACAGCTTAAGACCCTGCTTGAGAGTTGGGCTTCTTTTGTTCTCTAGTTTCAAATGATATACAGGAAGGTTAGGTTTCTCTTCTTTGAAAGTACCGCTCTTTTCAGGGAAGGAGAAGAAGCTGATAGAGTTTGAGGGCCATGATCTGTGTGGCTTAGTTATGGATTTTTGGTTGATGTTCGTTTGTTTGGGTTTTTTTCTGAAGCACCAGCTGAAAGAATCTGAAGAAGGCCAGACTGAGGAGAGAGGACAGTGATTGCAGTAGGAGAAGGAGGCCTGAGAGATAACAGCTACAGAGAGATTTTAGATAGAAAGGGAATAGCTTCTTCAGCAGCCCTTTACAACTAAGAGATACGAAGGGAAGTGCACTTAGGTGTCCTCTAGACATCCGAAAATGTAGACATCAAAAACTTGGTTACCTCTGAAACTCTTTTTTATACTGTGTTTTGGGTAATTGGGGAAAGGACTGAAATGTTCACTTTCCCATTCATAATGGGAATCATGTGATGATGAGGAAAAAGTACATACTGCTGTAAATAATGTTCGAACTGTAGCTCTTCCTTTGATACTCCTGACTCTGTCAGAATTGGTATAATTGGTTGCCAGCAGTGGGTGTTGTGTCCAAAAAATCCAGCTTGCAGCTTCTGATGACTGAGATAATTTACTTTGCATTTCCATTCAGCAGCTAAGTCCTATTAATCCAGCTTCTAGTTCGTCCTGTATTTAAATTCTTTATAGGAGTTGACAGTAAAATTTTTCAGTTCATGCTGAAAACTGCACGTTGGCAAATAAACAGGTAGCCATTATAATACATATCAAATAAGTGTCTGTTCAATCTTTATGTGGAGCCTTTGATCAAGTACTTGATAGTAAGTCGTGATGTCAGTATGCTGAACCAGAAGAGGACAACAGAATGATGGTAGAAAAGATTCCTGCAATCTTGATGGAAGGGCCAATTTGTACTGTCTGAACTATGCTAATCAAAATAGCCAGACCAGCTTTGTAGTTGAAATAGCAAATTATTTCTTGCACAACTTATTTTGACTGAAATGTCTAGGGAACACTCAGGTTAATTCCATGGGCAGATGTGAGGAGGCAATGACTTCTGGTTGGAGAAGTCTGCTGGCACAGATGGATCCAGAATAGCTCATGCCTTCCTGGCCTCAGCCTGTCACACTCAGAAATTTAAGCCGTGCATACTGAATCACGTGTTCTATGTGATTTACATTTATCAAATCACAAAAGCATTTTCCCCTCTCCACTATTTCACTCTCTCTGCTATTTTGACTTCACTGCAATAGCTTCTGTTACCAAACATGGCTGCTGGTAAGCATGAGCGCTTTTTTGTTTTCTAAACTATTCTTCTTCATGATCAGAAAGAGACTAAAAATTTGCTTACTTCCCAATAGTGCTTCCCAATATAGTGTAAGAACAAAAGAGATGAAGCTTTGAACGAGTTACAAGCACTAATGGTTCCTTAATATTAGCTGTGCTGTAGAATATTGGGGAGTGTGGAGAAAGGGAAAAGAAGGGATAAAAGCACACACTAATTTGAGCTTAGGAAGGTCAGGTCCTTCCATAGTCAATACAGAGGATGAAGCTTTTGGGGCTGCTGCTTTGAGTCACTCCCTAAAAGGGGAAGAAGGGCTAAGCTAAACAGCTCTTTGCTACCAAAAGATACAATTTCTCCTTTTCATTTTCACTAGCTCTGATACGTACCTGACCCATCTGTTAGACAGCTTGGTTTGCAAAACAAGCAGAAAGCTAATGTGAGAAAAAGGCTTCTTTTGTTTTCACGATCTGAATCAGCTCATCGAGGGATCTGTTGATTTGGCACATCCAGTACAAAGGAGGGTGTGAGAGTGAGTGGCTTGGAGCCATAGGATGAGAAGTGAGGAGTGAGATTAGCCTGTTCCCCAGCTGTGAGCTGTTGGCTCAGCTCGGCTCAGCTCAGCCCAGCCGTCTTGTGTGGCTGGACCCTCTCATGGGGGTCTCCAAGGGCCCCAGCTGTCTTCACTGACTACGGAGGGACAAAATGACCCGCAACTTCCCCTTGTGCTGTGGTGGCAACAGTGGCTGCTATTGTCATCTTTGAATGTTACCTTTTCCTTCCTCTTCTTTCAGCCTGTGTAATCTTGATTTTTTTTTTTTTAATTTGAAAACAGGAGATATGGTAGTCTTAGTAACTGACTTGTTAGGTATAAAGTCAGTAACTAAATGATGGGAGGGTTTCTGTGGCAAAAGAAAAGGCTAACTTCTCAATTGTTTCAGTAGTGTCACAGCTGTCTGCACTACTGATGCCGCAGAATTTTTTTTATAAGCAATTCCTCAAAAATAAGGAGTATCCAGAATTTTTGCTTTAGGGCTATGCTCAAGAAGAATGCACTTAAAATATACTGCTGAGTGAGAGTGTCCTACCACACCTGTAGCAGTGTCAGAGTTCAGTGCCAAGCCTAGTGAAGCTTCCGTTCACTTGTGTCACATCTGGGTTCTTCGCATTTTGGCAAGCAGTCAAAAACCAATTTAGCCCTTTACAGGAATTAAGCGTTGCGCTCAGACATCGTAACTCAAAAGACTGTGTCCAGTGTATGGTGTGAAATTAATCAAAAGGAAAGAAAATTAAGGACCTGCTGTGGTGCCATCCATCAGGATATCACTCAGCAGGTGTGTAATTAACTTGCCTTGACTGTGGATTAAATTTAACGGCATAACGTAAAACTACAGAAACTGTTTCCGTTATTACTAGGGAGCAAGCAAGTGTTTTTAAAGATTCCAGCTTAGTGAACTGTTTATGCCATACAGTGGATAGTCCTATGATCATTTAACAGCATGAGTTTAGATTATGTTCCCTAAGAAGATCAAGTATTACTGTATCAGTAAAAATTGTTAAAGGCAGGCCACAGAAATGAGGTTTTAATTTCTGTAATTACTGTGCACCAGATGGTGGACGTATACTTTTTTCCAACATAAGTACTTCAGCTCAAATATAAGCAGTTGTGATCTTTATTTACAATTCATCAGATTTTAACCTAGGTGATCAAAATTCCTTTGTTTTGGCCCATTAGGATGACCTTCAAAGAAATATGTAGATAAAACCTCTCTATTGTTTGTTATAGTTACTAAAAAAGCCTTTTTTTTCTTTTTTTTTTTCCCCCCCAAATCTTAATTATGAGGATAGCAAAACTACCCACTAATGTTAACTTCCCACTAAACATTAACTACCCACTAACTTTATTTTGGAATAAGTATCTAATATTAGATTATGTACTTAAAGCATTTGGTAAATCGTAGTTAATTTAAACATTGGTTCTGAAAGAGCAGTACTACAAAGGTGCAAAATACATTACAGGTTATTAACAGCTCAAGAGAAATGAGGAAGATGAAGGAAATGTATTTCCCAATTTGAATCTAAAGGTCTTTATATTCTGCCAACTATTTTCTTCTTCTGTCCTGTCCTATTTCCTTATGTGTATGCACTTTTTCCTCTATAGTTGCCCTGATTATTTTTTTTTAAATGGAGCATTTATCACTGTTGTGGAAGCTCCCTTTGTCTTCTGAGTTCTTAGTGGATTTTTGCTGAATGTACCTTGAACATCCTCCTCTAAAATATTCAGTCATCTCAGTCCTTTTTAGAACTCCTGATGTTTTTACCCTTGGCAGAAAATAGTCATGTATGGTTTTTTTCATCTCCTCCCCCACCCCCCCACCCCTTAAATTCTGAATACACATTTCCAAGAGTTAAGGAAGTTGCGTGCTTGTGATTAGGAGGAAGACTTAGTTATGACTTGCACAGTAGCTTTCTTTGAAGTAGGACTGGCACGCATCCATTAATATATTTTCAGGATAAGGTGTCCACAGTATATTGGCACATACTTGATCAGCTGGTCTTTATAAGTTGACTCATTTGACCTCTTATTAAGGAGCATCCATGCTTTGTAGAAGCAGTACTTTTTTGTTTAAATATTGCCGATCAGAAAACTGTTAGAGTAGTGAAGATCTAATTAATGCTTTACAGTTTTGGTAACAAAATTCTGTGGATTTTGTGTCAAAAGATAATTCTGACATTAGCATTAGTAAAATGGTTTTGATTCATAACAAATATGATGTAACTACTGAGAAATGTTAGGGTTGTTTTAGAGTTACCCCACTCAGTTGCTGTGTCACTGGCAGTACTTTCTTCAAGGATAAACCGATAAGTAGTAGCTCTAGGATCATGGGATCTGTACTGTTCTGGAACTTAAATGAAGAGCTCTGTAGTCCTTTTGAAGAATATTCATTTGGGTAGAGCTGACAAGATTTTAGAAGTTTCTTCTTTCTTTGAAGAGAAACATCAGTCTTGGTACCCATTTCAAAATGAGGAGGTAAGCAAGTCATGGAGGCCTAATGCTCTGTAACATTATAAACATTAACAATGCAGCTCAAGCTTTTAACAGTGAACAAAGGTTAGATGATTACTAGAACAGTCATATTTCAGCTGGAGCTTTGGGCTGCTTTCTTTTCCTGCATTAGAAAATGAATATTTTGATATGAGTGTCTAAGCCTTGCTCTTAAGGCTTAGATTGTATCATGATGCTCTTGCAACCTTGCTTGTATTGAAATCAACCCTGGGATACCGTGTTCAATTGCCTGCCTGCAATTTGGGTTTTACATTACTGGGTTTAATTAATTGTACTCCTGCCTGTCTCTTGTTGGTGGCTTTTATAGTTGCCTAAGCTTTTATGATTAATTTGTAGCCCCAGGGGAGGTGGCGAGAGAAGAGGAAAAGAGATAAGTTTAACTCTTTCTGTGGAACTTCTCTAGTTTTTGAAGACAAGTGAAAAGCCAAGCAGGAGTGCTCTGGCAGCTGTGGCAGAAAGAAAATTTAGCTGTCCTGACAAAGCTTTTTGTCAGTCCATTTTGCTAGGAAGAAGGCCTCACACTCTGTTTTCCATGACAGACTGTGTAAGTTGGGTCATGCAGCTCTTCATTGTGCCTTGCATTCAAACTGAGTTTGTGTTGGCTGTTTTTGCCATTTCCTATCATGAGGCAGCATGAAGCTAATTATGGTGTCTTCACAGCAGTGTTTCATTGGTTTTTATGCAGCACTACTAGATTGTGGTATGAAGAGGACTCAGATTTCTCTAGATTGCCTGTAACAAGAATGTGCAAAATCGGTTTGTCGGCATGCTCCGAGTTCAGCAGTGTGATGTTATATGCCTGTGAGTGTGGGTTCCTGAGAAGATATTTGGATTTCTCTTGAGCCAGAATGACTGAGAACTGCAGCTGAAATTAGCAGAGATGGTCCATTGCAAGCAAGCTGATCCAAGGGAGAAAAAAACCAGAACAAAGTCAAACAAAAGCCCTGCCTGTTCAGTGCGATCTGCACAACTGATACTGACCAAAATTGGAGAAGGGGAACTGTCTCTTCTGATTACACCCCATGTTTACAGAGCATCGGTTCATGTTCCAGGTTATGCTGACAATACTTTAGTTTCTGATGGGCTCAGAGCACATGAGGAAAGGGAGCTTGTGTCTGCTAGTAAAGATGAGACAGTAGCCACTGGTTAAATCATTGGGTAGGGTGTTTTTGTCTTTTTTTTGTGGTTCTGTGTGAGGAGTGAAGATTTTGTTTGGCTTTTCTCATGACATTTTCTGTATTTTCTCAAACTGCAGTCAATAAAAGTCCCTTCCCAAAGGAATTGCCAGTCTGTAGGCTTGTGATTAGTATTGTAACTCAGCCAGGGATAGACAGAAACTTGTTATATAACAAGTCAAAAGTTATGATATTTAATAAGAGGTTTATTCTGCATGGCAAAAAATTAAAGTATTGTTTAATTAGCAGTCAAACCACTTATTTTGCCCTCTAGTTCATTATGTGTTAAGTAGGTTTATGCCACTGATTCATATAGCTTATTAGAGCTCATAAATGTCAGTGTAAAATTAGTCAAAATAAGAGTGTTAAAGTGTCTTGTGTCATTAGTTATGCAGTTAGTTTGATTTTGGTGACAAGTTTGTAGATAAAGTGTGAATTTTATAGTTGAAGATGTTATAGGACTTCGATAGCATGCTGCTTCTCATTACAGAAAGAGACAGCCTGTACCTAAAAGCTATAGCTGAAACTTTTTTCTGGTCATAGCTACTACCTGCCTCTCCTCGTCAGCAGTGTCAGTCAATGTAATGTACCAAGTTTAAAAGCAATAGATGCAATGGTGATAATTGTCAGTAAGTCAGTGATGCCACTTCTGGGGACACAGTACCAATGAGATGCTTTCATTGAATCTTTGTGTTCTTTGCCCAAATAGTAGTCAGTCAAGATCTGGAGCAGAACACCATAAGCTGAAGTGGCCGCTTCTTTAATAGTGCAGCTGATGGTTTCCAGATGCAAATTATTGTAATATGCTCAAATACTTTACATGTAGGTAAGATCCTGGAGTCTGCGTCTCAGAAGACTGTTGGCATTGTGAAAAGGAAACTAGGCTATAGTACAGAAAGTGATTTGCATCAATCATTTGACCAATTGAGCAATCACTTGATAATTATTGCTTGATATTATAATAAGATTTTATCACTTGGTAATATAATAAAAAGTCTCAGTACTTTACAATAGCAGGTTGTAATAATAAATGTCAGTTGGTAAATGACACTGGAAGATTTTGTACAAGGTATATGTTGCTGTAAATTCCAGTTAAGTTGAACAGAAGTCTTTGAGGCTGAAACTGCACACTTTTTTATTTTAACAGATTCAGGGTCCAAATCTCTTGATACATAGAGTAATGACAGCTCCAATTGCCACAGCCCTACAGGTAGCAATGATTTTTGTATGCTTTACATAATAGATTTCAAAGATTTGGGGATATTATATGCTGTTTATTATATTTTACATATAGTAAATAAGGTGTGGGGATGTACAGGGATAGCAGGCCAGTGGCTGAGTCATGTAATACATCTCTCAAGTTGCAGTGTGCAGCTCATCTGTGAGATGAGACTACAGATGTGCAGAATTGAAATAGCAACAACTTCTCTGGTTTTGTGGGTAGGGTATGTCAATCTGCTAGAAATTAGGCTCAGTATTTGGTCAAGAAAGAAATTGTATTGTCAGATTGTAGTATCAGAAGTACTGCCACCTGATCCCAGATCATTTTAAGGAAACCCTAAAGCAGTCTGGTAGATAGCTTTTGTTTATTTGCTTGACGGGGTACATGTCTTAAGTGACTGAAGATAAACTTTTTAATATGCCTTTTTAAAACTGTAACATTAAACTGGAACGTCACTTTTGGTTAGTCTCTGCTCAAAGACAGATCTCCTCTGTTTTTAATAATTTATGTGGAAACTATGAAGGATTTAAAATGTGGCAGCTCTGAAATAAGAAGATTGATGTTACTCTAGTGTGGTCTGATTCGGATTCTGACCTAATTTCTTTTAGTTAGTGATTGGTATAGGACTTTGTGGGGTACATGAGCTTATGACTTTTGGAGATTACTGGCTGATATTTTTAGGTTGCCAGCTAATCCTGTTTAGGAATAGGATTTTCATCTGAAAACTGACAGGTCCTTAAATTCTTCCTGTTTTGCTTTAGAATGACAACTGGAAAGTGTACAGAAAAAGTAAAGGATTGTTTGCTTATTTCAAACAGTCTCGTGCTGTGGCTGTCTTCTACATAATGATTTTCTGTGTGTATGGGTTTAAAAAGTGCTGTTTTTCTTTAATGCTTAAACAGAAGGAAAATCTTCCAATGAAGTTGTTAATTTTGCACATGCTCTAAAAGAGATATGGAAAAGCATTGCGTACACATTGCCCCAAAAATGTTTTGAGCCTTTCCTTCTGGATTTTTCTTACGTTGCCTTGTAGCTGTTTGCGTAGCAGCCAGACTATAGATAAACTAACAAATGCAAGTTCACAGTTCCATTTGCTTAGTCAACAACTGTGTTGCACATATAAACACTGTGTTCCAGATGTTTTCTCCTTGTTAGCAGTTGCTTTCATGTGCTTGTAACGTATGGCAGAGAGAACCTTGTTCTTCAATTCCACATTTAGTGTGGGGTTGCCATCTGCTTTGTGTGTTAATTTGGAAGGTAAGCATTTTGTCAACTGTTTCTACAGATTGAGTCCAAAATGCTTATCAGTCCTATGTATGAGGTCACCTTTGTGAATTTTTATTAAACTTTGTAAAAAGTGTAAAGAAGTAGAAAAATAGAGGCCATGGTAGCTTGAATGTTGGAGTGTTATATGTAGGATTGTAGCTCCTGTAGCTGTTTTGTTTCCTTTTTGTTGTATGCCTCTTGATGGGAAGGGAAGCCAAAGCGAGGTGGGGAAATGAGAATGTGCACTAAAAGTGTAATGTGTATGAGTAATACTATGTTGTATTGAAAATTTTGCTCAAACTGTGTGGTTTTTGTTGCTGGTTTGGCATGCTAATATTAATACGTTTTGCCCTTTTTAGTGAAAGGGCATTGGACTGAGCTTGATGTAAATTTCTGTGGGCCCCCTGCCCCAAGATTTACTGCCTCAAAAGAGCCCTTGCAATACATACTTTGTATACTGAAACCTCTTCTATTGCCGTTACACAGAAAATTCCCATGATGGCTTGGTGAGGTCTTCATCTCATTGGTAATGGGGGCTGAAGTGAAAGGGAAGGGAGTAGGAGGATGTCACATTCATATGGGCGATGTCAAGCCTTGCATGACATCCCTGCATCCTAGCACACACAGTTATAATCATGCTCTTGTCTCCTGAAAGCAGAAAAGGCTGCAGTTCTGTGGGCAGTGTTAACAGTGAAAGAGAGCAACTAACTCCCAAGAGTTCTCCCACACAAGTCAAGACAAATTTTGCAGTTCTGCAGATCAGTGTGGTTTTTATCCTTTTTTTTTTTTTTCCCTGTTGCCTTCCACACCAACTCTTGAGAGTTATTTATGATGCTTTCAGGGAAGAAACTGATTCAGCTGCTGCTCATCAAACAGCTGTTGGGGTAGATGGAGCATTATCTCTCACTGAGGCTTTCTGTGCCTCCTTCGGTCCTTCAGAACTGCCTTAACTTTCCATGTCTACTTCTTTATCATTTTCCTTTTCCCTCCTCTTTCCTCTCCGGTTTCTGTATATCACTTGTAGTTTTTATTTGCTCCCACAATATAGAAATAAATAGTATCAAATATTTGCAGAAATTGATTAATTTGTGAAAGTTTTCTAAATGCGAAAAAGCTGAAGCTGTAGAGATTTGGCAAACTTATTTAATTATCTGTGCGTAAACCAAATAAGATGCTTGGAATAGATATTTGAAGCATGAAACTTATTCATTTATTCTTTGAAGTTTTAGTAAGGCTTTAAAAGTCCGTACAATATGTCAGCTTGGTACCTTGGACTGTATCTCCAATGTGTATATTCTCGCCTGGGTAGACGTTGAGTGCTGCTAGTGTTACTGAGTCTAGTTACATGTAGACTAATATTGATGCTGTTCTTTGGTATTTATGATTGTGTTAAAAATATTTCACTTATAGCAAATCAGGGCTTCTGAGATGGGCAAATGTAGGCTTATGGTAGTAACAATAATTCTTCAAATAAGTGTGAGCAGCATTAAAATACCTATTGTTTTTTAAAACACCTTCAGAGTTAACAACACAGTTGAAACTGTAAATTGTCCTCAAACCCTGAGTCATTTTATGCTTAGCATTTTGTGTTATAGTGTATTTAAGTACCATTTCAATGTTAAGAATAGTATTTGGTTTTTCACAGATGATGCCGTGCTAGCAGGAATATTAACTAAATTGCTTCCACAGTGTTTATGGGTACTTCTAGAATATCTGTGTTCATGTACACCATTTTGGATGGTGTGGCTGGTTTGAAGTGTTAAGGTTTGAGTGGTTTTCAAGTTTGCCAAAATGAGTTGCCTTACCTACTTAATTTTTGACTGGAGGGGTTATACCTGTTAAGGGACTGGAGCATCTGTCATGGGAGGAGAGGCTGAGAGAGCTGGGACTGTTCAGCCTGGAGAAGGGAAGTTTTGGGGGAATCTTATTAATGTTTGTAAATCTCAGATTGGAGGGTGTAAAGAAAACAGGGCAAGACTCTTCTCGATGGTGCCCCATGACAAGAAAAGATACTTTAAGATAATGTTTTAGGATAAATTTGAATATAAAAGCTATCATGAAGACCGTCAGTCCTCTAAGTGTTTTTTGTGTATTCCAAATACATACCAGCATGTCTGAGTCTGTGAATACTATTACAAACCTTGTAGTATTTATGTGAATTGTTTGACGGACTTACGTCAAAAATAATTAAATTAATCCCTCACAAAGCCAAATAAAAACTTTACAGCAGTGGAGAAAAACATGTGATCTAAATCTAAAATCAGAACATAGATAAAAATCTTTGTTATATTTTAATAGTAAATCTTAAAGTAGATGTAATGAATGTGTGTTGTGTGGGATGTATGTAACAATTCTTAAGTGGCTCAGTGTATCAGTAGACTAAGGCAATTAATTACTTAAAAGGGGCAAGGGGAGAGAAAGGCCAACTGTCATTTTAAAAACTGGATATGAAATCCTACACTGTCAAAAATTATCTTGCTTTTATGTAAATTACCACTTAACAGGTGTTTGAAAACTAGCACAGGTTTTGTGGTGAGAAACACTTTGTCCATGTTCAGCCAAATGAATGAGTTTTAAAGAAGTAGAAATGAGTTAATTTATTTTCTTTCCAATCTTACTTAAAAAAAAGACATTTAAAGACTTGCTCAGTCACTTTGCAAGGCTGTAACAATGGGTCATTACCAGGCATTGCAGTAGGAGTTAAAGGATGATGAAGAGATCAGGCATAATGCTGAAAACGTAAATGTAAAGAGAGAGATGCTGCTTTTGGGTCATACTTTTTCTTCTACTGCTGCAAAGTAGTACATTGCTAATGATCTTTTATAAAATGAGACTGAAGTGCATTCAATGGTGGGTTGTTCTTCTCAAGTGTTATCAGTGTAATCACTCAATGTATTTATTTTCCTAAATGAAACTGTCTGCTATTTTCATTACTTAACAAAAAAAGAAACAAAAAAGCATGAGTGGAGATGATTTTTTATAGTAGGCTTTATTTTCTCAGTACTGTAAACAAATGCACTTTTTTAAGTTGAGTAGCATCATTAAGATGGATTTCTGAACGATGGAAATTATTCCTTCTTAAATTGCTGCAAGCCATGATGTTTTTTGTGAGTTTTTTTTACAATTTTTTTTAAAATGGTATAATCCTTTTCCTTAGAACAGCTTCTAACTATTTTGGACTGAGTCTGTTATGTGGTACCAGCTATGCTTCTTTTTCTTTCTTCCTATCCCTGAACACTCAGCATTGATAATTCCCTATTCAAGATCAAATGAATTATTGGAAAAAGAACAGATTAATTTTTCATGCTACAGAAATCAACTATGCATATACATAATTCTTTGTAAGTAATCCAGCAATAAATCTGGGTACTTTCAAAATAGTGTCTTGCACTTCTGGGTAGCTTTCTAGTTCTGTTTTATATCCTTTGATATAATGGACTGAAGTAGTTGAGGATAGCTTTCATATCAGTGAGTTATGGGTAGCCAGTCCGCTAATTTTGTGAACCAGAAGAGTAAGACTGGCCTACTGTGGTCACAGCATGTATTGGCTGGAGCGCAACAGAAAGCACCCGTGAGCTCTGACGCCTCAGGCTAACCTGTAAGTCTGTGACTGCCGTATTTATCAGGACTGATGGGGCTAAGGAATAATAGTATTTTGCAAATACTTACCAAGAATGTATTGCTAGCTAATACTCTGAGCACACAGACTAGAATTCGTATCTAAACTGTGTGGGTAGCTCTGTGTCCTCTTGAAGTAATCAGCAGCTCTTGCAACTTCTTCGAAGTGAAAATAGCTTCCTTCACCTCACATGCAAGTAGTCAAGCCATCTCTTCACTTCTCATTCTCTGGCATTTCTAAAGAAAGCTAATCTTGGTACAGTTCTCTGGAGGCTCACTGTAACGTGCATCCAACCCTCAGAAGTAGACCTGTCAGAGAACTCACCAGGAAAATCATAGAGTCATAGAATCACTTAGGTTGGAAAAGACCCTTAAGACCATGGAGTCCACCCATTAACCTAACACTACGAAGTCCACCACTAAACCACGTCCCTAAGCGCCACGTCTACACATCTTTAAAATACCTCCAGGGATGGTGACTCAACCACTTCCCTGGGCAGCCTGTTCCAATGCTTGACAACCCTTTCAGTGATAACCCATTCACCTGCTTCTACTGTTAACTAAATCTGCTTCAGTTTGCAAAGGGTAAAACGTTTTTTAAAGTTTGTCTTCTAATCTTTTTCTTCTTACCTTGACTGCAACCTGTGTCACATCCCTTGGGGCTGTCATTGTCACCGTGTGGCATCAGCTGTGCAATGCTAATGAGTTTCAAGAAAACACAACAGCAGTCTCTGCCTGGTGCAGCCCCTGCAGGATCTTTATCAGTCTTGTCCTGTTTTCAAGAAGGCCACATTTCTCAATAACGTTAACTGTAAAAATAGCAACAAATTATCCTGCAGGGGCAGCTTACTAGCATTTTGGTGAAGAAGTCCTGGCTGTAATATCTATATTTTATTGAATTTATTAAGAGTCTGCAGGACTTTAGGAAGTTATAACACTCTTAGGTCTTCAGGTTTGAGTGACTGACCCAGACAAACTTTTACTGAACTAACTGGTGACAGAAATTTGCAGTATACTGTCCTATCTGCCCGTGGGTTAAATGAGTCCTGTCCTAAAAGGTCAGTCTGTCCTGCCGATGAGCCACATTTTTATTCCATCTGTTAATATGAATGTTCTGAAGATGATGCCAAGAAAGAATTTACTAAATATATACACTTTTTATGGGAATAGATAGTCCTTGAACTGATGAAGTTTTTCTGAATACCAAAATTAAACAGCTTTTGACCACCCTCTCAAAAGACAAGTGATGGAAAATGACTTCCCGTGACTTTCATCACATATATATTTCCTTTCTCCTCAGATTCTTCCTCATTCATTTCGGATGTTTTCTGTATTAGAACTATTTTTGCATTCATTTGTATTCATATATATATAGACTATATATTAGGAATGTATTTATATTCATAACATATAAAAATATAAAATATATGACCATAAAAAATATCCTAAATTCAGGTAGAAAACTGATACAATGTAAAAAGCAGAGCAGTAAACTATAATTTCTTGTTAAGAGGATAATTGGGAATATGTAAAGCTTAAAATGTGGGTCTCCTCAGTTTTTCAATATTTAAGCAAATCATGAGAAGTAGTTGACAAGTAACTTTCAGTAACAGTTCTCAAATCTCAAGAAAAGTTTTCTTATTCTTATGAATTCTTGAGTTACAGCTGTGATTTAAATTGACTTTTCAAATGTAGCAAGTATAATATACCAAATCCTAAAGAAATTATCTCTTCTTTTTTTATATATATTTTTCCCCTGTAGCACATTAAGAAGGAGGGGGGAAAAAAAAAAAGAAAAAGATGGTATTGAAAAATTCAGACCTCACTCCTACTCTTTTATAAATTGCTGTTAGTATTCCTGTCTCCATGTGTGAGCCCGAGGTCCAGGCTTGTGGTTTAAACTATAAACAGAGATGAGATACTTTTATACAAGAATAAATGTGCACAGATGGAGATAATCAGAAGTGACTTAAATGTGTAGGCTGTTTTAGAGGTGCCAAAAGCCCACAATACCATGTTGACGTTGATGAGGACTACAGGTGTGAAGTATGCTCAGACATATCCTTAGAGTCTGATTTGTAGAAGGTGTTCAGACACCTACAGGAGTACTCAGGAGTGTCTCATTAAGTGCAGTGGGAGTTGTGTATTTGGGCATGTTCATAAATCTCTTAGATGCTTCTTTGCATCTTTATTGAGATTTCTTTAATATTCTTCATTTTTGCTGTGCTGTTGACAGTTGCCATAATTAAAGGGAATTTTTTTTTAGGGCTTGCCTTATAGTTCTCAGTTAATTATAAGAAATCCTAATGTTGTGGGCTAAAGGGTAGAAACAACAAAAACTTTTGAGTACAGTACTTTGCATAACATGAAGGATTTCTTTGGGATTCTTTAACCTATTTGATACATTAAAATTCAGGAAAAGGACCTTCTGCGCTTTAAAAGTTCTTAATGATAGATGAACCCTTTTAAAAAAAAAAAACCCAACGCTTCTGTAGTTACACCTCTGAGACATCTATTATTTGAAACTTAGAAGAAAATGTATTTTAGAATCTGTTAACAAATTGTGAGTATTTTTTATTGTCAGTCATCTGGCATGACTGCCAAAAACCCCCTTATTTTTCTTTGTGTATTACTTCCATTTAAGGCACACTTCTGTAGTAAAGGAAAATGTTGGTGTTGGCAGAGGTTCAGAATTTGTTCTCGTTCCTTAATAGTCATAGTGATTAAATGTGGATAGTAACATAGCTTTTTTATTTAATAATAAAAACTGTAAATGAGTATCTTTTTTGCAATGACATATTCTTGCATGTAATTCCTATATTGCACAGTAACCCTCCATTAAGCTAATAAATCAAACTTCATGTTCTTGAAACCATTTTCATCTCCATTCCCAGTCCTTCTTAGCCACAGTATCAGCCTCTCCTTCCAAATTCTGAATGTGAGGACATTTAAAAAAAAAAAAAAAAAAAGCCTGAGTCTTGTAGAATTTTGACATACTTTCTGTGAGGTATGGCATTTTCATTCTGTCATATAACAATTGTTTTAACAGGCAAACACCCCTCCCCTCTTTCTAATCTCCATTTAGTGTAACATGATTTTTCTCTGGCTTTCACAAGTGTGGCCTTGCTGTGCTGACAGCTCTCAAGTTCTGTATTTTCTGGTACATACTAGTTTGACTGTGTTCCCCTTACCCATCCTTCCTGCCACTGCTGTTCTCCCCACTGAAATGTAATCTTGTCTTTACTTGCACAGTCTCCCCATCCTATTCAGCAATGAGGGCTTGCTTCCTACCTCCACCTGGGCCATTTGCTGCCCACATTAGACTTTCCTATCAGACAGACACTCTGTAAAAAGCATCTTTTTGCTTTCTCCCTTGTTACTCCGTAACACAGGTAGGATTTCTTCCTTTAATCTCAGCAAAACTACTTCACTGTTCTCCTCAGATCTCGTCTGAAAATTCTACTTTGCTGTGATGTCTATAGGAAAAAAAGCAAATGAGACTCCCAGTCTTGTTAGCACTACTTCCTAAGATTTGTTTCTTTGTGTTTCCAGTCCATCCACTTGTTCTTATCATCTGTTTTTGCACGGCTTGGCTGTTGGGCACGAGACATATCTTTGTCCTTGGTACTGTCATATGACAAGCCAAAGTCTCCTAATCCATATGTAGGATTTACCGTAATGCAAATACTAGTCTGGAGGGGTCGGTCTAACTTTAAAAATCCTGTGTGTACAATATGACATGTTCATTTGTGTACTCCAGTGAAATCCAACCACTTGGCTAGAAGATAGCTATTGTGGTAATTTCTTTTTCCTTCTCTTTTTCTTTTGTTGTTCTACAGGCTATACTGTATTGTACAGTTTGATACATTTAGGTACCTAGAATTTAACTTTCCAGACAGAAAAATACATATAAGAATTGCAAGTTGACTTTTGAAAAATGTGGTCAGGGTTGTGGGGGTTTTGTGATTCACAGGAATTGCATTTCATTTGTGTATCTATTTTGCATATATGTGTTACTTGAGTTTTGTGCTGTGTCCTTTCACCGGCTATATTGACTCAAAACCTCTTAACTATTCAGCCTTTAACAATACTGTTAGACGAGCTAGTTTCTCCCTCCTTCTGCTTTAATTGGAAGCTTAGGTCAGATGGAGATGAATGGATTATCTGTTTCACTGGAATTTGTAACCAGCCTTATCTTCTTACGAATTTTATTATTCCTTTAGTTTCTTTTAATTCTGTTTTTGTTGTAAGTAGTGCATAAGATTATGCGATCTGTTG
Organism: Gymnogyps californianus; assembly: GCF_018139145.2. Classification (NCBI taxonomy): domain Eukaryota; kingdom Metazoa; phylum Chordata; class Aves; order Accipitriformes; family Cathartidae; genus Gymnogyps; species Gymnogyps californianus. Next base: position 36,351,517 of record NC_059477.1, read on the forward strand.
AAACCTAGAGGTTGCTGCTTTTCTTCCTTGCCTCAATTCGATCTTTTTTGGTTTGGTTTTGGTTTTGTTTTGTTTTAGCCAGTCCCATTTAATTGCTTTTCTTGAAAAATTACACAGCAAGTATTTAATTTAATATTCTTTCCAAACCTGATCTTCTGAAACTTTCTTGCCATATTGAAATAAAAAAAAAAATTCAGTGGAGGAGGAAGAATAGGAAATGTTAGTGAATATATTTTTATTTAAAATAAATTTAATTCAGTGGATGACTTTTTTTTTTTGTAGTTATGCAATGCTAAGTTTAAAAATGAATTCTTGTCAAGGTTCTTGAATAAAAATTGTGGAATGTCTTGGCACCTTTCTCTTTTTGAAAGGGAAAAACTATCTGTTCTTTTTCTTTGCAAACAGGTTTCTTGGAGTTGGCTGTAGCGTGGGGAGGTTTTTTGTTAGTGGTTTCGCTGACACTTCTCTATGGCTTGCTGGTTTGCATTTTTAATCTCCCTGATGTTTATTGGCTTGCAGTGTTTGCAATGTCCCTTCAGTTTTGCTCATGAAACTTTTTAGGCATTTATCCTTCACCCACTGCTAATGTTAGATCTTTGTTATTCTTGGTTCCTACTTTGTTCTTCAGACTCCTCCTCCCTTCTCCCTATCCCCTAAAAAGACTGAAATGTCAACTAAAGTGGGGAAAAATGCCAATCTACCAGGTTATCTTTTCATTATCATGCAATCTTAAAGGTGGTTTTCTTCTGTATTTTTGTAAAGCATATTTTAGAAAAAGTCCTGTATGGTTTTTTTAAATCCCTATATACACATGCGCAAATTGTCTGATGTTGTGCACGTTTGTCAAAAATATACTTAATGCTTTTCTCCCCACTACACTTCTTATTCTAAAGTGATGAAAGTGTTCCTATTTGATTGTTGAGAGTTGCCTCAGAGGTGGCTGACCTTCAGTGGAGAATGAAATGGTTTTTTATGAAGTTTTACATCTAGTACATTATAATACTCAAAAGCTAAATAATGAGAATTACCATTATTCTTTTTAGAGACTGGTGCTATGTCAGATTTTGTCCTTTGTTTTGAGAGAAAGTGTAAAGAAATTCAAGTAATAATTCTCCCTATCCCCTCAAAAGACTAAAATGTCAACTGCAGTGGGGAAAAATACCTATCTATTTTTTCATTACCACGCAGAGAAAAAAAAAAGTTTTTGAAAAGTGAGTTTTCATCCTGTTTTAATTGGAAAATATCAAGGAACTAGGCCCTAATATGATGGAGGCACAGTGCATTTAGTAGTATAAAATAATTTAAGGGGTACTACATACAAACTGGTACTTAGCGGAAATTGGTAGGAGGAGACTTGAAGGCGTCAGGGACAAATGTTTCTGCCCATGCTATTTGTAATGTTTGCCTTTAATGCTTTACATGCTTCCCCATCCCTTTTGGGGCACCTTACTGCTGTGGGAAGCGAGGGGGTGTGGGAAAGGTGATCCAACACTGGAGGGTTTCCTCCTTGTGGACCAGCAGGGAAGAGATCATGAGAGAGCATGGGGATGGGATGGGAAAATGCAGATGATATATGCTGGTCAGTGGTGGCACCGTGTTAGTTGAAGGTTCATGAAATGAAGGAAGGAAGAACACTCAGCCCTGTTCCCACCACAAAACCTTCTAGCTGAGGGGGACTTTTCTGTGTTTCCTCCCTGACTGCGGAACCCAGGTGGAGTTGCAAGGGGGTTTTTGAGGCCTGTTGTGTTCTTTTGCAATTTAAATCTAACATGCATGGTCTTCCTCCTAGTACTGGGAAATAGAAGCCAATCAGACTTGCCAGTCCAGATTTTTCCACTGTACTGCAAACTGAGTGAGGCTAGTAATGGATGTTTTGTATTTTTACATTACCTACATTGAGAACTGGGTACAAAAACGTTTATTTGGGTACATATGTAGTCAGTTGCTCTGTCATTAACTGGGGCAGCTGTTGCAAGTGAAACTCTACCTGTATTAGAGCCTAACAAGCTGTACCTTCTAAACTTCAGTGACCTGTGGTTTGCAGTCATAAATCACAATGAGCTACTGCAGTCAGTGCATTGAGTACTGTGCAGGTTGCAAGCCAGCTGAAAGCATTGACTGTGTCTGTTGGAAAAAGCCTTTGTTTAATGACACAGATGTGTTTGGCTGGTATCTTTTCTCTTGGTCAAGCTGATAGAAGCGTTCTCCGTTTTATAGTCCTCTATCTACTTCAGTTTATTGATGAAGATAATGGCATGACGAGATGGGTTTTGCTTCTCAGTGCTTCGCGTTGACTCCTTTGCAAGCCAAAGCAGAGCTCTGATTGAGGCTTCACAAGTAGCAGACCTGACAAATTGGAACCTTGTGCTTTCAACCAAACTCACAAAACTTGTTGCATCTATAAAACAAGTATTTGGTGGGTTGTTATTTTGTTGGATTTGGAGTTTGAAGTTTAGATGGCATATAAGCAAAGGGGAAGAGGGAACGGATGAGATATTTAAATCATACTTGATAAAGAATTCTGAAAAATCTGATATGCACCAAAATCATTCTGTTCTCTAGCAGTATGTGCTTATCGGTTTGTGCTTATATAAAAATGCAGAAAGAATGTTATGCAAGTAAGTGTTTCTTTGCTTGTGACTCACTACGCAGCCACCTGTTAAAATATAGCAGTATGGATGATTCCCAGTACAAGATATGAAAGCTTTGCTGCTTGTGATGAAGTATGTTTACTAACCTTCAGAAAGCAGATTTTGTTGTTAGCGAAGTAGAATTTGAAAGCCTGATAAAGTGAATGCATACAAACTTTGAAAGTAGTACATAGGCTGGAAGATAGTGGTGTGCTAGTAACAGAAACAGAGCAGCCAGCTGGCTCTTTCTGTAGAAAACTTCACTTACTCTGTTATTCCTAAACTACAACTGTGGACAAGGATGGGTTTAAAAACATGTTCTTTTTTGGCTATCTTCAGATTTAACAGTATCGAAAAAACCCTCTTGATACTCTTGTGCAATATTTAATGTAAGAACACTTGACTAGTAGCCTAAACTCAGTATCAATAAACATAATTAATTATGCATTGTGAGACCATTGAGGAGAATTTATTCTCAAAATAAACACAGAGAGACTAACGGAAATTGCCGAAGTTTATAAAGGATGGTTAGTTCTGTCTCTTCTGTCACCTGTGGTTAGATATGTGGGTGTACAGTGTTTCCAAGTATCTCTGCCCACGTGACTCTGTGTGTAAAATGTGTTGAAGAGGGTGGCTGTTTTGGAACGTTTGAAAGTATTACTTACAGTTTTGAAAAGTGTAAGTTTAAAGGAACTCTGAATTGTCACTGACCACATGAAAGCAGGTAATGTTCACCAATTTAAGTAATTAATGTGACCCTAGACCTTGGAGTTCCTGAGCTGTAAATGCTTAATATGTAATTTATACCAAGTATTTTCATAATCCTGCATGTAAATCTTGAATATGTTCTTGCAATGTCTGTGGTTATTGTTTCCAGCATCCTCTTACTGCCTGTGCAGCAACCTTAACATAGACCCTTAATGTCTTATGCAAACATGATGATATGTTTTGTCCCTGATGACTACTGAGAGCTGTAGAAATGATTATACTTGTGAATGTATATACGTGTAGTGGAACAGATCTTATTTACACACTAAGGGCCAGATCCTTGTGGCGTAAATCAATGCAAGTGTTTGGAAGATAAATTGCATAGAGATCTGACCCTATGAGAATTTAATTTTTTTGTAAAGCTGATATATTGATAAGACTAACAGTAGTATTGAGGAATAGTAGTTCTGAAGGAGTTTCCTGTTATCTTGGATAATTTATTTAAGGAAGGTCTTGAAATAGGAAGTTCTAATCACTGTTTGTGGCTTTCTCATAAATGAAAAACTCTACCTATTCCTCGCTCCAGGTGAGAACTTTAGCAGCTGAAGTATATCAGGAAATACCGATAACTCTTTTGACAAGCGAACTGTTTCCTCTATCAATAGTTACAGTTCTATTTGTATATGGAAACTTACTAGTTATGCATTACCAGTTGCACTTGTAATCTCCTTTGTGTCTGTTGGCATATCACTCATAATGTAGATTTAGTATAATTTAACGTTCTTTGATCTGTTGTTTCCTTGGTCTTGTGGGACCCAGTGTATTTAGGCATTCGGTTTGTTTAGCCCTTGTCTATCAGGCTGCTGTTTCTAGTATCTTTTAATCTGCTTCACATTCGTTTTGTTTACTCTCTCTTAGACTTGCATTGAAATGTTTTTTTACCTCATGTCACTCAGGGCATTTGTTTTTCTTCTCCCTGCCTCATCTTTGAGTTTCTTAACCAGCTTAATACCTAGTCTTTCTTACAGTGATTTTGTCCTGTCCTGTCCCCCTCCCCCCTCCGATTTTCAAGCTGTTTTTCCCCCTTCTTACTAACTATTGTTTTCTCTACAACTGTCTTCTCATATCTGCTATTCTGCAATTGCATTGATTACTGCATCAGTGAAAATCTGATGACATTTGCAAATTCTTGTTCATAATTAAAAGGAAGACCTGAGCTTTGTTTTCCTGTTGATGATATTATTTATCTGTAATGTGTTACACCTAAAATACGTGAATACAAAATTTCTGCCTCTTTGATTTTTCTAGTCTGATTTCCCGATGAAACAAGGCTCTTTCAGTCATCCAGTTTTGTCCTTCATAACTTCCAATACCAATTGGAATTTCAGTCAAACTGATGGTGAAATTTCTGCAGGCTTTCTGTAAATTAGTAGCTGGCTCAGAAGGCCCCTGCTAGCACAGTAAGGAAAAACAGGGAATCAGAAGAGATGGTGAAAAAATAAAATGCAGAAAGACTAAATTGCTACCCTTCTTTGAAGTATTTGCATTTTGTTACAATGGTTAGATGGCTGTAAAATGGATCGTACATGGTCTGGGCAGCCTTAGCATGTTACCATGCGGCAGGAATTCAAGAAACCCTTTTGGCGATAGTTACAGCTCATTCAAAGATAAGCTGAACTCTGGTTTCAAGTGTGTTCTGTCTTAGTAAATCTGCAATTGTGTGCCAGTCTATAACCAAAATACACGTAAAGGAAGGGATAGGGTTTTTTGTATACCTTTTTGGCCATTAACATTACAAATGTTACTTGAGAGAATAACTGCAGGTAATTGATTTATGAGTTTATTTCCTTGGCAATTTCTGTGATGAGTATCTATAGTATGAATGAGTTTGGTAGTTCAGAGTAGTTGAGCATGTTTTCAAACATAGGTTTGAATGAGACATGCTTTTTTAAGTGAATTGATAACCCTGCTAATAACACTTTTGTTTCTATGGTGGAGTACTCTTGGAGATCACAAACTGAATTCCTTTTTAATGAAAATATTCCAGGAATGCAAGTAGTGTCCTCGAACTGTTGGTATTTTGTCATTAAGACCAGACTAGATACAATCCACAGTACTGTCCTCCTAGTACTGACACCCACACCCCTGAGCTGAAATGCCTATGCTGTGAATGCCAGGTCCTCAAAACCTCGCGTTTTGTTTTGCAGACACACTCCTGTTCTGCTGTGGTACTTGCTAACGTAAATAGAGATTTTGAGACCTAAGGTGTGATTTTATGTCTATTAAATACAGATTTCAGGCTTCATTTCCTGGTTTATTTAAGGATAACTTTCTTGTGTAAATTCTGACTGGAACCTTTGAGAAGGAAGAGGAAATTCATGACCACTCAAACATGTGATATTGTAAACAATTAAATTTGCCAAAATGTTAATGTTAACATTTACATTTACTTTGGAACTGCACTGCAAGAGGAATAAAGGTTTGCTTTCAGCACTGAAAATGAAGCTACTTTCACTACCAAACCTTGAATGAGAGTATTGACAATAGCCTCAACAAAACATGCTTTGGAAAGGAGGCCTTTCCAGTAATTTGGAAGATTTATAAAAAGCATTGAGGCATTAAAGAAAGTTCATTACCCAAACCATTACTGCACTGTGGACCAGAACCAGCAGATGAAATAGCTTTCTCAAGTAATAGTAGATTATAGCTATCTAGAGGACCTGAAAACTTGGGAGTGAGAGAGGCTAAAAAGAGGAACATTGTTGTTAATGATGGGGTATAAGCAATGAAGAGACCTTATAGGGTTCTGCATCCATCCTTTAGTACTACGTTGTGCAGAACATCAGCTCAGAAACCTTTGTTGCTTGCTAGGACTTTTTCATGTTATTTCCTGAATTGTGGGGGTTTTTTGTGTGTCCTCCCGCCTCTCCCTGCCTAGCAGTAGTCTAGAGAGAAACTACAAAGTGATATTACTGATTCACTTTCCTTATGCTGCCTATGCTGGCTGTTTTCTACACTTCACTTTTTGGGTTTTTTTCCCCCATTTAGCTTTGTAAGGGCTACAGCTGAAACAGAGCTATTCCTCAGAGTTTGCCGGTACAAGTTGTTCTACAGCTGTCTAGGGATGGCAAAAGAGGGGAGGCTGTTTTCCACCTACTCAAAATAGTTCATAAGTTGTGCCCTATGATATACTAAGTACAGCTCATACATTTGCAAAGGAAGCTTGTATAGTTTATTAGATCTTGCAGACAACTGGAAAGCTGATGGCCTTCCAGCAGCACAGTGGTTATAATATAATAGGTGACAGGTTAGAATGTGGTCATGCTTGGCCTGGTACTGGCTCTCCTTTGAAAATACTGTCATGGTCGTGGCCAAGTCGTTCAATATTTGTCGTAGTTTATGGTAAAGCTTTAAAATTCATAGCAGCATTGTCAGAATCATGTGCAGAGAGGTTTTATGTGAAGGCTCATATTCTTACTATTTGCTGTGGCTGGATGGATCACAACTGCGTAGGTATCGAAACTTGTCTAATGCTTCCTCTAACAGTTGCTCAGTGGCTCCCTTCCACTAAGGTAGCTGGTCCTGTGCTTTTGGAGGAAAAGCATTACTTTCAAGCCCTACTATTGCTTTGAAGTTCTGTCTTGTGTGACTGTAGGTTTCTAACTGGGCTTTATTGGACACGTACAGAACTACACGTACGTCCCTTTAAACATTTTGACAGTGGGAATGCTATGTTTGTCATAAGAGGTGGTTGTAGTTTAACAAAAAAGTGAGCTATGTAGCTTTGGTGCTGTTGCTGACCCAGTAACACTATAGTCGCTCATCAGTTAGGATGTGATAGATTGTCTTTTTTAATACTATGCATTGCTGATCTCTGTGTGACAAATTGTTGCTACTTTCAAAGAGAAATAAGAAACATCAACAGCTTTCATTTCAATGAAAGTGCTCTTCTAATCTTTGGTGGTATCAGCTGTTGATAAATACCAGTGTTGATCAACAGGATATGTACAGGTGATGCAGGAAATAAGTTAAAATATTTTGCTGTCCTACTAACTTTCAAATTAGATATGAAGCAAATTGCAATTTCATCCTTTTCAATAATAAAGAGAAGACTTAAATGCAGCAAGTAGAGCAATGGAATAATCAGCAGCACTGTTGCTTCCAAACAGGTGACTGTGTTGAAATTTTAATTCCATTAAATTTTGTGCTTTGGAGATGCAGTGTGTATTTTCAGCCATTTCTCCAGCCACATAAGCTGGAATGTGTTCAAAATGCTTGCCAAGAACAAATCCACTGGAAGAAATGTTATACTTTGACCTAGGTTCAAGATGTTCTAAAGCAACAAGAGATAAATATTTCTGAAGACTTATTTAATGTTCAGCTTAGATAGTTGTGTGTTTTTTTCCTCCCTGTGATCTGATATACACTTGCTTAATAGCATACACATACTAATTTCCTATGTATTTCTTTCTACTTTTCCTCTATTTTAACTTGACTCTTCTATCTTTTTCTGTTGGTACTTGTCCTTTACAGAAAGTTCAGATGTAGAATCCTGTAGCGACAATTTATTTAAACCCAATGTAATGAAAATTTCTTTTTGTTTTGATTATCCACCATCCCCAGCAAATGATAAGAAATTCAAGAAAGTTAATTTTCTTACACAGATGTACTTATATTTTTGTCTTCTATTTTTGAAAAACTTTTTCAGTAAGATGTAGTGAGTATTTTGAGCATGAACATGTTTGGATCTTTCCTTAAATCTTGTACTTTATTTTTGGCTGTCTCTCTGGGGTCCAGCACAATTGCCAAAGACTACTGACCATCAGGTTGACAAGGGATGATAGTTGGGTATCCACATCGATGAGAGCTTTCTTGCTGAATACAAAGAACTTTTTGACTTTCCTCTGTGAGCTGGACAGAGCTGCTGTTGAGAGTTACTTGTTTTTTCTCTTGGACAGACTGCAAGATGTGATGTAACAGGCTGATTTGTGGTTAATAGCAGTGGGTGAGACTGGAGCCTGGAGTATCTGCTTGATGCAAGAAATGAGCTAATGGATCCAATTTCTATATAATAAACTTATTTCTTCTTGGAGTGCTAAGTAATTTGGTTGCTTTGATTATAAGCTGAAGTTAATTTTATTATTCATTAAAAATAAATAAGGTTTTCTGAATAAATTCATAGCGATGCTCGTAACTCTTGCTGCCACAGTTACACTGTGTCCTAAAGAGACGGGAGGGAATTACCAGAAACCAAGTTGCACACACGGGATTGCTGTGTAAGAACCGAGGACGTTTTGCTCATAACTTTGGAGAACTTCCAGGTGATCTGAAAAGTATGAGACCATGCTTCTCAGCAGGTGCCATATTTATGCCTTTCAGAGGACAAATGCCAAATGTAAAATCGAGAATGACATAAGAGGATGTCATATATTAGCCTCTGTCTGAGGGTAGTTGTGAGGAGGGGAAGAGGAAAAGGTATGCACTTGTGTCCACACTAGATATATGATAAACCTTACTGGCCATGAATCCTATTTTTAAAATTCATTAAAATTAATGAACTAACTTAAGGGTTTGTTTGTTCAGTTACAGGGAACTCTTGAAGGCATGAAAGCATGACTCATGCCTACTTTTTTCACTGGTTTTAGGGATGTTGTAGATGATGACTGGGGCTCTCAGTCTCTGTAAGTTACTTTCTTGCAAAATAAAAAAAACCCCAAACTATTTCCTAATCTCTTGATCAGCATGCTGACATCCCAAAATGTTCTTTTTCAGTGAGAAAATGCTATTTTGGGCACCTTGTTTTAATGCAGCAACAAGACAAAGGTTATTAATGTATCCTGTACTTTGCCTGTAAATGGCTGTAAAAATGTAAATTTCTTTTGTTTGTTCAAGGTCAGGAGTATTTCTGGTTTTCTGAAGTTCAGGGAAGTCCTAGTCCTAAAATTCATTCAGTTTTTTGATCTCTAAGCACTTCATTAAAAGAAGATCAGGTTAGTTTGTGATTGTGGCCTTAAATGCATTGCCTGGAGTGTTTTCAATCGATAAACAGTATTTGAACCATGAGGATTTCAATTCATAAGGATTTTTCCTTATGAATTTTCTTGTAATCCTTTTTTGCTTTGTCTTCTTCCTCCCTTTTTTACTCTTTCCTCCCTGAAATATCAGGATAAGCAAACAACATGAAAGGAAGAACATCGGATGATTTAATTTCTGTAGGACTAAACCACAGAAAATTATGTGATAGGTAGAAAACTGGAAACATTTTGGAGTGCTCTGTGAAACCCCAGACCCACATGGGGAAATTATGGTGGGATTGCCACCCAAATTGTTTCTAAATGGAGAGATTTATTTTTGAAGGTGAAGGCAAGCTGCTTACTCAAAATGAAAATTTACTTGGTTTTATGGCATCTTATCAAAGGCTGCTTTTCTCTCCTTCAACTTTCATCCCACTACCTCCTGCCAATTTCTACTACATGCACACGCACAAAAGCAAACATGCCCCCCAACCTAAAAGACCCAAACCCGGAGTATTTATACTCTTACTCTCCCTCAGTCCATCTGTCCTGCTTCTACTGTTGTGACCCAGTGTTGTTTTGCTTTTCTCACTTCATGGGTTTGCATCCCAAATTGCCACTTCAGGCAGAGTACATGGTGCCATTTCAACTGTGGAAGGGTGATGAGAGAGAAGATGCAGTGACATCTGTCAGCTAGAAGAAAAGAATGGGTTGGCAGAAGCATTGCTGAAAATAAAGTTGAGCAGCAGAAGGAAGAGCAAAACTAAGACTCCATAATTCAGCTAAGGAAATGGTTTTATGCATTTTTTTTATATACTAAGGAACTTAAATTATAAAATGTGCAGTTAGCAAAAGTGTGCGTAAACATCTGTTACCACATGAGTCTGGTATAGTTGCATGATTTTTCAGCTACCTCTTTTTCCTGAGGTGCTGGGAATGGAGGCTGCCTGTGATGTATGTAGGGAATGTGTACACCTTCAGCCAGTTGGAAGCCTCACCTAGACCTTGGACTTGCAGATGTGGGTTAATATTGTCGGTTTCCTAGCATGTTTCTGCTCCTTCCAGAACATGCTATCATGAATCTTGTCTTTTATAGGACTGATCACAACTGAATAATGAAAGTTTATTTTAGGATTAACAAAAATGTTTTGAGGTGCCTTAAAATTTATGACTTGAACTATTGAAATAAATTAATTGTTTACTGATTAGTTGTTGAAATCAGTGGAGTCTTCCAGACTTAGTTATAAACTAACTCTGATCTGATCATATTTTCCCTCTCTTCAGAGCAACCACCAGGTTGGTGTTTCAGGTTAATGTGCGATATTTAGTTTCTTCTGAAATCTTGTAAAATGTTATATTGCTGAATTTATCTCTTGGAAGAAAAAATTAGCAGCTAATGTAAGTTCTCAGAGGGTTGCAAGGCTGTAGTTTTCTTCCTTTGTTGCTGTGACCCAGTCAGGCTAGGAGGGCAGGATACAGCCCTTCTCACCCTAAGCAGGCGTGGAGTCAGCCTTTGACTGTCCTACTGTCTGCCCTCCACTTTATGCATTTGACATGGTCAGTGACTAAACGGCAGCTAAACTGCTTCTGAACTCTCAGTGTAATGACTGAGGCCCTGAGTTTTGTGTAGATGTGTGGATGGTTTTATGTTAGTAGAACATATTTCCTAAGTTTATTGGTTATTTAATTGCCATTTCAGTACTGGAGTCAAAATGTACGTGGTATGAAGATGCTTGACATGATATGAGCACACATCGTGTTGAAATGCAAGTATTCTTATGAGAAATCAGGCTTCTTTTTTCTTCTCTGATCTAGTTTATCCTTTCTTATCTTCTACCAACACAGCATATGACTGTTCTTTGATTTCACTTGACTGTATTAAGTAGTAAGCTGTAGCTTATCCTGTTGTTAATGCTTTATTTTGAAAGAAGGAAAGGTAGATTCAGCCTCCAAAAGGACTAAAGAAAGCCAACATCTTGCAATAAGTAAAAGGGGAGCGGGGTGTCTTCAGCACGGATTGCACTGTTTCAGAACACAGATTGGCCAACTGGAGTGGGACATCTGCTGAGATACTCCCGCAGGAATAAAGAACTGCAGTACCAGGAAATCCATTAATTTGCATTCAGCTGGGGTATACTGCACATCTGTTTAGGCAATGCAGCTGCAGTAGGAGACAGTGGTTAACATCAGCCTGGAATTCTAGTTTATGTATATGGTGAAGCATGGCTGGCTTAAACTATTAAAACCTAGCAGTCCCAGTTTGGACTCATTACTCCTAGAAAGGAGGTTTTAGAGGATTGCCTGTCCCTTCTAAGATGCATTACACCAGCTCCTGCATGACTCCTGGCATCCCTTAGCAGAGAAGTGCTGGGATATGGCAGGTGTTTTCGCTCACCACTGTGTTTTCTGGCTGCAGCTCTGGGTGTGTTGGCAGCCCACTGGATTGACATTTGAATTATCATTAGCTTTTAGGTTAACACACCCTTCATAAGAATAGAGGAAATTCACATCTTGATGTTTGTCTTCTGTTGGTCTGTAACAAGTTGTTCTACAGAATCGAACAGTTGCAAACAGAAGTGCAGCATGGCCTCTTCAGAAAACAATCTGGAAAATAGATCAGGATTTGCATTAGGATCCTGATGTGTGGGTTTTTAAGAGCACCTCTTTGAGCTGGTTGTGATACAATAACAAATTGTGCGAGGTCAGGCATGATGGCATGATGTTGCAACTGAATACGTGTTGTTTGTGTATGGATATATGTAAGAAGAGAATGAGAGATTGCTGTCACTGAAGGTTTAGAAGCCTGATAAAACAAAACAGTTCTAAACCAGCTTTAAACTTTATAACAAAACTTCACTAGATTGATATTCATGAACAATACACGTTGCTAATGGCTAGTTCTTACTCATTCCTAGACATTACCACTGCATAGTCAAAGCAATTAGTCTGTAACAATCTCATTATAAATTAATTGTGAGCACACAGTACCACAGAGCTGGTGCCATGTATTTAGCACTGATAGCTATGGTCCTTGATGGTGAGATGTTCAAGGCTGTCACAGGTGTCTTTTCTTGCTGCTTAGCAGTTTTATTCCTCCTTTTCAGCTTTTGCTGCTATTGAAAGAAAAGCAGGGGTTTTTCCAAATCTCCAGGTTGCATTTCATCAGTGACCAATAAGTGACTATCACTGAGTTGCTTACAGTTCTGGGGCCTCTATTTTCAACCTGTGCCCATATTTTCAATGCCTTTGTTCTTATCTCATATTTAAGCTGTATGCCATAACAAGAGGCACCTGGTACCCAGCTCTAGCTCACACAAGTTCTCCTAGTAATTTCACAAGCATAAGAGGCCAGAATTTGGGCCTTGCACATTTGGCATAGGAACGCAGTTGACATAAGGCCTGAGGCCTGTTCCTAGCAGTGGCAATACTGTTCTTACTGAGCCACTTAGTACAAAAATGCATATACATTGTTTACTAGTCATGCTGTATAGGTTTGCTTATGTTTGAGTTCATAACAAGCTAATAATTAATGACTACTCAATCTGCTGCTACTTTTATGGGTGCAACAGCTTCTGCTTTGGCTACAGACAGTTAAGGTTTTATAACTGTGGAGCTAGTGATGAACAGTGCATTCAGCTGATGAACAGTCGAATCTTGACTATCCTGAGGATAGTGCTGTTCCAAGTTTACCCTGAGTAAGTACCATTTCTTATATAGGTATAGACTGGACAGAGAGCATCAGGCTTTGTATATGTACATACTTATAAAGACACTTAATGTCTTGCAGATGATTAATTCTCCTTTTTAAAAAATGAAGAGGAATACATGGATATGTGTCACCAAAATCTGTTCACATGAAGGTTAACTGTTTCTACTCATTTTAAGCATTCAAAAAAAAAAAAAGGCTTAAAATGCTGAGAAATGTGTAGTTTGCATCCCTGATGTATGGATCACTTTAGTATTGGGGTACTTTTCTGATATGATTCTAAATAGCGTGAGGGGTTTTTTGTTGTGATGACATAGGCATGGTAATGTTATCCTCTGTAACTAGTGAATTGACCAGCTGTTAAGCAGGATTTTATTAAATATAGAACAGAAAAAATGTGTTTTTAATGAAGCTGTTTGAAATACTAAAAGTACTGAGACTATTAAAATTCTTATGCCTATGTAAATGGATGTAAGGTTAGCCCTTTTCCAAAGAAACATGCTAATCATTTTTGTTAAGGGTAGAGGCAGTTCTGTTTTAAATTCTGGTATGTTTATCGCAAAGGGTGTAACTGGTCTGTTTAAAAAACAAAAGAAAACAGAACAACAGTGTGTTGGTTCAGTTGTGGTGAGATTTTGGCTGGTTAAAGTTGAATTTAAGGAAGAATACAACAAAACTGTTCTTTATTAAAGGTTTTCTTGCCTTGTGTATCTTTTCTCTTTCACCCTGTTTTTCACACTTGGCGTTTAGTTTTGGTACGTTAGCTACTCTCAGTAAATCAGGAGGAATTATCTTCCTAACGGTTTCACAAACAACTTCAGAACTATGACATACCTAGTTTCCAGAGGGGTGCTGGAATTATTTCAAGAGTTGTGTTAGAGTGAGACCACCTCTTTCCAAAGCTTTTTTAAAAAACAAAAAAAAAGCCTGTCATTCTTTAGAGGCACATACAAATACGTGTTTCCATATCCTCTTTAGATATGACTCCCATTGTGCATTTTGGAGACTAGACTAGGAATAGGCTTTAATAGTTAAGAGGATCAGCTCCTTTGAGAACATCTATAAGGCATGGGGGAGAATAAGGGAAATATTCTACCACCTTAAGTTCAGGAGTGGCTTACTTGGTATGGGCAGAGAGATAACTAGTCAGCAGGCACTATTGAAGTCCATGAATGATTACAGTAGACAAATGTGTGTTTATTGCTTCAACTGTTGCTCACTGCAGTTGCTAATTTCTTGTCAAAGCAGAAATACCACAGAGATGTTTCTGTGCTGCAATCTTCATGCATTCCACATAACCCCCTGATATCTTCTGATCACTGTCCACTTAGATACCAAATAGTGAGTCATTATAGATATGTGATAACCATTAACCGTGGAATAGTTGTGTTGCAGTCCTTGACATCTGTCAAATCTAGGATTAAACATATATCAAAATTAGTGCAGGTGTGCATCTAGCCATAGAAGCAGTGGGAAGGACAGAGATTCTTCTTCTATGCACTTTACAAAACTTCATGGTCACAAGCAGTGCTGTACAGTTAATTAGTTAAGTACACGTTGTTAGGCATTTGTAAAGTTGCTGTCCACTGGAACTGCTTAAATGGCAGTAAAAATAGGGCTGGTTTGTGGTGTTTGGGCTTTTGGGGGTTTGTGGTTAGGTTTTTTGGTTTGTTTTGGTTGTTTTTTTTTTTTTTTTTTTTTGCTTTTAGCACTTGAAATAGTGGGGGCCATTCTTCCATCCATCCATGAATTTTAAACCTTTCTTATGGCAAAACTTTAATTTTTCCTGTCTACCTTCTTACAGTTTTTGACTGGATTTAAGGCTTTTTTTCTGTGATAAACAGAATAGAAAAGTTAACAGCTGTATTTAAGTAGATCATTCTCATAGGTTAGACATACACTGTTTTTTGTAATCATCCTTGTTTCTGTTCTAGAGCTTTAAAAAGAAGACTGTGAAATACTTGCATTTTTTATTGCTGTTTTTAATGTTAATTATGTTCTGCAGTTTTTTCCCCTAAACAGCTAGTCATAGAAAATCTTTACACTTGTCTATTAAAACATGGTAGTGATAGGTTTAGTTTCTTATTCAGTGTTTTCCACTACACAAACAACTGATAATTGAGGAAAAAATATTGACTGTTATAACAACAGATCTTATTGCTGTAGAGGACGCTGTCAATTCTTACTTGAAATTAAGTCACTGAGGGAGTTAATCTTGAATATTTCAGATTTCTTTTTAAAGTTGTGATGTTGTTTTAAACTATGGAATTCTCTATATCACACCAGATATTGCAAGAGAATAGTAAAACATTCAGTTTTTAATGAAATAACAACTCTACTTTTTAGTCAGCCCAAGAGTGTCCAAGGCTATCGTTAAATAAACTGAAAGAAGTGAAACTTCCCTCTGCCATTCCTTGGAAAATTAACTTAAGTTTATGGAGAGCAGCGTTAGAGTCCTTCATTTTCTCTGTTGAGACCATTCATTTTCTTTATTGAGATATTTTAAGTGTGGAAAAAGTCAGCTCAAGGGCTTTATAATCTTTTTCACTGTACTTGCAATTAATTTTTCTGCACCATTCCTCCTTAAGCAAAAAATGGCTACAGATTATTCTTTTAGCAACGTAAATGCATGGTACAGTTGCTCCCTTGTCTGCTTTTAGTTTACTATGTAATGCACATTCACTTCTACAATCAATAATAATCAGTAATGCTAAATGCACACACAAGACATATTGGAAGATAAGTGGTCCAAAGGTATTTCTGTCCCTCTGCAGAACTGCTGGTTCAACTGAAAGCAGAAGATCTAAAGGGAATTTTAACAAACAGGGAGCACTGCTAGCAGGCATCTGTGTAATTATCCTATTAAAACAGAGTAACATCTGCATTTTCTGTGCAAGTGCAGAATGGAAGGGAACATTATGTTCTCTAATCCTGTCTGGGAGCATGATGAAGTTAAAAGGATAACATTTTACCAAATCTGTGTTTTAACATGATAGGTTACACTTAATTACCTTTTAATTACCTTTCTTCTTGCTGGGTTTTATGCTAAGGACCCTGCCTCTAGCCCTCATCACAGAGCTTTTCTTGCCTTTGGATTGTTTATGCCAGGTTTTATCTTTGATTTTACCATGAAAAGATGGCCCTACTGTGTCGTGAAGGCCGTTACTACAATTCTTTTTCCCTAGTGTGTGCAAAGCTCTGAGAATATTAATTTTATATACAAAAGACATGTTGTAGCATTGAGAAGTATGTGTTTTGAATTTAGTTGCAAAGAGCAAACTCATTGGACTATGTTTTATGAATAAGGAGTAACTATGCATGGCAGAGGCCACACAGGAGCAAGAGGAGATTATTCCAGCCTTCTGACTGCTTGCACTGTAAGGCAGGAGAGTGTATTGGCTTAAATAATGTAGATTTCTTTTTTCCTCTTTACCCCTGAGGGAGTCTGATTTCCTGATCACCTATCTAGCCATATGCCGTAGCTCTTGCCAGGAGCTCCGAGCAATGTCGCTGCCAGCTAAAATTACTTGTTTTCTGAGAACTGAATTATGTTGAGAATTGTCTTAAATTGCTGCACTGGCAACATCACAAAGTTTTGTGTACACACACAAAAAAATTATGTAAAAGCAGCCTTACCTTGAAATTCAGCTTAGAAACCGCTTCAAGCATTGAATTTGATCCAGATACTGAAAGGTGTTCTACACCTGCTCAGGCGCATCGCTCCCTCTTTGTTCTCTTTCCAGTGCTTTTCTCAGCTGCTTTGTGCTCTGGCTAGTACAGTACAATGTTGATACATACAAATTAAACATTTACAAAGAAAGCATATTGTCTACTCCTGTTCTGTACCGGTTAGAGTAAAGACCTAGTATAGCTAGTAAAAACTTCTAGTATGTTGTGGTAACTATGTTTCTTTTCTTCTCTCTTGCAACAGGATGGAACTGAAATACGGATATACGTTGACTAAGGAGTTGGAATAAGACTGAGTCCTGCTCTGTGATATTTGTATACCTGGACCATGAACTTGCTGTTTGGTGTCATACTTTAGGAACCTTTGTAGTAACTCTGTGAAGCTGTTGGGAATCATGGCATTCTCTCCATGGAAGCTCTCCTCTCAGAAACTCGGCTTTTTTCTGGTGACTTTTGGTTTCATTTGGGGAATGATGCTTCTGCATTTTACTATTCAGCAGCAAACACAACACGAAAGCAGTTCAGTCCTGCGTGAGCAAATTTTGGATCTCAGCAAAAGATACATCAAAGCATTAGCTGAAGAAAATAAAAATGTGGTGGATGGGCCTTATGTTGGGACAGTGACAGCATACGGTAAGTGTGTGCTCTAGATTACATGATAATCTGATTAAGGTTTTTTCTAAGTTGTCCAAACATTTTACTTCATAATGCTGCTCAACTGACAATACTTTGCACTGTGGGTTTTCTGCACAGATGGAGAAAACAGTCTTCACTTGTAAGTATGAAATGGGACAAATTTTACATTTCCAGTCACTTGGAAATTAAGTAGTCTGCTAAGTTTTACTACATCTGTCTAGTAGCTATATCTAGTATGCCTCAGGTTATTTGTTAGAACTTCATTTAAAAAAAAACTTTTTTGCTGTTTTTGAGAAACTTGGGAGGCTTTTCAGTTTGCGTATCAATGATCTAAGAAATTCCTTGTGGAAGAAGAACTTGCCTTACTGATAAAGTGGAGACCTGCTGTTTATTTCTTCTTTCCCATTTCACTTCTTTGTTCAGTCAATTTACTTAACGTTTAAGTTTGTTTATCTGGTGTAAGCTTAAATTACACTTAAATATATCATATTTGCCTCAGGGTAGAGAACTCTTTTTGTGAGTTTCAGTGCTTTGTTCGGCAGTAAGTTTTAATGCTTACTCTCTTCCATTTTGTACAACATGAGAGTTAAGTTTGTGTGCACGTGTGAGACAAAGCATGCAGAAAAGAAAGAAGCATATTACAAGAAAATATTGTGAAAGTAAAAATATAATCCAATTTCAGGTTAGGTGTGGCCCCTTTTCAATTTGATAAGATCACAATGTACACCTTGTCTAGCATTTTTTACACTCACTTTCTTTCCTACTTACCTATGCACTTTCAGGCTATCTGGAAAGTTAATGGCTAATTAGTCATCTAGATTTGTTTCCTTTTTGGTTGCCTTAATATTCAGCTCTGAAGAAATTGGATAGATGGTTTTTGTAGGCTTAGACAAAGAATAAAGACTAGGATGCAACAGATAATAGCTGCACCTTTTTCTCAAGTTTTCTCTTAATGCTCTTTACTTTTTGGTGTATATAATGAAATATTCTGCTGGGAGGTTCTCTCCATGTCTTCTTTCTGTTACCAGTTTTTTTGTCTAAAAAAAGAATTTTTGAGTTTGTGTGAAGGTGCTTGCCTGTAAGCCTGAGATTATAACCCCAAATATAGCTAACAATTATACTGCTTTGTTGCTTAAATAACAAGCCGTCCTTATTCTGTAACTTCTACTGATTTGTGACTGCAGGTTGAACTATACTGGTATTGCAATCTTACAAAGCAACACAAGCTAAATAGAGTGGTACTAGATCAATATTTAGATTGAAGACCTCCAAGCAAGTAGAGGTCCCTACAGAATTGTGTGCATAGGCTTAAAACAAACCGCTATCTGCTATACAACCATCATCAGTGTCCCATTGTCTTGTAAGGG
This sequence comes from Gymnogyps californianus, assembly GCF_018139145.2. Classification (NCBI taxonomy): domain Eukaryota; kingdom Metazoa; phylum Chordata; class Aves; order Accipitriformes; family Cathartidae; genus Gymnogyps; species Gymnogyps californianus. Next base: position 36,370,265 of record NC_059477.1, read on the forward strand.
TGCTTGATGGTAGGTGATTTGAAGAAGAAAAAAACAACAAAAAACAATATGCCTCCAGAAATTGAAGGGTAACTGCATTAATATGTGCCTTACCTAGGTCTGAGGCTACAGGATATCCTTAAGCTAAGTTCCCCCTGCAGCTTGTTGCCTATGGCATTCATTTCCCGTTCCAAATCCCACTGAGGAGTAAGTTGACTTGCTGCCAAACAGTGGTAAAGTTCCCTAGGAGAAGTTAAACTGCATTTGAAAGTGGGTGAAATAACTTTGTAATGCTTCTGTGAACGTGAAGCTAAGTTTTGTGTAGAAATTTCAAGTTCCATGGCTAAGAAGAATTTTAAGTTTAAAGACAAGTTTGGACAGGTGTTTTCAATTACGGAGTTTGGAAGGATGCAAAATAATGATGATGTATTTATTTAAAATGTTAGAGGGAAAGGTGCTATGGTTAGTGAATAACACCGTATTAAATAATACTTTATGAAACTGGCTAAGATAATTACTTAATAAGTAAGTTAGTTTGTCTACTAAAATGCCTGTTTGGCATACTAAATGATCTGTTGATAGCAAATGATCAGGTTAGCTGTTCAGGAATAAACACATTAATGACTAATGTTAATGGTAATGGGTAGAAGTTGGTTCACTATTCTATGCAAATTAACGCCCTTGCTATTTAGCCTTTTTATTTCTTTTAATCTTATCCTCTGATTGCTATTAGCGAGCACAGTCATGCTTTCCATGTTCAAGAATAAGTTTTAAGTTTGTTTGATTTGGCTGCTTTTACCCACCCAAAAGGTTTTCAGTCATTCCTTAGTTGTGGTTGCACAGCTTGTTCACTTTCTCACTTTTTCTTTCTACCATATATTCACCTGTCAGGTAGGTGGATCAAACGCTTTCCTTTTAAAAGTTGTAGTCCAAATATACACAGTGAGTATTAGGTTTTTATAGCAGTAAACAGTTGTTTTAAAAAAATTGTTATGAATCCGTGCTTCTGCCCTCCCCTTCTCAAACTAGCCTCCAGTTGCTTTTTTGTTCTGGTAAGCAGTCTCTCTTATCAGTGTTTTGGTATCAGTATTAAAAAAATACAATGTTTTGCCATTTTTCTCCTTATGATCTGTGTATGCCTTTATGTATGCTATGTTTCTTCCTCATTGTTTCCTGAAATTTTTTTTACTACTTTTCTCGCCTAGATTTTTCCTCCTTCTTTACCATGGTTTTGTTCATGTTAAATCCCTGCTCTACTCTTTCCTTTTCTTCTGCACGCTATACCATTAAGTGACTTCTGGACCTCTTTTAAAATAGTCCAGATCATTAGTGCTTAAGATTCCGTCTTCTGATCTTTAAAGGACAAAGGAAAACACACAGTTACAAAGAAAAAGATGTACTTTATGCCTCCATGGAATAAATGTAACTCTCCTTTTATTTGGAAAAAAGAATCATAAGCTTTCTAAAAGTAATAGCCTTTTCTTATTTACTCTCTCATTTGCACAAGAATTGGGCTAGTCACGGAAAAAAAAAATAAAGGGAGCACAAAATAAGTGTGGCAAAAATACAACTGATGTAGGGGCAGAGGAATCCCTTCAGATGTATGAAGAAATTTTCTATTACAGATCAGAAAGTTATTTGATTCTAAAGTTGTGGAAGGCAGAAAATGTATTATACATGCACATGTAATTAAATGGGAAAATAATGTAAATTCATCATACTAAATTCTTTAATCCTGAGACAAGGGTAAATGAACAAAGAACAATACTTTCTTTCATCTTCTTTGGCTTGTTGCCACTATAATTATACAGTTTTGTCTGATAGTGGTCTATTTTTCCCCTCTTGCCCACAGTTCTTTTAGCTTGCCCAACTGTCTGTGTTACTTCAAGAATCTGAACAAAAGAAAAGGGAAAGAAAAAATATCAGAGAACTCTTTCTGGGTTGTCATTTGATATGCAAACTCCTGTTATTGTTTGTTGCTTTCCCTGCGAAGGAACTGTTGTGTCAGACCAAATAGATAGTAGAGGCAATCACAGACTGAAGAAGAGAAACAGGTGATTTACAGTGTTTTGTGTATACGACAGAAAGGTTGAACTTAACGTTTGGTTTTGTGGTTTGTTTGTTTGGTTTTTTTTTTTGCCAGTGCAGAACCTGGTTGTGGTGGTGGAGATGCAGGAGAAGGTTTTTGTACTGGCTCAAAGCTGTCCCTTTTGGGATGGAGATTTTTGTTTCCAGGTGACTGAGCATCTAACAGACTGTTCCTCTGATAGTGCTTGAATATGGATTTAGGTTTAGATTCATTATTATTTAAGCAGCTTCTTATTACTTGAGCTATTACAAAGCATGCATTTTTTTTGTTCCCTTGTGTGTACCCATAAAGGCACAAACTTCACCTTGAATATAGGATATGTATATGAGTTGCAGTGTGCTTTATAAAATACGCAGGAAGACAAGTTCAATGTCCAGGGAAACTTGTATCTGAGGCTGAACAAAGTAGGGAACATTAGTGCATAGAACTGCTACGGACAAAGATTTGCACTGAGAAAGTGTCCATATATATTCCAGTCTCATTCTTGCATCTATTTTTTGATTCTGTCTGACAGTGTTCATTGCATTATTAAGCAATTTAACTTTTCATTTTCATTTGTAGATTTGAAGAAGACACTTGCTGTCTTGTTGGATAATATCTTGCAGCGCATTGGGAAGTTGGAGTCCAAGGTGGAAAATCTTGTACTTAATGGAACAGGAGCAAACTCTACCAACAATACTACCACTCCTGCTCCCAGCTTAGGAGCAGTTGAAAAGCTTAATGTAGCAGGTGGGTATGGCAATTGTTTAAAATATTAATGGGCTGTTTAATCTGTATTTTTCTCTCTTGGCCATAACATTTTTCAGTGTTAGATATTTGGAAAGTCTTAGAAAACAAAATTCAAAGTCTAGCCTGTATCAATGGCAATCTTAAGTCTAGTGGTATTTTACAAGCTCAGAGGAAGACTTTCTTCTATGGTAACTTGAACACATTGAAGAAAATAAAATTCTCTGCCAAAGGGGTATAGTCTGCCTTGTTCATAGTAGATGTTTCATACTTTAAATGATTGCACTTTAGAATGATGAAACTGGGCAGACGTTTTCTCTCTAAGTCTAATTACTTGGGTTGGTATGAATCTGCTCTGCATTTCTACCATATGCACTTCATTGGTTATTAACTGAAAGAAAACATTTATTATGTTTGTTACTGGTTATGATTTAAAAACGTCCTTCTCTGCTCTGCTTAATAGCTCTTATGATGTGAGACACAGAGATGACCTGCTTAGTACCTTCAGCTTAAATATATGTTTTAAAACTTCATTTGAAGTCATTAATTTTGTCTTCAGTGAATGGACTGTTCGCTACCCTTACAACTTCTCAAAGCATTTCAGTCATCCTGTGGTGGTAGAATGCCTTGCTGGCCTCTTCGCCTGCAGATCTTGGTTCCTTTAGTGTTCCCAGCTGTGAATGTGGTTGGTACACTGAATAAATCTTGTTGTTTATACTGCCTCATCTATGGCCCTGCATTTTGCTCTGCCACCAAGTCTGAACAGATACTGGCTGTCCTGACCCATAGGAAGGTCTGAGTCTGCCCTGCTAATGATCTTTGCAGTCCCAAAAAGGGAACAGAGCAGACGAGTTAGGGCAACTCGGTAAATAGGTTGATAGCTGTGCTCCTAAGTCTTGCCTGTGCTTGGGTTTCCTGTAAAAATAAATACTTCTGTTAAGAGGGTGTTACCATCTTAAATTTGTCAAAACAGAGAAGCAGATGCTGCCTTTGGTAGGGTAATGCCACTGAAAGGCAGTCTGGGAGGGCGGATGTGCAAGTGATTACCTGATTACAGCACACCAGCAGAGTTACTGTCTCAGCTGCTCTGTCCTAACTGCATTTGTCTGTACTAGGATGTTAAAGGCATATTATCTCATGGTGAGACAGACCTTTGTCTTGCCACATAGTAAAAATATGCTTATAGGCATTTACAACAGCCCTTTGCATGTGTGGTTTACTACTGCTTGCCTTGTGGTACCTTCCCCCCCTCCCACCCGTCTCTCTTGTCTTGGTTAGACTGAAGGCAGATTAGAAACAAGTAACTGAAGAGGTATAGCACCTGCAGACTACTAATAGGATGAGCCACGTTGCTACCACAAGGCATACAACACAAGATCTTCGTTGGAAGATCTTCTGCTTCGATGGAAAGTGAGCTAGTACAGTATTGTTATAGTTTCTGGGCTATATATAAAATGAAAAACATCCCTGTATATTTTCTTTTTGTAGCTGGACAAAAGAGAGACTTGATTCTATTGTTTCAGTAGATTTGCAGATAATTGAAAGAAGCATACTCATGTTGTTGCTTACACATTTGTAGGCAAAGGATCATTGTTCTTATCTGACTAGGAAACATCTCTCATCAATTCTTAGGGTGAATTGAATTTTGTTTGTTATTCTTGGAGTTTGCTAGATTCACAATTTTAGTAGTCACAAGCAATGTTTAAGGAGCTTGTAGGAATTTTCAGTTTGCAGTGTTTACATAGCTTTTTGCTGCCTGAGGCTTGCTCTGTGGCAAAGAACACTATTTGTCTTATTAGAGCTTCAGTTTTTTACCTTTGACTCTTGGTACACTAAGTTTAAAATATCTGAAGCAACTATAATAAACAGCAACAACAGAGGAACCTTTAGGAAACAGTTTCTTAAGGTTTGATTAATGTATTGTTCTCGTGAGTGTTTGGATAATGTTACTGTTCAGGTATCTCCAGCCTGGATAGTACCAATGGGCAGAATAGAGCTTGAAGCTAATCCTTGTGTTAAAGTGCCTACTGTTCATCCATTTGAAGCAATCAGTGGAAATTCATCTGATCAGAGGCAGCCAAACAGAAATTAAAAACTTGTTTCTACTTCTGTCTTCATAGCAGTCTCCTGAAAGTAGCAAACTCTGGAAGCCGTATGATTCCAGTAAAATCATAATATAAATATCTTCTCTGTTAGGAAGGAATTATTCAGAAAATAAGCTAGGTGAGTAAATACTGTGATTACAATACCAGCTACAGTGTTGGTTTTGTCTGTAATATTTCAACAGCATCCTTTTTTATTGTGCTAGAGCAATTGAGATAATCTGAAAATTGTTGTAGAGAAGGCATTTTGTCACCCAACAGTTTGTCATTTTACTGGAGCTGAAACACGTATGTATACAAATACATGATACTTCCATTTTTTTCTTTATAATAGTTTATTCAGCTTTTACACTATGAAGTGATCACGGAAAGCAAACACGTTAGGATTATTGTACCTCTCTATCAGCTGTAATATTTTAATGCTGACTTTAGACAAATTCATGTTAGCTATTGTTAGTAATTTCACTCTTTCTGTCTGGACAATTGTAGTATTTATGGAGCATCCTAACAACATCATGTTTAATATTTTTAGTAGTGTTTTTTTAAAGAGTTCTTGAGTTTATTTTTTTGCAAATCTTTTTTGCCTTGGAGTCGCTGCTTAAAACTCTGAAGTCAATTAAGCGTTTTATAGCCTCATTCATCAGTGCAACAGTGCAGTGCCATTAGCAGACTTTCCTAGAAGAGTTCTGCTTCCAGTGGAGCTACTTCATGCATTTATTATTTTTGGATTGAGCTGTCACAGTTCACTGAGACCTGATTCTATAATCTGTATAACCATGTCCCTTTACCTATGGAAAGCCTTTCTGAAATAAATGAAGCTTCATGCAGGCTTAAGCTGCACCTTAGCATCTATTGACACTGCTTGTAAACCTTGGTAGTAAATACTGGAGTCACTAGTCATCCTGAAATCTGCATTTTGTCCTCACTGACCTTGTATAAAGTTTACTGTGTGTTACATACTACCTGAGTACCTACAAGTAATAAAATAAGATATAATAGAATGACAGGAAAGTGATTATACTGTAAATATTTGTCCTCATTGCTGATTATGACTGGACACAAACTCAAGAGCAAAACTTAATATTTTTCTTATAATTTAAAACTGACTGCCATGGCAGGCTAGACATGTCAATCTGAATGTGCTATGAGCTTTTCTTCATTGTGTATTTTAAGGATTAGTAACACTTTCATGGAAAAAAAACAGTAGTCTTTTATCTGCAAACTAGGAAGAACAGAGGTGATGATTAATCAACAGTTCTCCTCCCAAAGCCTCTCTGCAAGTAGAATTTTCTTTTGTTAGGTACATTGCTGTATTCAGAAAGCAGTCCTAAGAACAGTTTTCATATGCTACAGGTAGAGGATCGTGATAATGCAGGAATCCTGGTTTACTTCCAGGGTCAAATTACTGAAATCAGTCCAGGTTATGGTTTTATCTGGCTTCAATAAACACAACTGGTATGTGACCATGACTCAGATTTATGGATTGCAAAATTCTTTTCTGTGAGATGAAGGACACTGGCAATTGGACCAGATATGGATTTTTAAAAAAAATTTCCAGTCCTGTCCACCTTTTCTGTATAGACAACTAGAATAATAGTATAAAAAGGGAATATTTATAATATTAGAATGTATGGATGTTTTCTTCAGTTCATATGTACATTGTTTTTAGCTTAGCTCAGATACAAGTTTGAATGTGACTATGTAAGTAATCCAGGTAACAATGAAGAGAATGTATGTTGAGAAATGGTTGTCAGTTGCAAAGTGGTTGAAAAATCAATTTGTTTAGAATGCTGACATTTCTCAGTGAATCGAGGTCAGAAGGTATTTAATTTTTGCCCAGTATACATCTTGATGGCAAAATGCCTGTTGGTCCAGGAAAGTTCTTACTTATAATTAATAAACTTGCAAGGTTACTTCTTCTAATGCACTACATTTGAGCTAAAAACACCTTCAGTTACCACAGTCTCTTGATATAGCAACATGGAATCTATCCTCCTCCTTTCTAATGAAGAAAAAAAAAAATCTTCTATGTACTTTTTGATATTTTTAATATTCTTTTGGGGATGTAAATATCCAGACTTTGAGAGTGGTCGCTGTAGCTGCCTGGGCAAATAAATTTGAGTAGTTCATGTTCCCCTAAGGAACAGATCTGCTCTGTGCTGGTGGGCAGCAGTTGCCTGTAATTCAATGACAGTGTTAATAAAGGAATACACAGCCTTTGCAGCCTTACAGGTGTAAAAGCAGGTGAAGAATTTCCTCTGAACTGTATGGATGAGAAAAGACCTAAAAATAATGAGTTTTGTAGCTCCTTTTAAAACAAGTGTAACTACTGTTTTTAGTCAGGATGTCATTTGAAGGGCTACCAAATGTCTTCTAAAACTTTTATCAGCAACTTCTGTGGGCTTTCCTGGTGAATAAATGATAGCACCAGTAGCAGAAAGATGAAGTAGGACAGTTTCTTGAGGAAAAGAAAAAACATTTGGGAAGCACCTGGCTATCAAAGATTTTTTTTAAAAAACAACGTTCAACAAAACAGAATGTAGTCTTGACTGTGCAAAGTGTTAGGCGATGTGAGCCACAAAGTCTGGGGAGGTCCAGATAAGCGTTGGACAAGGAGGTGTTATAACCTGGAGTATTATGCTAAGATAATCCATTATAAATTACTTCATGAAGGAATGAGCAATACCTTCTCCAAAAGAGCCTGTCAGCAAAGGGAAAAGGAGGCATTGGCATGGGAAATAATCAAACTGTTTAGCAGTTTGGAAAAAATATCTCTTTGGTTTAGGGTTATTAATACAGCCAGAAGTTGAATAATCTCTGGCCAAACAGTAGTCATCATGGCTATTTATGCCTTGTAACAGCCTAATAGAAATGTTTGTGGCTTCCTAAAACCAGTTTTAATCAATTTTTAGCCTGTGCTTTGACCACTGTAGCCTGAACAAGCAATTTGTGTGATAGGTATTACTTGGTACAGAGCCCATAACTTTTTCTTTCAGTAGAGTAGCCTCTTCATTACCATACTGAAACCTGAGATATGCTGGTATTTGGAGATTACCTAGCATAAGTAAAACATATTCTTTGACCAAGATTTATAATTCTACTTTGGGCAGATGTGCGAACATCTAAAGAATATGACTCAGTGTTTAAAATTTAGGGGCTGTTTGGCAATAAATTTATTCATCACTTTACAAAGGTCTCTTCATCAGTTATGCTCCTTATTTGGTGAGACATAGAGAAAAGTGGCTGCTTGCCCCCCCCGCCCCCCCCCCCTTTTTTTTTTTAAATTGTTCCACCTCTGGCTGTCAAGCGTGGTGTAGAACTGAGGCGGCAGTCGTGAAATCTGCAATGGAAAATATCGCTCTGTGGTGGTGTGTGGAGTTTTTGGCAGATAAAAGGATCTGAAGAAAATCCATCTGGATGATGCTCGTTCATAATAAGAAGGTGATAAAAGTTGGTAGGAGGAAATGTTGAGGATTTAGCAAGGACTGTAACTCAGCTGTCTCTGAAGTAGGTGAACTCAGACTTTTATTTGATTAATTTTTGAGTTCCCATTTAGAGACCAGAAATCTCTCTCTTCCTTTTCAGACTCTCAGACAACTAGCATTGTTAATTTATATGTAGACTGTACTGTGTTTTCATATCCTTAGTGTGTTTAGGTTTAATGTTTGTAGTGTGGTACTACACCTGGTTTCTTCCTCTGAAGTTAATTTTGCAGAATTTTTCATTGAGCAAAACAGCTTCTCTTTTCTTTTGGGTTGTATGAAAGGATAATAGAGCATGAGCTCTTAGTATCACAAATATCTTTAATCCTAATCCCAAAGGAGCTGAGGATGGGACCTCTGCTAGAGGGTGAGGCTGCATAGATTATGTTAAAAAGCAAAGCCATGGAGCACCTTGGATAGCTTGAGTGGGAAGTTAGGTGTTACTTCCCCCCCCCCCATTTAGTTCCATGTGTAAAATCATAAGCATCCTTTCCTTTTTTTGCTTGTCTCCTCAAAAACATTGAACAATCTGGTGGTTTTGATACTAACAATTCTCAGCTGCTTTTTGAGAACCTCCATTTCATTTATGAAAGAGTGAATTGTTAATAAAGATGCTTGTAAGGCTTCAGCTGATTGGTTTCAGAAGCAATAAAATCCTCTTTCCTTCTCTCTCGCTCTCCCCCCTCTACCTTTATTTATCCAAGTTGTATCTGAAAAGCTTTTAAGATATTTGGTAGCCATCCTTTCTGCATTTGTGGGAAGTAATGTATTCCCATACACAGAAGAAAGTATTAATCTAAACCTTGGGTGCCTAGCAGATAAGAGTTTTCGTCAGCCTTTAGAACAGGAAGCTTTGAGCCACTGCCACAAATAACACCTTAGGTAAATTTAAAGTTGCTATTTTGGAGATGATTAAATGGAAATGGGGAAATATGAAACCATGGCACTTTCAAGCAGAGCTTGTCTACATGGCTACTTCTGTTGTAGCTGAATCCTTGGTTCCATGTGACAGGCACAAGATCAGTTTGGTTTAGGCAACTTGGCTGTTAACAGTTGTGCTTTTCTAAGATAACTATGAAAGAAATCCTTGATTTTTGTGGGACAGTATTGCACTAAGCATATTTCATCGGATAGGGCATTCTGCTTGCACAAACATGATCAAAGAATCAGTCCTCTGTTTTCTTCATGTGATTTTTTTGGTAAGCAGAGGGTGTGGGGTTTGTGTGTTGTGGGTTGGGTTTGGTTTGGGCTTTGTTTTGGGGTGCCTTTTTTTTTTTTTTGAAACTGAACTCTTGCTGTGTTCTTCTGGCAGCTATGGGGAAAAACTTGATATGAGCACACTAAAAGAAACTGTTTCAATTGCTCAGGCTTTAAAGCACTAGTAAATAATAGTGGTATTAATTCTGAATACACATGTTGCAGAACAATTTTTTAAAAATAAAAGTGTTGATTCAAAGCAAGGGCCGTGGTGCTCTGAGGCCATTGTCATCACGCTACTGTGCTTGTTCAGTGAAAAGCTAAATTTTTGATAAGTGTAACCATCTAACACCTCAGATAGTATAATTGCACCAAAACCTGCCAGACTGGTTGTTTACAAAATGTTCTTTTGCTTTGAAAAGTGTCACTTTGGAAGATTTTAATTGTGTGTCTTTGATCCCATAAAAATGAGCAAGTGAAGGTTCATGTCAAATACTCCTCCACACCCTCCTTGTACATAGCTGGTACTCAGAGAACTCTTTCTAAGACTAAGAACAGTTAAGTATCAGGTTGCTGGATGTAGCACTGCTCAGTGAGGGAGAATATTTTTGGTGGATCTGTTCAAAGTTTCCGTAGCTTTTCTGCCTTATGCATTAACTTGTTATGCTGTATGGGCTGTTGAGTTCTCTTTTAACAACTTTAGTGTTAACATCTTTAAAGTCACTCATTAGGATGCAGACTTCAGTATTTACTTGTCATTTAAGACATGATGGCTTGGATGCCTGTCAGCTATCTGGCATCCTTCGTGAATACGTAGCAAGGCAAGCCGACAAGTCAGCTTTGGCAGTGCTGCAAGCAGGCACTTTTTTTTAACGTTACTATGGTAAGAAGGACCTTTGTCGTGATATTTCCATGTCCTTCTTCCTAAAGACTTGGGGCTGACACACTGAAGCCTTTTAGGTGGGGAGGAAGACTCAGGTAACTTCATGATCAGTTGATTTCTTTCCATGGCTCTCTTTCCGATGAACTTTGTTACACGTATAACAGCCTCGTTAGTTTTAGCGGTCTGCAGGCATAGTTCACCCCATAGTTCTGTACTTGCAGAGACAAACTAAAGCTAAGATACGGCATATTATTTTGAATTTCCAAAGCTGTGCTCCTGTCTTAAGAGGACTACAGTAGGCTTTTCTTCAGTTAACATAATACGTACAATGTTCTGTATGGTCATGCCTTAAAAAACAAACTAGTTGTCGCCACAGAACGTCAGTGTGTACGGAATGTAATAGGATGTGGGCTGCACTGGTTCTAATAGCCAAGATTACAGCTTTCTCAGGGTGATGCTTTGCTTTGACTTGTATTTAGTGTACCTTATTCATTGTATTTTTTTTCTCCACTGTATATAGTATCAAGCAGTTTTTCACATTTTGCTGTCCGTTTGCATCCCACAAAGACAGTAGCGTGGAGCTGGGGAGAATTGTGTGTTTTCAAGCCTCGCTGTTGCAGCACAGTGTGATGACTGTGAAGACCACCCGTGAATATTTTCCACTGCAGTGCTAGGCTGTATTAGTAATGCTGAAGGGGGCTGTTAGTGGTCCCCTGGGCTGCATTTTGATTAACCACTTGACTACCACTTGAATTCTCCTAACTCTGCATTGATTTCAGTAGCGTTAATGGAACACAGCAGCACAGCTGGTGTGAGGATGGACTAGCAGTAGAAAAGTTAATTTTCTTTAAATCGTGCCAATGCTTTGCTACTGAAGTTTCTAAAATGTTAGTAGAAAGCATTTTGTGCTCTGCATTTAAAAACTTGAAACCTTTAGCTCATTTCATTGAATATGTTGATAGTGCTTTCAGCTCACACTGCAAATTCTCTCTTTAAAGAAATCTTACCAGCTGGAGATGAAAAATGTGAATTAAATTGAGAATGTGTTAATTAGTGGGAGAAGGGAAAGGAGACCTTACACAAATTAAACCAGCCTTAACTACAGTGTTGTATCTAACCATAGATACCTGTTATCAGAACTGAAATAGAAGCAAGAGAAGGGTTCCATGAATTAAAGTAATAATAGTACTTTTATTTAATGATCAAAACCAGAAAGAGAACAAATAGAGATAAAATTGGTGAATAGACTTGATCGGATATGATTACTCTGTCCTTTTAATACTAAGGAGGTTCCTGCTTTTATGAGATCTGCTGATGGGAAATACTTTGAGTTGAGCTGTTATCTGTGCTATATGTCATAAAAAGATATTCTAATATACTTTTTTGCACTAGTCTAAAAATCTGGGGTTTAGCCTCAAGGTTTCAAAGTATATAAACTTCTGTGTCATGTTAAATTCTTAAGATATTTCCGTTCTCTGAAGAATGAAGAGTTGGTCCTTAGCACAATGGATAGGCTGCTGGTGTCATAGTTTGCAATTTCAGCAGTACTGTGGCTTTTTGATTTGCTTTAACCAATATTGCTATTTTAAAGCTTTTATGACAAACAGAATACCTATCAAACAACAATCACTGCTGACTAACTAATTATAACTGTTATTCAGCTTACTGTCTTAGTGGATTATTTCTAGACTTGCTAACTGTCTGATGGAGAAAAACTGAAGTGGAATTTTTTAGCCTGTTACAAAGCACATTATCTGAAGGATGTGCAATATAGGAAAGGGACAAAATATGTATGTAGCACTCACTATTGCTTATTTTTACTGTTTTGTTAAAGAGTAACTAGGAAGCAAACAAAAAAGAAATTCGCTATCACAGATTGTGCTTTTAACCACATAATTCTCTCTCGGGTGTTGTAGACTGTCACTAAAACAAACAAAACCTGTGGACATGGAGTTTAATTGCAGGAGATGATGCAGACCTGTACCTGTGAACTGGTGTTTAAAGAGGGCGGTGTCAAAGGCATGGGACTTCAGCCAGTATAGTTGCTCATATAGACCAACAAAAGAGAATTATCTTTTCCAGTGCGAGGTTAGGTGGCTTAACTTAAATCTGCCAAGTCATTCATGCTAACGTGCCAGACTTTGCACTGAAATAACTGATGATTGTTCACAAGTTCAGTTTCACCTGCTGTGCACTAACGATCTCTGATGCAGAGCTGTATATCTTTAAACAGCCACAGACATTTGCGAAGTGAACATATGGCTCCTTTCTAAACATAGGGATGGAGTTTGTTAGTTATATATTGAACATCCCAGGACCTCACAAACAGAGCACTGTATTTAAAGATTTTTTTTAAATCTAGAATTGCTTGGTGTTTTATCAATATTTTCCATTTTTTCCAGGGTAATCTGTAACAACTGTGTGCTCTTAGGTTTATAATACGCTCACATTCATATTTTCAGTTTGTCAATGCATTGACTTTCAATGTAACATCGTATGAGATAAATGTTTAATAATTATGTCTTTGCATAACAGCAGTCAAGAGGAGATAAGCTGCGCATGACTTCAAAAACAGTTAGGTGTCTGTAGAATAGAAATTATCATGTATCATGGCTCACACAAAGCTTAAGAGAAAAATGTGTGTATTAACTACTGTTGCTTTGTACTGACTTGACAGTTGCTGCATTTCTAACTTTTTTGGCTGTAAGTTCTAAGTTTTGGCTGAGAAAAGAGATTGCAGAACTTGCATTTTAAATTACATAAATCCTAATTAAGGAAAAAAATCCTTGTGGTTTCTCAAATACTATTTTCTAACAGAAGTAACTTTAATGTCTGGCTTAATAATCTATTTTTCCCCTTTAGGAAAGAACTATCTGACATGAATTTGGTAACAGCATAATACTTCTATCCAGCCATTTTTAACAAGAATCTTCATAAGATATTAGAGTTTGGGTTTTTTCGTCATCTCCAAATGATGAAAAACTCTAAACTCTTGACTTGTATTTTAATACTTGCTTTTCATGTTTTGGAAGATCCAGATGTGTAGATCAGTGCAGTGGTTTAACCCCAGCCGGCAACTAAGCACCACACAGCTGTTTGCTCACTCACCCCCCACGTCAGGATGGGAGAGAGAATCGGAAGGGTAAAAGTGAGAACACTCGTGGGTTGAGATAAAGACAGTTTAATAAGTAAAGCAAAAGCTGTGCACGCAAGCAAAGCAAAACATGAAATTCATTCACCACTTCCCATCAGCAGGCAGGTGTTCAGCCATCTCCAGGAAAGCAGGGTCCACCACGTGTAACGGTTACTTGGGAAGACAAATGCCATCACTCCGAACATCCACCCCCTCTCCTTCTTCTTCCCCCAGCTTTATGTGCTGAGCATGACGTCCTATGGTATGGAATATCCCTTTGGTCAGTTGGGGTCAGCTGTCCCGGCTGTGTCCCCTCCCAGCTTCTTGTGCACCCCCAGCCTCCTTGCTGGTGGGGTGGGGTGAGAAGCAGAAGAGGCCTTGACCCTGTGTAAGCACTGCTCAGCAATAACAAAAACAGCCCTGTGTTATCAGCACTGTTTCCAGCACAAATCCAAAACATAGCCCCATACTAGCTACTGTGAAGAAAATTAACTCTACCCCAGCCAAAACCAGCACAATCAGCATCCCCAGGGTTCCACTTCCTTCATCTCCCTTGTTTTTGTGATCCATTCAAAAGTGTAAATTGCTGGTATCTGATTGAGGTTGGTCCCAACTGTCCATGAGATATGCAAGATTTGTTCACCTCTGGATTCCTGTTTAAGAAGAGCCAGCTCCTAGTTAGCGTGGATGATCAAAGCCTGTGCATGAAAAAGGGAGTGAGCTGATTTGGCAGTATGGGCCCACACTGAGCTAGAGACACGCTAGGGAATACTGTGCAACCATTGCTGCTTCTGCTCGTCCAGCTGTGCAGCATGGTTTGATGAGGGCAAGCTGGACTGTTAATTTGAGGCTATGAATTTGTATTTAAAGAAGCTGGTCACAGCTTCCTTGACTTTAGGTTTTTTACAAGGATGTTTCCTATGTTTATAACTATAGTTCAGAACAGCTAGTTTAGTAAGGATGGGGAAAGGAGCCTTTTTGTTGCCCACAGGCTACTAGCTGTTACCAACAGGCTCCAGCACACCCTCTATGCCTAGTTAGTAGTGAGCAGCTAGAGGAGCAGAAATGTAGTTCTTCACACAGGTTCTGATCGTTAAGGAAGAAAAAAGTTGGGAGGGATGTTTCTCAACGTAGAACTCGCACTGACTGTGGCCAAGAAGAAGGAGTTACAGCTTCAGTGCAAGTAGTAGTTGACCGGAACCGTCAAAATTATTCGCAAGTGAATTCAGACTTTTGCATTTAATTCTCCAGCTTATGTGTGGAAACCAGTATGTTCCCATACTGACTCGCCCATTTCTGCAGGCAGTGTGTTGCTTTGGACAACTCTTCTTGATGTAGATGTGTTTCCAGTCTCATTACGTCAGCTAGCTTCCTATTTGCAGGAACGAAGGAAAGATTGCTTGTCTAGGGAGTACTCAGATGGAACAGAGTTGTTTTTCTCTATTGATTCTCCTGTTCTTTCACATTCATTTGCTCTTGTATGCATATATTGCTACATTTTATTCTGCTCTGGATAATACTTTATGTAAATTGTTTCATGGGCCAGTTTGTATTTAAACTTTATAGAATTGCCTTCACTATGCTATTACCTGATTAGTAGCTGTGAATGAAGCAAGTGAAATAGGTGTTTGGGATAGATCCATGGTAAGGCTGAGTGGCAAGATGGAGTGGGGAGCTGGTGAGCATGTGAAGTGTTTTCAGAGTCTGTAATGGTGGAAAAAAAGATGTTAACGTTTTTGAGGAAGGTGAATCCTAGGAGTGTTTACTGTTGCTGGCAAGGAGGGGGAAAGATGTCAGGTACTCTTGGAAATACTACTAGAGACATTAATACCTCACCAAGCATTTCAACATGGTTAGAGGTGATAAAGGTGAGCGTTGGTGTTCTCCGTTCCCTGTACATATAGATTATCCTGGAGAGATCAGTATGCTGTTTGTATGTAAATCATCGTAGTGGAAGAGCTAGAGAGGGACTGCTCTGGAAAAGCCCTAGTGCAGCTGGCCACAGGGGAGACCAGAAGCCTGAGAAAATGTGTAGCTTGTGCTGACATAAATGTCTGGCTCTTGCTTTTTACTTCTTGGAATGGGCAGGAACAGGGAGAGCTGGGAGGGCTGGCTTTCTGCTTGGAAAGTATCTGTATGTAGTACTGCCACAGCTGATCTGAGCTGTTGAAGTGTATGGCTGGTGCATTGTGTGAATGTTGGAAGAAGGCAATTTTTATTCTTGCAAGTAGATCTTGCAAATACAGGGATCATGTGGAACCTTGTGAACAATGAACAGTAGCAAAGATCACTGCCCATCTACAAAAATACACTTGCATGCAGAAAATGTGTTTACACATGACAAAAGCAAACAGATACCTAGACTACAGTTGTGTATCTACTGAAAATGAGGCCATTGTCTGTATTTTGTGTTTTTTCTCCATCCTTTCTTTCTTTGACAGGTCACGAGATACCCATTAAAATGCAATATGGCATAAATGATAGACTTGGCACACTAGGTATTTATGCTGTAAAATAAAGAATTATAGCTTGTGCTTATGTATTACCCTGTACTTAAAAGGACTTCAGGAGAAGAGAGGGTTTGCTTGACTAACCTTCTGAAGTGGAAAGCCATCATATGATAGCATAGTTAGCTTGAGATAAAGACATTTTTTATTTTTTTATTTTAAATGACAATGTTCATGGATCCTTCATGTTGGCAAACTATACCTTCCATTCAACAGAAAGGGCAGAAGGGCAGCTTTTGAGTACTTTCCTACTTTTGACAAATAAGGAACTGAAGGAGTAACATCAAGTCTAAGGAGGAATGACCATCTCACAGAGGAAGATCATTTAGCCCAGAGCAAGCAGTGCAAAGGCTCTATGTTATGCTTTCTTAAGTGGCTTTGCTAGGCTGTGCCGGCGGCACCTCCTGCAGCTGCAGCCCCCGGGGGACTGTCATTCCCACCTCTGCTTTGCTTCCTCTGTAGTGCCAATAGAAAAATTGTTTCTGGTTTCAAGTAATACTTTTGGGCAAGAACTATTTTTAACTGATTCCATATCAGTGATCCAGCCATGAGTCAAGTGAATGGTAGTGCTGGCATGGTGGTTGGTGAGTAGTGACTGAGGAAGGATACCCCTTAAGAAAGCATTGTTGCAAAGGAAAAGGTATGTGGAAATGCATGTTGAATACCATTAATAATATCTTCTCTTTAAGGGTTTAATAATTGTCTCTTACCTTTCTGAA
Organism: Gymnogyps californianus; assembly: GCF_018139145.2. Taxonomy (NCBI): domain Eukaryota; kingdom Metazoa; phylum Chordata; class Aves; order Accipitriformes; family Cathartidae; genus Gymnogyps; species Gymnogyps californianus. The sequence goes on from NC_059477.1 coordinate 36,387,082, forward strand.
AATTGCTAATTACAGTTGGTTGGTTCTGTATATAGTAGCTATGGGGAGAAGCAAAAAACCTTTGAGCATGGCAAGTATAACTTGTCCAAATTCAACTGAAATTGATAGGAAGACTTGTTTGTTTGAATAGGATTGCCCAGACATTCAGAATTTTCAACCCTAAGTTCAGTATGATGCTGAAAGTTGGACTTTCCCTGTGGTTGAACTGCATCTCTGATGTTATATCATAGATTTCAGATGTCTTTTGTGTTTTAGGAAGATCTGAATTTGACATGCCTTATGAAAAGCTCTGTACTTATTTTGTATTCAGGCTTATGAGTTTGTAAAAAGAAAAAAGAGAAGAAAAAAGCCCACAGTTTAGACCATAAAGCTCTTCTAATGGCATTATATTGATTACTGAAAATTGCCATCATTTTAACCATGCCTCTTTGCGGTTTAAGGTAGGTTTGTTCCTGTTTGATCTCAAGCACTGATTTCAGTGTGATTCTAGTGAAAGGTCTGATTCCTGAACTGTAGTAAAGCAAAAAGTCCCATTGTTATCTAGCTGTGCTGACTGAATTTAGAACATAATTTAAATTGTTGATGTCTGTATGCGTGCTCTGTATGTTCTTACTTGGAGCAGAAATCAGAGCTGTAGATGTCAGTGGTCTAGTCTGCAAGAATCCTGTAAGGATAAGAAGACAGGGAGAATATTTTGAAAGTGCTTATTGATTTGAAATTACAAAGTCGTCTTAAAAACTACTTTGCCTCAGTGTTACTGTCATTGGCAGTACAGCTCAGTTTGTCAAACTACTGCTGCTGCATAGACTGCCAAGTAAGTGTCTTCTTCCTGGCATGATTCTTCTTTCCCCATCCGCTCCATTTTGCAATGCTTCACTCACATTTCAAGTTTTATCTTTAAAAGAAACTATTTGCAAAAAAAATGGAAAGTATTCAGATAAATCAGGAGGTGGTTTTTATATATAATACAACATTCTAACTTTTATCCACTGATCTTGTTGCTACTGTATTCTAATGCTGCAGCCTTTTTTTTCCCCTGAGATCTCTAATTAGCATATTCTGGGTGAAGTCATGCACTGTAACTGCCATAGCATGAAGTGTTCCTAGGTTGATGGATGACTGGCTTTAATGATCTTGATTCTTGCCCATGGGAAAAGCCAGAAATGATGCAGGTATAATTTAGATAACTCTGTGATGAACTACCTAAATTGAAAACTTTATCCTCCGCTGCCTTTGGCAAGAATCTCTCCACCACGTTAATCATTTTTCTTGCCTTAAAGGCCTGCGTTAGAGGGTTCTTCTAAGTTCTTAGAAAGTCCAATCCTGGAGTTGATGTGGTAATGTCCTTTAAAACTGCTCCTTCTTCCTTGGCTCATGGGCTAGAAGTGTTGCTCTGTATTACACTCTTCAATGTGTTGGAAAAATCTAGAATGATAAAATATTAAAATAGGCAAAAACCAAAAAAATTCTTGGGAGACCATAGGAAGTATTTCTCATGAGATGCAATGTAGTGCTACTCTGTTGTAAAATTAGATCATATTGCAACATTTATTAATTGGGTTATATATCTGGTGCCAAGTTTCGGATCATGGATGTTTGATAAAGTAATAACAGAACTTGAAAAACTAGTTTTTATGTTTAAGAGCAATATACATCTTACAAATGTTTGACAATTGGAAACAAATTGCTGCAATTTAGTAGTTTTAAGCACACTTTGATTAGGAAGATATTTTGCTTTTTATTATTCTCAGTATGGATTAGCTTAATTTTTAAGTCTTCATAGACCAGTTTTTGTAATTCAGCACTTTTACTGCAAGTCAGAGTTGAAATCTATGCAACCATTTTCTTCTATAGTCAAAAAAGAGCACACTGAGTTTTAATGTTATAACAAATAATACACAGTAGGACTCTTCAGTCAGTCTGGATTGTGGATTCATGAAAATAAAAGAAAGTATTCATTAGGCTATCTGTCAGAACTATAAAATGATATTCAGTTATGGTCTATGTTTCTCTTTAGATCTCATAAATGGAGCCCAAGAACAGTGTGAATTGCCTCCTATGGATGGTTTTCCTCACTGTGAAGGGAAAATAAAGGTAAGTGAACTAGTGTTAATCTCATCATGTGTGTTCTGTTAAAAACTGAACATATGTTGCAAGAGGTCACTACTCAGACAATGGCGTAAAACAAGAACAACTGGGTCAAAAAAGAGGCTATTTAGGAGTGTGTGTCGCTACAGCATTGCTCACCTCAAGCCTTTAATACTACTGCTGCAGAGAAATAAAGTAGCGTCCTGTTAAGACAGGAATAAAATGCCATATTATATTAAAATGCTGTATTATTTAATAAAATGCCTTATTATTCAAATGCTGTCTTGTTATTCAGAAACTTTTTTTTCCTTTTTTAAAAGCCCTGTTTTCTTCCCCATTATGAGTCATTTGGCGTTCCCCTACCCCAGGACTGGGATTCTGTGTGTACCTCACTCCAGCCCTTTCTCTGCTTCATCGAGACATTTGTTTACACTTCTTTCCCCTCTTTGCCAACAGCTCTGTCCGGTTCCTCCCTTCCCCTTTTCTGTTAAAAGCATTCTGCCTCTTCTGCTCACAGGCTAGGCACTGCACTAAATGTGCAACCAGAACATTGGGGTTCACATAAATCCTATATTTTATTAATAATGCACTTGGAAAGGCCAAATACTGAAAGCCATCAGACTTTAGTTGGAAAGGAAGAAAAAAGAACAAACAAAAAAACCCCCCAAAACCCAAACCAAAAAAACCCCAACAAACTTGCGGAGGTTTTTGATTCCGCCCCCCCCCCCCCAAGATACATTTCAAATGTAAGGATACTGTTTTAGTAGTGGGGGACAAAAGTAAAATTGCTGGACACTTAAATATCATTGTCGAGTATTACAATTTATTTCTGAAAGTGAAAACAAATCACTACCAAGTATATGTGAAATTATGTTGCCTTTTTTCTCTAAATAAAATTCTTAGACAATAGTATTTAAAAAAAAATAATCTGTAAGTTTTAAATCTCTAGTCTGTGTTTTGATCTGTTTTGACAAACTGGCTGCATAGTGACTATGTAATACAGTATTTGAGTATTAAAATATGAATTTAAATTAATTACTTGCTTCTGCAGAAATGGCAGATTCTTGGCAGAATCGGGCAGATTTCAATCTTGGTAACTGAAATGATCTGTTAAATTCCAGAGCAAGTGTAACACGGGGTGGGCGTGGGGGGGTGGGCAATGCAGTCAACTCCAGCCACACCCGTATGTCTGGATCCTGATCATATTCTCCTTTTGATATTTGTCTCTGCTTGCCTGGCTACCAGTTTGTATAAACTGTACTCAGTGTGGTATGTAGTTACTTCCCCAACATAGCTGAATGCAGAGATGCAGTATGCTGCAAAATATTAATAAAATTCCTTTTTTGTTATTTGTGATTCTTATCTGGTTGGATATGGTCGCTTGCAGCTTTCCCCTGTTATTCCTGAGTTCAGTGTGAAATAGGATGGAGTTATTACATGGTACTTAAACCTAATAGGCTGTATTTTTTGTTCTGTTACAGTGGATGAAAGATATGTGGCGATCGGATCCCTGTTATGCAAGTTATGGTGTAGATGGGTCCACATGCTCCTTTTTTATTTACCTCAGTGAGGTGAGTAATCTTTTCATCTGCAGAAGGGGGAACATCATAGTGCCTCCGTATTTTTGGTAACTCTGCGAACTTTTCTCAAAAGAAATTGTAACTTTTTTTCAGAAAAATTCTATAAAGAGGAAAAAGCTATTAAAACAGAATTATAATGAAGCGTGTTGCTATTATTCGTTAGTCCTCCAGGGGTTTCTAGCCTGGAGAATTCTAATGTTTATAACTGAAGTGATGTAAGCAGCAACTCTCTAGGGAGTCCACGCTAGGTATCCTGTTAAACCGAAGTATGAAGCTCAGTCATAGATCCTTGCCTCTGAACACTTTTTCTGTTGCTTTTTATGTAGCTCCTGAGGTAGTAATAGGGAAGCATTTTAGGGGAGGCATTTGGAATGTAAAATCTGGAAAGTGGAACTAGATGGTACATCCTCCTAAGCAGCATGGCCACTTCCTGCTTGGAGGCTGTTCATGAATTGCAGACTCTGTTAACAGAAAACAAAAAAACCTGAAAGTCACATTTTTGAGTGAAGTTGCAGATACATTGGCTAAAGGTTTTGGTACCTATCAGAACCAAAGGCCGAGTTTTGTACACAGCTGAGTAAGGTGCTTGCCCTGGTGTTTTTTGTACAGGCTTCCTGTTTCCTTAGTAACACTTGTTTTCCAAGAATGAATTTTGTCAATCAGTTATTATGAGCTCTATTACTGGCTTGTAGTGTGTGTGCCAGAAACAGTCAGGTGTATTTGATCACTTGACCTCTTCTTTCTTATTAGTAAAATTTTGATAACCTACGGCAACTGATCTTGGAAGTAGTATTGCTGTGTAGTGGCTAACTACTTGTAAAGAACTGCAAGAGCCAATGTGGCTGCAGAATTGCAAACTGCAATTGCAAATTGCAGAATTGCAAACTAATAGTAATTTGTAGTTTCTGCAGGATTGGGGGCGTGGGGCTGGGTTTTTAAATTACATATCTGAGATTAAAACAGTAAGTCTATTATATAAGTAACTTGATCGTAATAAAAGCAGTTTCTGTTAATTTACTCAGTTGACTGTCATTGAACTTTTGGGGGCATTGCTTGAAGCAGCAGTAAATGCATATCCAAAATACATATTTGAAGAAATAAAGAAGTCTGGGTTGAATCACAAATTTGACTCATTCCATTGCTATTATCAAGTGTTGATTTATTTATGGGCTACAAAACTGGGGAAAGAAAAGATACAGGATGACTATATAATTTATCCTGTTATTTATCATAGAAGCTAGAGATATAGTTTCAGAATCATCTGAAGTTGATCTGAAGTTTCTACTAAAAGGTTATGTTTTAGCATCAGCGGAGTTACGTTTGCACATTAGTATTCTGTCAACCAGCAGGTGCTTCATGTTTTTAATGCAGATGTATCTTAAAAATGAAGATACATGTCAACTGAATGTGAGAATCTAATATTCTTAAATGACATTTATTATTTTGTATTTCTGTTAAATCACAGTATTTTCTGTGACAATCTTCTCGGTTCATCAGTGTTGAAAACTCAGTTGATGCTGTTAGTTTTTTTCATAATTGATCTTTCAGCTCATACTCATGCCAAAATGCAAGCAGATTTACAGAGGCCAAATGGTTGTTTTTTTCAAGGGTCTAGGGATTTGAAATTTTTCTTTAAGCAGCAATATTGAATTTGGGCAACTTCTCATTTCATGGTGGAACAACAGTACAATTAGTCTTTGTGTATGTTTGGTAACTTCAGACAAAGGTCTTGTACTCTTTTTGTTTTTAAAGTGTTTTCCCATGACAGAATGTAAAACTAATATTGGGTGAGCATGTTATTAACCTTGAGTTTAAATTTGGCATTCTTAATCCTATGATTAATTCCATGATTAATGCCCAGAAGCAGAGGTTGAAAGCTTAAATGTTTGTGAATGCAAGCATGAAATGAAATTCTAATAACACTACAATAATGTGGATTTATGAGGTATGTTGGCTGCTAAGAATAACTTGGAAATGCTGTTGTGAGAGTAATTTGTCAAAGTGGACAGTGATGAAGAGTTGACAGTTTACGGTATGGTTGCACAGCTGAATGATAAATGTGTCTACAGAGCTCTCAAGTCAAAATTGCTGAGTTAAAATATTAAAATGCATTAGGGTACTGGAAAGATATTACTATTAAGATTTTTCTGTTTTACTTCAAGTTTACTGTATAGGAGTAAGATGGTTGTGTACACATGCTCTGTTTGAAAATGCAGTATATGCATCAAATTATGCACAACCTTAGTTTGAAAAGACAGAATATGCATCAAATTGTGCATATGTCTACTTTTTCTCTTAAAATCGCCTCTACAATCTGGTGTGACAGGCGCCTGTGCTCTTTCATACTCTTTTGGAATCTACTTTTTTCTTCTGAAGCAGTTCAGGGTATTATGTTACACTATCTAGCACTCTTAGTAATACAATTTTAAACTTGTAAACAAAGAAGCCTGAAATAGTACATTTTGGTGTGTAATATGGGTCAGAACCACAGAGACACAAAGTAACTTGCCCACAGTTTACGCAAAGGTTTAGAAGCAAAGCTGGGAATAAAACCCAGTCTTTGGGTATCTGTCGTGTGCCCTTGTTATGTTTCCACCATGTGTGTCTGCAAAATAGAAACAGTGCAGTCAAAATCCAGGCTGCCCCAAGTCTTCTCTTCTGAAGAGCCTGCACAAGTGCAAGTATTAGCAGTTCTGCCTCCTCTGATTTGCCTTGGATGACACTCCTACAGCAACATAAGAACAGCTAGCTGAACAGCTCTTCTCCACTTCTCTTCTTGTGTCTTGGCTGCTTGAGCAGGATGGGAGGCGAGTGTGGCAGCAGAAGGAAAGCAAGAAGCAATCCAGCACATTCAGGCTTATGTTTTTTATTTAAAGCTGTCCCCTGTACAGACTTGCAGATAAAGCTGCAAGAATTTTTGCACTTCTATCTTGCTGTTTTACTGCAGGCACTGGATCACTCCTGGTGGATGACATGCAACTGTGCAGTCCTCATAACAGTAATTGTGCTGGAGCCTTTGAAGACTGTAGGAGACACAAATGGCCTGAATAGCAAAACCAGACTTACGTTCTCTTGAATAACAGAGGAAGACAGGGATTAGAAGTAGCAAAAATTGAAAAGCAAGTTAAGCTAACTCTAAGGTTTCTGGATAGTTGGGACTTGTTTCCTTTTAACTGTGATACAAACTTGCCCATTGAGAAAAGTTACTTCCTTTTAAACTTAGCATTTAGTTACGAAAAAGCCAGTTGTTTAACACTGTAATGTCACTGGCACAGTTATAATTTTCACGGATGGCATTGCCTCTGGGGAGAAATGTGAAAAAATTAATTTCTAGACAGTACAAAAATATATTTCACTGCAAAATGTCAGTTTGCAGCTGAAGAATGAAGCTTTTAAAAATATCTTCTAGCAAATGAATTTTTCACAGAGTTTCCCAGCTTAACCAAAAAAAAGAAAAAAAAATGGAGGGGTCTTACCACTCCTTTTCTTTATCTAGCTGTGTGCTTTCTCTGAGAGGACTGCCTGCCATGCAGGAGTGGGACTGCTGCTGTGCCTGCTGGTCAGCCAGTAGCTGTGATGCAAGTTACCACTGCCCAGGGGTCATTACATTGACACTTACCTGCTGGAGCTGGGCAGATCTCATTAAAATCCCAGGCTTTGGATCTGCAGCTCGCCTTTCAGGTGCAAGTGTATTTTTTGGTACCCATCTTGAAAGTGGATCCAACGCTTTAAAAGACTAAAACTGTTTCAAAGACCAGTCTTTGAGACTCCTGTAGCTTTTGCGCGTGTGCTAGTATACCACTAGAGAGATTTCTTGTTTTCAGTCCTTCAGACTTGATGCAAACAGAATGCATGGTTTGGTTGCGGGAGTATTTTTCTTTACATTGTTACTTTTACTTTGAGGGATACAGCAGAAAAATACAAACTGAAGGTGATTTTGAATGTGGGTTTGTTTCCAGAATGCAAGCTGTAGTTTGAGGCACATTTTAGTGAAAACACCTGACAGGTGGAACCAACAGGTTCCTCAAATCCTTGTGGTTTTGCTAGTTTACTGCAGTTTGCTCATGTCTGTGTCGAAGTCCCCTGTCCACAACTTCTGCTGAGTGTGTAAGCTAATTTCTGACATTGAGCTGAGTTAGTGATTTGCACTTCTTCTGTGTAATGTAACATCAAACCAGCTTCTTTGAATTCTATGCAATTACTCAGAAAGTTGACAAAAATAGTGTTGTTGTCTGAAATGTAAAGCAGCAAAAGCTTAAACTTCTTTAGTCATCTTACATGTGTCCCTAAGAAATTGAAATGCTAATGATAGTCAGCACTTTGTCCCCAAATCATCCATTAGCATATTGGCCTGGATTTGGGCGATTTGGGCTCAGTTATCTTTTCTACTTCTGTCACTTTAAACTGGGATTAGTCTTTTTCTGTCTTATTGGAAAAGGCGTAGATGCCAGTGTAAGAGAGGAATCAAATTTAGTGCACATTACTGAAGTTAGATAAGAGACCATTTGTTGATTGACGGTTATGTATAAATTTTTGTGTTGCAGTGTCACTGGGACTGCGGGTACCTAACACCCAATGTTTGAGGTTGCCTTTGGAAACAACCAAATCTGAAGTTAACTATACGCTCCTCCATTTCACTAAACAGGCAGGCAGTCATCTTGCACACCGCAGATTTTGTAGCACCTTCACAATGACTACCTGTCACTGAGGAAATGCTAAACAAAATATAGGTATTACAGCTTCTAGAGGAGTTGAGAAAGTCACCTTCCCAGTGGGAGCAGTTCTTTCACATCAAATTCTCAAATGGATTTTCTAAGTGAACATTATGAGTTCTCTTCTCTGCCTGCCTTCATACTGCCTAATAAATTTAAAGATGCACCTTCTTTCACCAGATATTGCAGCACTGGTTTTTTTTACTTCCCACTGTGAGACTGACATAAGATACTTAACAGCAGCACTTCACCATGGATAGAAGTACACTGAGCAATAATGCTGTTCCCCTGATGTGCAAAGAAAGTTGCTTTAGTTTCCCTGTAGATAGGCTGCACCTGCCCTTTGGTAGAATCCAAAATGAAGATTATCCCAGGTGTTTAGAGAGAGTACCCTTCAGCTTCTGCTTTATTAAACTCCCACTGTGACTCTTTAAAAGCATAAAGGACTTCCTGAAATTTTGGATGTGGAGAGCTGCTGGCAGAGTATACTTTCATTCAGTTTGGAAGATGCTCAGACTACCCCAGTGCTACAGATGTTTGCCAGGTTCTTATAACTGTGCTTGAAGTGCTTCCTCTGTGATATAGTTGAGTGTTGCAATCTTGACTTCCCTTCAGTTTCAGGGTGTTTCTGAGGAAGTTACTGGAACAGACACTTGCAAAGCTTCTGTAAAACATAGAATTTCTTAGGTTTGTTTGGGGGGTTTTTTTCGTGTTGGCTCACTTACTGGTAAGCTGCATAAAGTCACTGTGGGAGTAGATTGTCTATGATAAGGTACTAGAAAAACTCGTGAGTTCAGTTGAAGCAGAATCTAGGCATTCACACCCCAAAGCAGTTCAGAACACCAACTTTTCACTAATATCTGGAATCATGTAGCACTTTGTAGTGGGTTGACCCTGGCTGGATGCCAGGTGCCCACCAAAGCTGCTCTATCACTCCCCCTCCTCAACTGGACAGGGGGAGAGAAAATAAAACAAAAGGCTCATGGGTCAAGATAAGGACAGGGAGATCACTCACCAATTACCGTCACGGGCAAAAGAGACTCAACTTGGGGAAAAATTAGTTTAATTTATTGCTAGTCAAATCAGAGCAGGATAATGAGAAATAAAACCAAATCTTAAAACACCTTCCCCCCACCCCTCCCTTCTTCCCAGGCTTAACTTTACTCCTGATTTTCTCTACCTCCTCCCCCCTGAGCGGCGCAGGGGGACGGGGAATGGGGATTTGGGTCAGTTCATCACACGTTGTTTCTGCTGCTCCTTCCTCCTCAGGGGGAGGACTCCTCACACTCTTCCCCTGCTCCAGCGTGGGGTCCCTCCCACAGGAGACAGTCCTCCACGAACTTCTCCAACATGAGTCCTTCCCACGGGCTGCAGTTCTTCACGAACTGCTCCAGTGTGGGTCCCTTCCACGGGGCGCAGTCCTTCAGGAACAGCCTGCTCCAGCGTGGGTCCCCCGCGGGGTCACAAGCCCTGCCAGCAAACCTGCTCCAGCCTGGGCTCCTCTCTCCACAGGTCCACAGGTCCTGCCAGGACCCTGCTCCAGCGTGGGCTTCCCATGGGGTCACAGCCTCCTTCGGGCATCCCCCTGCTCTGGCGTGGGGTCCTCCATGGGCTGCAGGTGGATATCTGCTCCACCGTGGACCTCCATGGGCTGCAGGGGGACAGCCTGCCTCACCATGGTCTTCCTCAGGGGCTGCAGGGGAATCTCTGCTCCGGCGCCTGGAGCACCTCCTCCCCCTCCTTCTTCACTGACCTGGGTGTCTGCAGAGTTGTTCCTCTCACATCTTCTCACTCCTCTCTCTCTGGCTGCAACTGCAACTCCCCTGTAACTTCTTTTCCCTTTCTTAAATCTGTTATCCCAGAGGCGCTACCACCGTCGCTGATGGGCTCAGCCTTGGCCAGCGGCGGGTCCGTCTTGGAGCCGGCTGGCATTGGCTCTATTGGACATAGGGGAAGCTTCTAGCAGCTTCTCACAGAAGCCACCCCTGTAGCCCCCCCATTACCAAAACCTTGCCACGCAAACCCAATACACACTTAAATTTTGAACTTCTAAACTACCATGCAACCTAACCTTATGGAGCTAGCTACATATACTTTAGATGGTGCTGTGTCTACTGCGATTGAAAACCAAGTAGGGAACACTTGACTTCTCAGGTGGACCTAGTTTCTTGAGCATGATCAAAGACTACCTAATGCATTTGATTGGCATTGAATTCAACACTAGGTACAGGAGGCACAGCTGGTCTTATTAAAAAATATGACAGTACAAAGATAAATATAGTGTGTTCTGAATAATAGCTTAGCATTTATATCACTCATCCAAAAAATGGTCAGTCTTCAAATGTGCAGTTGCTGCTTCCCAACAATCTTCTTTAACTGCTAATCTGTAGTCTGATATCACATCCTTCCTATTAAATCGTGTGCATGACAGTGTAACAGTTGATTGCTATGGAGAGAATAAGCTAGAGAAAGAACTGATGCTAACCCAGTGAGAGGAAGGTTGTCCTGGAAAGGGGGAAGAGGAGTCCTGGTTCATTCTTTGGAGACAACTTGTCTTTGGAGACATTTTGTCTAAATGATCAAATGAAACACATAAACAAGTTGAAGAGCAGGATCCATATTAACACCACTGCCCTCCTTCCCCTTGCTCAAACTTAGGGCTTGTTGCCTGTGGATATTCTGTACCTAAATAAATACAAAGCTGAAGTATTTGTATATTTCTGATGGAGATTTCATCTAGACCCACTTTATGGATTATGATATCATAATCCTTTCTGTCATCGTTGCCAATGACAGAGAAAAGATGTGTATGAATGGAACAAATACCAGATTTGTAACTGCATACAGCAGCCTTAGCACATGCTATATCATCTTCCTGTTTATAATCATATACATACACAAATATACACACGTTTGTATGTATACATACACACTTTTTTCCCCCATTGCACATGTTATTTAATCACAAATATTCTTGGCCCAGGACAAGTTACACTTTAATGCTGTTGCGTTTTCTGCAAACTTTTTTGTTATGAGTCATCAACCAAAGCAGGTTTTTCCGCCCCTCTGTCACCCTGTTCTGTATGAGGAGCTTCCAGAAAATGTGTTGCAAAACAAAGTCCCTAATTCTTCCCTTCACATTCCCTGCCCTATCTCTGTCTTGTCCCTGGTAGTTTCAATGAAAGCTGATAGGCTTTCTTCAGGCAATTTGGGAGCAAGGAGAGAAAAGCAAGTTCCAGGCACCAGGTGTTTTCACAGAACTTGCATCACTGTTGGTGCTTATTTGTCCCACAAGACGAAGGAGATAGAAGGCTTCCACTCAAGTCAATCTGAGCAGTTTTAGACATTCCTTACCTTTCTTTCTCCCACATCTATACCTGGAAGTTAGTACTCACTGAAATAAAACCTGGCTTGTACTTATCTTACATCAATAAGTCTGAGAAAAATGGATTAAGATTTCCCTGGTATTTGCTGGGAAAAAGATCATTTCATGAGCATCCTCCTGCATTTTTCAATAACTACAGCACCCACTTCTGTTTTCAAAGAAGTTCCAATGGCAGTGGTTAATAGTCTGAATCTGAGAACAGCTGCAGGAGTTGTTCAGAAATGATGAATACAACTAGAGTTGCTGTTGTGGCCATATTTGGGTCATACAAGGCAACCAGGAAAATTACTTAACCACTTAGGTTTCATATTTAGCTATAGGCATCCTTGTGGTGTTCTGTATGAGACACCCTGACGCAATTAGCCAAAGTGGCAATACGTGGTTCTTTAAAAACCAAACAAACAAAAAATCCACCCACCCACTTTCTTGGTCATCTGAAGTTCTCATGAAACTGTAGGTCCTGCCAAGAACTGCAATTAGAAGTAGTTCCTAGGCTTAAAGGTGAGAGATTGCATGTTCTGGACTGGAAGTACTTAAGTGCTCAGTTTGAATTGAGTACTGGTACACTGGGCAAGAGTTGAAGGCCAAGTAATGAAAGAGCAAAGGAAAGAGCAGAAAGTGGTTGTCTTGAAAAAGGCCAACAGTATGGTTATTTAAATTATTTGCAACAGAAGTAGTATCTGTTCTGCCCTCCTGTGTGTCATTACATGGGGCTAAATAGAGAGGAACACAGAGTTCATTTTGCTACTCATCTGGGTTAGTGCAAACTGTTGCTTTTAATTCTGACACAAAATATTGAGTACTATTTCTTTACAGGATTTTTAAGCAGTCTTTACTGAGGCTTTGTACCGCTGTAGACCTTAATTTTACATAGTGCAATGCAAAAAACACAGTTAACTGGAAGCTTTTTACTTGAAAGACATATAAAAATGAAATTGCTGTAGTTTTTGAGGAAAGCAGCAATAAAACTTAGCAGCCTGCTAGGTATCTTGTATAAGTAACATCAAATCAGCAGGCTTTTTAATTCTGTAGTAGAAGCCTGTCAATGCTATTGTTTCCTTTTCCAATAGTTCTACAAAGGCTGTCTCTGAAGTCTTTGATGTCTTGTGTAGTTGCATAGCTTGAAACCCCTCTCCCTTTCACCAAAGCATATATAGACTGTTGATCATCTGTTGCTCTCGCTGAACAGGGAAGCAAGAACCAGAGATGGAGAGAAATATCTCTGTTCCCTCTGAAAACCTTGGTTTTGTTGGAAGTGTGATATTTCTTGAGTACTAGGCACCTCTAAATACAGATGTTACGACGTGTGTAGACTTCCCTGCTGTAGTTTTTCACTTCTGCTTTCTTCGCTGTGTATGTACGTACCTGATAATACCTACTATGATCTAAAAGTGTCTTCTGGTGCATAAGCTTCAGTGTTGAGTGTTTGCGCGTTCTGCCCTCTGCCATCACTCTAATCATGTTCTGATTTTCCTCTCAGTTTCTCTTGGAACCATGACTTATTAATTCCAGTTGATTCTTTAATTATCTGCAAAATTAACTCATGTTCTGAACAACAGAATTTGTATTAGCATTTTGGCTGGTTTTGTTATCATGATGTTTCTATCTTAGGAATATGTATACCCCTGATCTTTTTTGCCCAAGAATACCTGAAATTCACTATTAAAGTAATCCTAGTTTGGCTGGTTTGTCAGTCAGGATTTTGCCTCTCCATCCCCACTTTCCCTTGTGTCAATATATTAAATTAATAATGTGTGTTCTTCTTTCACCTTCCCATGGTATGTCAGACTCATTTGCTTCATCTTTGCTTTCTTGGTGCTCTTGTTAATTATCATCCCCCCATTTAACAGCTCTTTCTGAGCCATTGGCTCATAAAAATGAGCAGAATTCTTTCCTTTTTCTATAAGAGAATGCCTATGCGTTCTTCCCAGTGCATTTATCAGTCCTGAAAATAACAAAACAACTGGCATACTTTGAAGAGTATGTGTTTAAAAATCCTGTGGTGAGTTAAGTTGGTCTTTACAATGAAAAGAGGAATTGACTGAATATCAATAAGGAAAAATGAGTGCTAGACCAGCTGCGTACACTGATATTACTTTGAGTCTACTCCTTAAGTGTTTATTTGTGATTAGAATTACTGTAATTTAATTTAGACTAGAGGGAATATTTCTAAAAGCACAAAAGTACTATATTTGTTTTTCAGTCAGTGAGGCATGCAGCTAACTGTCCTTGGCAGTGCTGAAAGATCTTCAGTTCCTTTAGGATACCTGATGGTGCAATCTGAAATACATGAAGCCAGAAAAGGGGCATGTACAGTAGTCCTTGAAATGTCATGTCTTAATTGACATCAGTTTTAATACTAGGAATAATTCAAAACTGTTTGTACTATTTAAAAAAGAAAAAAAAAAAGAGATTGGGACTGTGCATGGTTTGTAATACAGAGCTTGCAACTCTTTTCTCCCAGTGATTCCACAACTTACGCTAGTAAAAGTGAGGACTGTTAATTGCTACAATTTATAGTATGTTCCCAGAGTTGGAGACCACTGAAGAATCAGATGTTTTCAAACAAGGTTGATCAAGTCACTGCCTTCAAACATTGTATTAAATACGTTGAGTAGATTAAGTCATAGCATTCAAATTAATGCCTTTACATAATCTGTCTGAGGAACCTAAGCTGGATACATTTCTTCTCTTTAATGAGGTTATGATGTCTATTAATTTATTTTCATGTGATTGGTCTTCTAGTCAATCATATGGTATGATCTTAAGCTTTTAATCTCTAATGCTTCAGGCTTACTGCAGCATGATTAAGCTAAAATTGTGTTGTGACAGGTCTATGACTGGAGGAACCATAAGAGCAACTCTGACTTCTAATTCCCTGGGAGTTGTGAACTTAATCAGTAATGATGGGGTATCTTAGCTGGCCTATAAATTTTTGCATTTCTCCCTTTTCACAGTACAGTTATGTTTCTGTTCTCATGGGTTTGCCTCCAACAGTGAGATTCCTTCTTCCCCAAAGCGAATGGTCCACATGAATAATAAAGATTCTACAGGACAAGCAAGATCCCTAGGGAGAGCACAGGAGCTTTCAGTGACTTGCATCCGTTTGCTGTTTCTTCCCTAACTACTAGCTGTTGTACTTTTTTTTTCTAGTAGACAATAGTAGAAGTATTGCATTTGCACTAATTATGTTTCTCTAAGAATTACAGCTATTAGTACTTGTGGATATTATTACTTATGTTGTAATTATGTTACTTATACCCTTCAAATAGGGTGGTTTTGGTTTTATTCTTCTTTCAACTTTTTGTCTAGATTGCTACAAGGTAGAACTTTAATCCTTGAGTTTTATCAGGCTTTGCCTTTTTATAAAGATATTCTAGGGAGATAGGAAATGTTCCAAAATATGTGGTTTTTTAAGGTCTAGAAACATAAAAAACTTAGTGCTTTTTGAAAACATTGAGGAACTGCTCAGAGAAACTGCGTTTAGAGCATTTGACAGCTGACCTCTGTCTTGAAAGGGTTTTATCTCCTGTATTCGTTATCATGAACGAATATCTAAATGCGACTTTTGGTTGCAAATTTGCAAGGTTAAAATAGTATTGAATTGCAAAAAGTCTTCTTAAGCTTTTCTTGCAAAAAGCAGTTTTACCTTGCAGTGACTTGCTAATCAGCTGATGCCTTATTTAAGCCATAGAAATGTATAATATAAAGGCAGTGAGAGACTTTGGTAGACCAGCTGAAAGTAGAATAGAATGATTTATTTTCATGTGATTGTTTTACAGGTTGAAAATTGGTGTCCTCGTTTACCTTGGAGAGCGAAAAATCCTAATGAAGAAACTGATCAAAAAACAGTGGTAAGAACAATGTTCAAACCTGAGACATAATTCGGTAATTGTGATTCATGCAAAAGATCCTGGAATCCTGTGCCACATAAATGCTAATAAAACTAGAATTTACCATTTTTATTCCTCAGCTGCTCAAAACTGAAGGGAAACATCCTTGACTGTATATATGTAGCTCATCATGTACTTTCTCCAGTCATTGTATTGTGCTGCAGTCTTGGTGGTAGATGTGCATTAAAAATATTTTTACGTTTGAATTTATGAAATATTGTACACAGATACTGAGAAAAATTACAAATCCGTAGACTGTTCACCAGTGTTAAGTGACCGTATGTGAAACTGTCCATTTTTATTGTCCCATAAATCTGGGCCTTATATATAAAAATGCCTTAATGGAAGAGGCTTATATACATTTCAGTTTTGTAGTAACATTTTGATTACTCCTAATTTTTTTCCTTTAAGAACTACAGCATGCAGAGTTGTTTCTAAACTGTTATAGCCTAATTATGTAGCACTTAGGTATTTTAAGATAATTGCTGGGCTGTATATGAACATTGCTTACATAATTTAGATATAGGCTGTCTCATTTTGTAAAACCAATTATTCTTAGATCAGTCTAGCTTTAAAATGAATATTTCCTTTAAAATTTATACTCCAGTAATGTTTCTTCCTTCATGGTGTAATAGGAGACTTACTTGTCTCCTGTTTTGTCTTATTTGTATTTGGAAGATTCATGATATGCATGAATCTTCAGCATACTGTTCTGATTCTATATTGTATTTTAGAGATACCTTAACCTCATTTTGAAGGACATGAACAAAACCAAATCTTATATTGCAGAAATAAATACATTGTGAAACATTGCAAACATATTCTGGGGCTACCAAATACTACTAATAAAAAGAACAGTAATTTATGTGGCTTAGAAATGTCTGTTTAAAGATAGCTTAAATATTTGAACTAAAATCTCAACTTGACTTTAGCATTAGGAGTGTATCTTTTTTATTTTTTTTTTTTTAATGAGGAATGTAAAGCACAGAGTTCACATTTGAGAAGTTTTTTCACTTCTGTAAAGTACACTATTTGAAGAATAATGTTTTGGGGGGTTTTTTAATGCTTTAATTGAAGGCTGAAATTCGTGTCAACTTCGATAATCTCTACAAAATGATGTCAAGACATGAGGAATTCAGGTGGATGATGTTACGCATCAGACGAATGGCTGATACCTGGATTGAAGCAATTAAATCACTTGCAGAAAAACAAGATTTGGAGAAGAGAAAACGAAAAAAGGTAAATGAAAACATTTTTCATTGCTGCCACTTGCAGTCATATAGGCTCTTTCAAGCTTCTTGTTCCAGAAGTAACTTCAGAGTGGAAATACCAAATATGTCTAAAAGGCTTGTGTTTATACTTGTGCCTCTTTTCAAGAAGTATTTCGCTGTTTGAAATTACTGTTACAATGGGTATTTGCTTTACAAATAGTTTTACGTGCTTTCCATGAGCCAATCTTTAAGTAAGTTTTCTAACCTCTTTAATTTTGGATAAAAAGAGACTATGTAGAAGTTTCTAAAGGGAGAAACTGTTTATTCACTGCAAGCTGATGACACTGGAGTGTTTTACATAGTTGTAGAAAACAACAATTGTACATCTTCTTTGTCCGAAATTGAGACTTTAAATGGTGTATTTCTGTTTTGGATTTGAGTAGACTTAAAGTTGACCACAACTTTGGATTGGATCAGTTCAGACCTCCTGTAAGGAATTCAATTTAAAAACCATGAGATTCTTGAAGTGAAAAGTTCTGTTTTATTTGATTTATTTTTTTTAATTACTTCAACTAGTTAAGATAAAGCTGAAAGTTGTAAACACAACAATGGGTTTCCCTTCCTGCCTTGTTCTTACTGGAGCCAGTCCTGAGCGGCAGCAGGCCATGCACAGTCATGTTTCTACCCTCTCTTAAGCTTGGCTGGCTGCAGCTCAGCTCCTTGCTTGAGATTCTCAGTCCTTGCATGAGGACTCCATGTTGTGGCTCTAATGTTTGTCACATGCTACAGTCCTTGAGTAGGCTCACCCTCTGTCAAGGAGCAACCCTTCTCCTTCAAGCAGCCCTCCAGCCTGTTTTATTAAGGAAATACAACATCTGAGAATACATAAACTCAAGAATAAACAGAAGTGGTACTGTCCTGCACAGGCAGTTTTGATGGGATACTCTAGTGCTTATTGTTTGCTTTTAAAAGTCCTTTGACGTTGCTCTGTAAAACATATGATGATTTCATTTTAATATGTCCAGTTCAGTTCTGGGAGCTGCAAGAGATTAGAACAAAATGGATTTCTGTATGTTGCTTCTTTATTAAGAGTGAGGGAAAAGATTTTTGGTGTTTGGGAGATTTTCTATTTGGCACTGTATGTACCCACACTCAAAAAACAGCCCAGGTATGTAGCAAAGTGTTTGGAACTCAACTTCTGTGCTTCATTAGAAAGGCAAGCACGGATTTCAAGGAAGTACAGAGAAAACTCTCCTCTGGTGGCAATGGAGAGGAGAGGTTCAGAAAGCATCCTGTTACTACTCATATGCAATCTTTCCAAGTTCTTAATCGCTTGTTCACAACAGTATACCCTTCCTTAAGTATACTGTCTTGCATAAGCAAGTATATCCTACTTGAGAATATAAGTGGTTATTCAATCAAAATAAGTTAATGTGAGCCACAATTTCCTGTGCAGAATTACAGATTATTTTCTGTATAACACCAATTTTGAGGGTTTGTTTAATTACTGATCTGGTGGCAGATAATAGCGCAAAACAATGTGGTAGCATTCTTATAATTACTGTTCTAGAGATCTATTACAAAATTAAATTATTGAAGTGGGAGTATTGGATTTTTTTTTGGTTGATCTTTTGGCCATAGTTGGAATTTAATAGAAAGAAAAAATGCTGTGTGATATAATAGTTGCATGTTTAATGTCGATAACTCTAACATATGACTTTCCTTTCTAGATTCTTGTTCATCTGGGGCTTTTGACAAAAGAATCTGGATTCAAGATTGCAGAAAATGCATTTAGCGGTGGCCCACTTGGTGAATTAGTCCAGTGGAGTGATTTAATTACATCTCTCTACTTACTGGGCCATGACATCAGGATTTCAGCTTCACTGGCAGAGCTCAAGGAGTAAGGAGATTACTTTCACTTTGAAACTGGAATACAAAAAAAATGAATTGTAAACTCTTGAAGCTTCTGTTAACAGTATATAATTTCTTGAAGCGTAAAATGAAAGTGATAATTCACTAAACAGACGATAAGATTATTTTCATGAGCTAAGTATATGTGCTATGAAAAGGACAATGTGTTTTCATTGTAGCTTCAAGCTCCTGAGACTTCATAAGTGAATGCTGTAAAATTGAAACTAAGCAGCTTATTCTTTAACATTCCAGGTGCTTTAACCAGCTGCAATAGGAAATGTTACAGACTAGCCTAGTTCTGTGTTGTCTTCTTCATTTTCTGCTATTCTTCACTCAGTATCTCATTTTAAAATAAAGGTTTAAATCCTTTAAACACGTTACTTTTGATGTAGTAAATTGCTTATGTTACGTCAAATTGCTACCTCACTCATCTTTGTCTTGCTTTGCATACTAGTTCAGCATTAGGCATAAAACATCCGTTTGAAGCTTGAGCACATACACTTTTTCTGTAGCTTTTGGGTTTTTTATAACAAACATGACGGCATCATTTTATGGAGAGCTCTTATACTGTAAAGCTGTCAGTAGAAGTCAGAAATTATTTCAAATAATTTCAAAGCACACTATTTTTAAACATTCCAACCATATTACTCTCTTGTTTAAACTAGATGAGACTTTTAGTGAAAATTAGTGCTTTACTGATGTATAAACATTTCTTTTATAAATCCTGAGCGTCTTTAGCATTTGAATGTTCTTATATGGTTCCTGATTTGGAAAAGATAAGAGTAAAGCTTTTTTGGAAAGGGGAATTATTGGTGTAAATAGTATTACAGCATCTATTCAAGGTATTTGGAAAGTAATACTTTTCCATATTCCTTCTTTCTTTGTTTAGGATTATGAAGAAGGTTGTAGGTAATAGATCTGGCTGCCCTACCCAGGGGGATAAAGTTGTAGAACTCATTTACATTGATATTGTCGGACTCACTCAGTTTAAGAAAACCCTTGGTCCATCATGGGTACATTACCAGTAAGTATAACACTTACTTGACCTCTTAACTGCTTTGTTAAAGAGCTTTTGTTGAATAACACATGTCAAAATACCGAGGTGAGTACATTCATATGAATTTGAATTTATTTAAAAGTGAAAATATGGTTCTCTGTTGTCTTTCACTCTTAGGAATAAAGGGGCTTTTACCTGTTTGTTGCATACCATCTTTATCCCCCCCACTGAGTTTGGGATTCTTGGATTCAAGCATTTTTAATCTTAATGAATTATATTATCTTGTTAAGTCATCATCTTTGCCTTTCTTTCCCTCCCTTCTTTACATCCCCCCCCCCCCCCCCCCCCCCCGCTTTTGTTCTGTAAATTAGTAGATGAGCTGGGAGATCATTGAATTTTGTTGTTTAGTTGGAATACCAAAAGCATGTTTTGCTTGTCAGTGTTTGTAGCCATACTGGATTGATGATTGTGGAGATTTATCTGTTCTAATTGTATTGCCCAACAACCACAATGCAATTTTTTCTGTTCCATCCCTTAAATGCTGGGCAGAGAGTTGTCTTCAGGGGTAGGTCTAAAGAATAAACTGCAGTTGTTGTTGCTTCTGTAGTCTATAAACATCTTTCCATTAGAAATGGAAGATGGCAGTCACAAGAAGTTACTTTGTACAGCCTTCTTAGTGTCTGCAGTTTTAGAACCACATTTCTTTTTGTCAGTAACTTTAAATCAGCAAGCCTCCAGTGTGTTGTACGAATACGTATCAGCATGAAATAAAACCAAATCTAAATTACTGACTTTGATTTTTCTATACCTAATTGAATTAGCTGTGTTTCATGATCTGTAAAGTCCAGTAAATCCTGCTTGAAGGAAGGTATTGAAAGGTGTTCACTGCAGGCAGAAAAATTGTTTTCTCTCAGCCTCAGGATTTTCTAGAGCATTGGATCTTTTCAGCGTAATTTTAAATGACAGTACTGTGATCAACGTTGCAGATTAGATTACTCTTAATCTCTTTTTTGAAGCAGAGGAGTAAACGGATATTCTGGTTTTTAGGAGCCTGCTAATAAAGATAATCCCATTTTCCACTGAGCTACAGTTGGTTGTCTGTCTGCCAGATGTAATTGTCACTAAGCGATCACATACAGTATTGTGGTCAGGATATAAAACTATACTTATAAACTTAAAATATTTTTTCCCTTTTGATTTCAATTTCCTATTTGGTATATTCTGTAACGAAGATACGGAAATACACCATTACATTGAGATTATTAGATTAGCTCTTCAATTTTTCTTGCTTATTTCATGAATCATTAAATCTTAAGTTGTCAATCTATTTTTCATTGATTCCTGATTTGTGGTAATGACTGACTTTTTCTGGTTTAGGAGAGTAGAATGAAATTTAATTCTAAAGAAATACCTTAGGTAGTATAGGAGGTTTTGTTAGGCTTTTGAAGAAGAAAAAAATTACTTAATGCCTCTCTGCTACAACATTGGATTTCATGAGATGGAAGGGGACCTCAT
Organism: Gymnogyps californianus; assembly: GCF_018139145.2. Classification (NCBI taxonomy): domain Eukaryota; kingdom Metazoa; phylum Chordata; class Aves; order Accipitriformes; family Cathartidae; genus Gymnogyps; species Gymnogyps californianus. Next base: position 36,408,374 of record NC_059477.1, read on the forward strand.
CTACTCCATAGGCTTGTTGAAAAGTAGATCGGATGCATTTGTCCTTCTTGAGAGATTTTTGCCTAATCTTTTACTGAAGACTGCAAAAGATGCCCCAGCCATTGTTTTATATTGTTAAGCTTTTCTTTAAAGTGTTTTTCTTGGCCTGATTTCTTGCAAACTGCCCATTACTGCTTATTCTAATACAGTTCTGGGGAATAAATTGCTTCCTTCCCCTCTCTGCCAGCCTGTAGAGTATCTTATATACTGCTTTTCCCTCAGTTTGCTTTTCTTCAAAATAAATTTAGGATTTGGGATCATTACTTGTAATGCAGGTTTTGTAGACCTTTCATCAAACTTGTTGCACTTGTTGGGAGTCTCTCTAATTACTTGATACTGTTTCTCAAGTTCAGTGTACAAAACGGGGTCCAGAGTCTAGCAGAGTCTAGAATAGATTAGAGCAGAAGAATTAATTCATAGTTTCATGCATGCTGTCTCCTATTTGAGGATCCTCTTGCAATGTTTTTTTTTTTTTCTCTCGGCATTGTGAGTTACCTCATAAATTTTGTCATCAAAATATTTTTAAGTTAAAACTAATAAGTCCAGTATAAAAGCATAGTTATATGGTTTTGTTTAATTCATTCCAGTAAAATAAACGTTATCACAAATAAAGCTGCCTTATAGCCCTTGTTCTTTACAAACTTTGCTTTCTCATTCAGTTGTGTTTAATGTCAGTAGGAATAATTCTTTGTCTTGAAAGAAGTGTTTTGCTTTCTGTCATACAGTTTTTCAGCAGACATGTGTGGGTCAGCTCAGTCTGGTTTATGCAGACCAGCCTCAAATACAAATAAATTAAAACTTGTTTATTCACTTCGGATCGGAATAGAGTGGTAGAATAAACCTCTGCCTTCAGAACAGTCTCTTGATAAGAGTGCCATATATATCTTTGTGAGTGAACTTGAGCCCTGAGGAAATCTTTGGTAATTGCAAATCAGGTTTCTAGAACTGCTAGCTCAAAAGAATGACCCTGCTGCTGTGAGGGATGAGTATTTCTGAACAACTGAAATACTGTTTTGTACGTCTGAGATCTGTAGCACCAATGACTCTTGGTAGTACATGCTTTATCTGTGGTATAATTGGTGCTGTAAATAGCATGAATATAGGAAAACAGATCTCATTTTTGAGTGCACCTTATTTTCAAGCAGCAGAATGCCTGGACATGCTGTATTTTTCAGTTCTGAAGTCTGGATATTTCAATGCAGTTTATGTCCAATGAAGAACATAAAAATTAGTAGCTTAATATAGTTTGAAGAGTGCAGCTCATTGCCTTTCTTAGCACCTGCATCCTCCATACAGCACATAAGAATCTGGTATTTTTTTTTCATTTTTCTACAGTCTCTCTAGCAATGACTCATTCCCATATGCCAAAAATCCAACTGGCTTTATTCTTGAAATAAATTAACATGACAGCTATCCTGAAAAATGAGCAACATTCCTGCTTCTTACATGTTCTTTAGAATACATCTGTTTTAGGAGGCTTATTTTCTGACTAAGTTTTTATATTTTAAATGCAAATACTGAGTGGCCTGAAAGTTAATGTGCGTGTCTGCAAGGATTTCCGTAGGCAGATATGAACTTCTCATGATCTGAGCTGGCTGGACGTAAGACAAAACAGTCTGGAGTCCATGTATCTGTGCTGGCACATTGCTGTGCCTGAGGTCAGTGCACCTACAGAGCTTCCAAACCAGAATTGGTTGGGTTTTGACCGGCTTGCTCCCAGGAAGATGTCAGCAGCCACTGGCATGTATGTACCCTTTATTTGACAGTTTATGCTGCCATAAGCACTAGTTGCTGACAGCAATGGGTGCTGCTGGACAGCATTGCTTGTTTAAACAAAGATGAACTATATGTAAGTAGAGAAAAATTATAACCTCAGGTGGGAGAAGGTTCTGAATAAATGTGTATAAATACTTCCACTAGGACAGCCCAGTTAAGATTGTGCTTATGCCCAATATTTATGGAAAAACACTCACTTTAAAAATGGTGATAATCCTGGGCTACTTTTGTCTAATTTTTTTTTAATAAGCCCAAAAATTGTCACTTCTAATATGCTAGAAGAAAGAAGACTTTAATATCGATGTTTCTATAAACAGTTTGCTACCCAGCAATCCTCTTTTTAATTAGTCAGTGAATAGACTAATCAGTCTGACACCAATTCCAAGGCATTCTGTAATTCTCTGCAACTTCACTGCTAGGTGACATTTTAGGAAGGAAGGGGGAACTGAGTGAAAAACTGAAGTTAAAATCACACTAAACTAACATTTTTATTTAAAATACATCCCTGATTTTGAAAAAAAAAAAATACTGTTTTGCCATTTTCAAAGTGAATTATTTCACTTTAGAAATGCTAAAACATTGTATGCAAAATCAGTTTCCCTTTTAAAGCAGTTTAATTGAAAGAGATTTAAACCACTAAGTGAAACAAATGGAGAATTTAGTACTTGGACAGACAATTGCAGCATTCCTACATATGTTAAAATACCAGTTCAGCATAACTGGCATTAATTACATTCATTTCTAAATTTTAAATCTTTTCTTTACCAGTTCTTTGCTGCTGCATTTCAGGGATTATGTTCACCACTTGAACCTTTGATCTTTCATACTATTTCTGCACACACTTGCACTTTCTACTGTAATCTTTTTCTTTTCCGACTTACTTTATGCCCAAATCATATAAATATTTTTTGTTTTCCCTGCTTTCTGGTTTAGCTTAGTTTCCGTTGCATCACATTTCCTGTCCTGCTTCAGAGACCCTGTGTGTATTGGACATACTTACACATATCCCTATGAACAATTAGTGCTACATACCTCACACCTGAATACAGGAAAAAGAGAGGAAACAAAGCACTTTGAGATGATCACATGTGATGTAGTGCTCCTTACATATATAATTTGACAAACTCCAGTAATGCTGCAGTTTTTCAGTAGTTTTCACCCATTTTTCATTTCCTTGTACTCAAGTACCTGGCCAAAAGCTGTATATTTGATAAGAATTTTGTTTTAAGGCCTGCCAAGAAATAAGAGGGCTTTTATTACTGAATGATTCATCAGTGCAGAAGTTGTTTTGGTCCTGCTGGAGTATTTTGTATGATGCAGAGATAATTGCCACTGTTGTAAAATATTTTCATTGAGAACAGTTGACATAAAACACTGCACAGAAACTGATCTGTCAGCTTTGTTGTTTGGTGAATCATAATGTGTTGTATATTTTGACTTTCTTTTTGCTTGAAAGATCTCTGTGAAGATTAAAAAAAAAGTAAATTTGCTCTATTTGTACTTTCAAATACAAAGATGGCATTTCATATGAGAGTTTAAAAGTTGCTGGGTTTTTTTCTATTTCCCAATTTAATGGATACTTTAGAGAAAGGAGCAACATATAAGAAATATGTAAATGTATTTTTGGAACGAAATTCTTTCATCTTTTAAAGCTGAAAAATGGTTGGAGCTAAGTTCTTTCACCTTTTGGGGCCTAAATTCTTTCACATTTTAAAGCCAAAATCCTGGTGTTTTACTGAACAGAATGTGTATGGGCTTGGAGCATGGGAAATGTTGAAGACTGGGAAATATAGCCATTTTTAATAGTAACTTTTGCAGCTACCTCCCTTCTCTGCCACCCGTGAGGCTGTGTCTCTTCCTTAGCACGTACAAGCCCAGTGATACAATGTGCAGTGATAAGAGTTCATGTCTTTATAACATAGTGGCACATGCTGTAGGAACACATCCTATATAAATCTTTTCTGAAAATTTTGTTTGTGGAGGGCTGAAGAATGGTAGGGTCAGCAGCTTTGGAGCCGTATAATCCAATTCATTTGCAGTGGAGCCAATGGTCAGTATGACGGCCATAATGTTCCTGTCCAAGCCATATCAAAGGAATGCATTTTGGAAACGTAACTTCTAGCATCTGTATGCTAGAATGTGTGCCGCCTTCTTCATACTGAGACTTTTTCTGCCTTTCGTGTACTATGGGCCCTTTTTTGAAAGGAGCCACTTGTAAATGAAGTAATTTTTTTTCAAGGAATTAATAGGAGTTTAAATAAAGGACTGAGTGTGATTCTCTCATCCCAGACCCTTTGCAATACAATGCCATGGTTTCTCAGTTGTAGACTGGTTGTTGCAGACATTTGACTTTTATGTTGTTTCTTCAAAAGTCTGTGACAAAATGTTTCATAAACAAATAAATGGTCTGTCTGACTGTGAGTATTCAGCAAATTAAACTGTCTTCAGTGCTTCTCCAGTAGGTCTAATTGACTCAAAAGTCAGAACCTGGAGACTAAATACAATTGTCTAAAGACAAAGTACTATTCTGCTCTGATCTTCTTGGCACATGGCCCTTAGCTGTTGCATTTGATTTTGTGGTAATGGGTGAGAACATTAGAAAATATATGAAGAATCCTCTGTTCTTCTGCCTAAATTCTGCTTCAGAGCTCCAGGAATGTAGGTGACCACAGTAGCATTCCCATAAGCTCTACTTGGATGTTAAAGCATAACTTCATTCTGTAGGAACAAAGAAACCCAAAATAAGCTCCAGGGTTGCTATTTGAATGTCTGATATATCCTTGAATTTGCTGATTGTAATGTCTTTGTGAATGTAATATGAACAGAAATGTTTGAAATTAAAATGTACCTTCAGTTTATAAATCATCCATAGTTGCAAACAAAACCAAAAATATCTTCTTAATTATCGTAACTATGTATGTATACACACATACGTTTATATCTACATATACATGGGTACCTACAGTAAATTATTTTTTTTTTCTTTTAGGTGTATGCTAAGAGTTCTGGATTCCTTTGGAACTGAACCAGAGTTTAACCATGCCCATTATGCCCAGTCTAAAGGCCACAAGACACCATGGGGAAAGTGGAACCTTAATCCCCAGCAGTTTTATACAATGTTCCGTAAGTATCCCTGTGTTTATAAATAATTTGGAGCTTTAAAAAGGAATGCTGTCATTGAGAAGAATTTTTGTATTATGAAAGACAAGTTCATGGTTTAATAAAATGCAGCTGCTAAATGGGCAGAATCATGAGTGTCAGTAAGTGTCTGTAGACTATGCAAAAGCTCTGTTGTGCTTTCATCCAGCAATCAGAAAATAACAATATCAACTTAATATAAATAATGGTAGGGAACTTTATTCTCAGGATACCTGTGGAAAGTGGTGATTGGCTTTTCCTTCAAGTGTCAGTGAGTTTCCTTTTGTTAATTTTGCCTTCTTAAATCCTGCTATGGAGCGATAGGTTTTTGAGGAACTTGCTAGATTGCGTTTTTATAAACTGCACTCTTGCTTTTCATCATGTTAAACTGAAGTTTGTAACTATGTTAACTATGTTGTTGTATTTCTGCTTTTTCTTCCCCTCCACAACTGAGCAGCACAATTCCTTCACTATTTCTTTGTGTTCAAGATTAATAAGCTAACACTCAGCAAAAGTAATTTTTTGTCTCTACTTTTTTGTGGATTTCTCAAAATTTTCACCTAGCTTGTTTTCATGTTGTGAGCATTCATCCTGAGGTGAACTGATTCACATTTACTTGCCAGCAGTGTACAAAGCTATTGAAAAACAAGTAGTAGATTCAGCATTGCTGTAGATCTTTGAAGCATCGTTAAATATCTTAAAAAAAAAACCAAAACCTAAAAAAGAAACAGAACACAAAAAATATAAATTCTGTATAAATTGGGTCAGATTAAATGATTACTGTGACCTGCTCTAGCCCTAGTCTTTGACTTTATGGCACTAGGTTCTAGAATCAAAGGATCTTTCTGTTGCATGTTGTAGTAGTAGTTCAAGTTTGTTATCTCTGAAAGGTGCAGAAAGATTCACTACTGCCAGCTAGCTTGAGGGTAAGTGAGACTGAAGAAAGAGGAAAGTGCATGCTGTTGTGTGCAGCAACTTCTCAGCCCACGTCTGTAAAGAAACACTAGGTAGTGACCAGCCTGACCTCCAAAATTTGGTGGTGGTCCCTGTCTGAGACTAAGGCCAGGGCATGCACTGTTCTCTCTCATCAGACTTCATAGTCAAGTCTTTCAAACTTTTCTGCTTTTCATAGCAGAATTATACATGCTGCTGTCTGGTTGACATGCTTTTGATTTCAGTTGCCCTGTTAAATTCTTGAGAGGCATATTTTGTGTGTCAACATTTGCTGTGCAAGTTTTTCCAGAGAAATATAAGTGAAGGTTGTTCAAAAGATAGAAGACTGCATTCACAGTTGTTTCGAAGCAAGTAACAAAACGTGTGGTGGGGAAATGTGACTTGGAAGTGGTTGCAGAGTTTGTGTCTGGACATTAGTAAGGAGAGCTTGTTCCGTATCCACATGATTTGCTAATATTTATTGGTTTATGTCCTAAATGGAAAAGGAGCCGAAAGCTCAATTGTGCTGTATTTAAGTAGTGAAGCTGTTGGGAAATCTATATGTGAGGTGCTGTTGAAGATAGCACCAAGGGTGATGATGCACTTGAGGAAAATAGTTGCATGAATACTTGTGGTACAGCTTTGTGCTCTGTGTGTGCACTCCTCATTCCCACTCCATGAAATGCAGAATCATCATAGAATCATAGAGTGGTTTGGTTTGGAAGGGACCTTAAAGATCATCTAGTTCCAACCCCCCTGCCATGGGCAGGGACACCTTCCACCAGACCAGGTTGCTCAAAGCGACCATCCAACCTGGCCTTGAACACTTCCAGGGAGGGGGCAGCCACAACCTCTCTGTGTTCTTCACCTCACAGTGAAGAACTTCTTCCTTACATCTCATCTAAATCTACCCTCTTCCAGTTTAAAGCCATTACCCCTTGTCCTGTCACTACATGCCCTTGTAAAAAGTCCCTCTCCAGCTTTCTTGTAGGCCCCCTTCAGGTACTGGAAGGCTGCTGTAAGGTCTCCCCAGAGCCTTCTCTTCTCCAGGCTGAACAACCCCAACTCTCTCAGCCTGTCTTCATAGGAGAGGTGCTCCAGCCCCCTGATCATCTTTGTGGCCCTCCTCTGGACTCGCTCCAACAGGTCCATGTCCTTCTTATGTTGGGGGCCGCAGAGCTGAACGCAGTACTCTGGGGGGGGCTCTCATGAGAGTGGAGTAGAGGAGGAGAATCACGTCCCTCGACCTGCTGGTCACATTTCTTGTGATGCAGCCCAGGATATGGTTGGCTTTCTGGGCTGTGAGCACACATTGCTGGCTCATGCTCAGTTTTTCATCCACTAATACCCGCAAGTCCTTCTCCTCAGAGCTGCTCTCAATCCACTCATCGCCCGGCCTGTCTTTGTGCTTGGGATTGCAGAAGAAAGTAAATCTTCTCTATAGAGAAGATCTCTCTTGTGGCAGTATAGACTACTGTTACAGTCTCTTGTTCGGACCAAATCACTTCATAATGAATTTTCAGAAGAGTATGACTATATTGAAATTTCAATAAATAACCATTTCCAATTTTTACTACTGGAAATGACTGCGGGTTTTCCTTTGCAGGAAAAGTGGTAAATAGATTGCAAGCAAACTCATTCTGAAGCATGAGTGATTTCAGCGCTATAGATTATTCAAGGATTTTGGTTCTTTTTATACTAGGTGCAGAAGAGTCAGCGTGTTTTGTGATATTTAAAGTTTATTTTTGTTTTTTGTTCTCTGCTGCAGAGATAGCAACCATCTTTATGGGGTTGTGATTAAAAGTGCATGTTATGCATCAGTAAAGGTTTTATGACAGATTGGAACCCTGGACAGCTTCCCAAGATCCCCAGACTCTATTATGTTTTGAGAACTCTGATTATAAGGGCAGAAAATTATTACTGAGCAACAAGCAAGCCATATTCAAACCTGTGGCATATTACCAAATGCTTGACTGTTCTCTGAGCTTTCCAGAAGCATGAGGGTTTTTTTCCCCTTTTAATGTTTTTTATTTAAATTCTTTTATGCAAAATAACAGCACTGGTACTTTTAAAACTGCGTGATCTTGCTTAAAAATCCATCTGAGTGCTTCCTGTCAGTGATGTTTGAGGCACCAAATTCCACCAGTTCTAAGTGCTAACTTTAACAAAGGTTTATTTTTCTTTTGAGTGCATACTGCCTTGCCTCTCCTTTGAATGCAGTCTCTCATCCAAAAATATGAAAGGATGGAAAAATGCCCCTTTTCAGGCATATTTGCAATGTGCCATTTGCTATGCTAAATTCTAAAAAGTCCTTGGGTCTAAGTGAGTGCCTAGCTGTTACTGAGGCATTTTTTGTGAAAAAGAGTAATTGTCATTTGAAAGACTAAATGTAATGGCAGAGGGAAGTGTACACTGTGTATGGTTTCTCTGTCCTACTGCATTATCCAGTTGGCTGATTTTCAGGAATCAAAAAGCAAAACCTCATAATCACAATAATTGCGTAATTGCAATTTTTTTTTATTTTTTTTTTTTTTTTAATAACTCTGACTATAGTTTTAGCATTGCCTGTGTCATAAGTGCCTGGGGTGTTGTCTTTGGGTTTTTTTTTTTCTTTTGGGTTTTTTTAACTTTGCAAAATGTGCTTAGTAAGAAGTTGTCAGCTTGTGTGCCAGAATTTAAAAGGGAGGCTTATAGAGGAGATCCTACTGTTTATTGCAGCCTATTTCTATGTAAACTTGTGAGGCTACGACACTTTTTAGAGAGGCGCAAAAATCCCACATGTTGGAATAATTTTTATATAGTAGGGATAAATTTCTACCTGAAGCCTTGAATGTTGAAGTCCATCCCTGGAATTAAACACCCTGTCTACAAAAAGAACGAAAGACAAAAAATCCAAAACAACAAAAAACCTTAGTTTTAATGAGCCTATAGGTCTGTGTCTTTATAGGAGGAGAACAGTGGCTAGTATTGCTGGATGTCACTGCTGGAAAAAGGCCAACAGAGGCTAAAAATAATATAGAAAACTAAGAGTAAATTGCATATCCTTTGCATACACTTTTTTTGTCTGGATTAACAAGAATTTTGCCAATTTCATTTGTCACCTTTCAATATTTTATGATAGATATATCTGAGTGAATTAGGCAGTGAAATTTGTATTCTGATCTGCGTAGTGTGACTTTGTAGGCTAGTAATTAGCATGGATACATAATATGCAGTAAGTTGGATGGTTGGTGTTAGCTCTTCCAATATAGGAGGTGAACCTAAGAAATTTACTAAAATTTATTTATGACATTGAGCAGCATAAAGCTTTGTTAACAAGCATCAATCCAGGTTTTTTTCAAATTGTTGGTATTGCATCTCTGAGATTGTCAAGCTGGATTTCTTCTGGTTCTCTTATCTCTAATAATAAAATAAAGCTCAGCACACAAAAAATCATTATCATTGGCCTCGGTCCAGCTACAGAATTTTTATTGCCAGAAACGAGCCAGAAAATAACTGCTTACTTCAGTAGACATATGCAGCAGGACTTAAAATTAGTAAGAACTATTCTTAATAATAAAGCAAGCAAATGTATCTGTCAGTATGAATGTGAAGGAAGTGATCTGTTGAATGATATGTTCCTTATACCTACTTTTCTCACAACAGTCACGCTTTTGTAACATTAACTGATACTTTAAAAGGTTTTAAATATGCTCCGTTTCTTACAGCTCACACTCCAGATAACAGCTTCCTTGGATTTGTGGTAGAGCAGCATCTGAATTCCAGTGACATTAAACACATTAATGACATCAAAAGGCAGAATCAATCTCTTGTTTATGGCAAAGTAGATAATTTCTGGAAGGTGAGTTTTCTACACTTACATACTTGAGCAAATTTATTTTGATCAGTATAATAAAGCATAACTCTTAAATTTAAAAGTATCCCTTCTCTCTAAATCTATTAAGTTCTTTTTCTGAAAATAAATGTATTTAAATAATTAAATTGAACATTTTGAAGTCTTTCTGATGAAGAAACTTCTGTCTAGATTGATGTTGATCCTTTGCTATTTATGTACACCTTTCTGATAGAATAAAAAATTTTTATAGTCTTGATACCACAATAATTTTGGAAAATGCAGAAGCTGTTAAAAGTAATGAGAAATTGAAGGTGTCAGAGGATCTGTGAACTTTAATCAGTCATAAGCAATGTGTCTTTCAATTATTTGTTTTCTTATATCTACAACCAAAACTGTGTTGCATTTTGAACTCGAAATTGTGTTTCACTGAAGACCCCTAGAAGTGTTCATTCTCATTTTATCTCCCTGTAATAATATCAGAGTTTTGTTTCTTAAATATTGCAATTACTGTATTGTCTCCAATCTGCAGAGGAGTGCTGCAGAATAACAACACTGAGGTTTGGTCATATTTTCACCAAGTTAAAGTACATTGTGTTATTAAGCTCACAGTAGTCTCTGCGTTTTGTCCGTTGTCCTTTTCTGGAGCTCCTTCTTCCAGGCTGCCACACCTGGGAGTGTATCTCTTCTTTTTCAAAGAAAAGCGATTACTTACTAATAACTGGTTTTCTTCCAAGTTACCTCTAGCTCTGTGTGCCCATATACTCTGTATGCCTTCCCTCCTGCCTAAAAAGACCTTGTTTAAAGCCTCTTGTCAACTGAAAAAGCAACTGATCAGTACATGCTGTGCCATACATAGGGCCAAACAATATGACAGTGTGAGAGCACCCATGTCTCACATTTTCTTTCCTTTTCTCTTCATTGGCATGAGAATATTGGTCTTGCAGTTTTCTGAACCACAGAAGCAACATTGAGTCTGATAACTGTGATTATACAGAATAAATTCTTGAAAAATGACAGCTACAAGTAAATGGTCCATCTGTGAGACAAAACAAAACAAAAACTTAAGAGAAATGGGAGAATGTTGCCAGTGGTAGCAAAAAGGTAGAGCTGAATGCTTCTTGGCTACTGTGCTGAGAAAAATATGTATATTAGCTGTGCGTGTTCGATTGTGATCTCTCAGGTTTATATTTGGGCTTATTGCACTAAGCCATGTAATCTGTGTCTTAAAACGAAATTTTGCTTTGCATCGTAGTAAATTCTGGGACAGTTATTCTGTTTTGCTCGTGGTATAGAATGACTTAGTATGCCCCCGTCTGCATTCTCTCCTTCTGTCTGCAGAATGCTGGAGCAGAGCTGGGATCCTTTCATTCGAGTCTTTTCTAGCTGAGGCTCTTGTACTTTAAGTTCCTGCTCTCATTATCGGTCTCTCAGGAACAGCTGGATGTAATAATCATCTATACTTCCTGACCTGATTTGTAGTGCATATCAGCAGAACAACCTGTTGAATACTAGTTGGATTTAAGGAACAAGGTAGTTGCTTAGTCACCAGGGTTTTTTTTTCACTGACGTAATGTATCTTTCTCGGTTTATTCAGTCTGCATGAATTCAGAAATATGTATTAATAGCTTATATGCCCAGAGGGGAGATTTGTGATTGTCTAGTCTGAGATTCTGTGTGACACACAGGATATTCATGGGTTGATTAAGACAAAAACATGGCTTTTTGGAAAGGAACATCCAATCTTGATTTTTAAATAGCACACGATGGAAACCCCGCTATTTCCTCTGGTCAAATCCTCGAATAATTGCCTTCTCCCTTAAAACTTTGCATTATTTCTGGTACAGATTTCCAAATGGTAATTACCAGTCTTAGTAGCAGTTGCAGACTTTGTCTACTGGACTGATGATGTTTCTGTTCTGTTTCCCTGTAGGAATATACAGGTTGAGGTCACAGTAACCCATAGTTGTCTCCTGAAAAGCCCGTATATGCTGAACCACTGAGAGCTTTGTGCTTTCTAATCCTTAAGTGTTCTCACGTGTCTGTTTTCTCTGAACCTGTTCAAGATTATTCTCATTCCTCTTGAAATGTGAATGGTAGCAAAGGGCACATGGGCCGTACCAGCACCAAATCAAAAAGAAATGCTATATGCATTTTTAGGCATATCCCCTTTTCACCATTAGGAACTCGTGTTTAGATGACTTGTCAGCCAAGACTCTTCTATCATTTTTTAGAACTGCTGCTTTTCAAGTCACTGCTCCATTTCTATCAGTATTGCCTGTCTTGTTTCTTCCAAGATGTATGACTTAATACCTGGCCATATTAAAATGCTTACTTTGTGCTTGTAACATCAAGCACATTAAAACTGTAACTTGCAGATTGTAACTGCAGTCATGCCCATATGCACTGGTACATAAAGTGCAGTCATCACAGATAGGCTTTGAATTGGTGACAGTGTGGGATGTCTTATCTGGAGTGATAAAATCCAATTCTTGCGATCAACAGAAAGCCTGAAGTAATCTTGTGTCTATGTAATTTGCTTATTTATTGTTTCCTTCATTTTCCCTGTTCAATGCTCTTTTCATCTGCCACCATGGCTTGTACAGAACCATACTAATCTGTTTATCCTGCTCCTTTGCTTTATATTGAACATGGCCAATTAACAAAAAGTGTAATCTCCACAGAATACACGTGTCACTGCTGGGTCTGATCAGTCATTAGAGAAGCACAGTGCGGAGGGGGGAGTGTTCCAGTCCCCAGATTGAGGTGCTTTTGGGGAATAGCAGTTGCAAATAAATTGTTTAATTTTAAACCAAACAGGTTGAAGTGGAATTGAGGTATGCACAGGACCTTTTTTCCCTGGGGGTGGGACTAGAATAGCTAACTGCCATTGTGGTTCTATGTAGCCATGGACATGGGTCCTTTTCTGTGCCTGGCTAGGCCTGTTAAAAAAAAAAAAAAAAAAAAAAGATGCCAAATTACTTGTCATTTCATCTTTGCTAGAAATCCCCGTATTCCCAGCTCTGTTGCATGGCTGGGCAGAGTCAGTGAGACTAGCTCAGACCACCTACTTAAACCGTGTACACAAACCAGGTTATTGTAGCTAGAGAATTATGGATTGCTTACAGACAATGTTCTGTCTTCCCACATCATTCAATGGGGCTAAACTCTGGTATGAACGTGACGAGTAACAGGGGGAGGAATACAGCGATGACTTCTCTCAGCTCTGCTAGATACAGAAAAAAATGTCAGCCCATTGCCTGAGACTGGTGGCATTCATCCCATATTACAGTGGGCAAGTCTGGGTATGTCTTGCTGGAGGTCAGGAAGGATGTAAGCTGCAGAGACTGTAAGATACATCTTGTTTACTTCCCTCTCATAACTAAATCAGTCTTAAGTGGGTTGAGGATTACAAATAGGAGGCCCTAAAGAATTTTGCCACATTTCTAAAGGTTATTCTTAGAGGTAAGCTATCAAGGGCAACATTTGCCAAGTTTTGGATGTTTGTTGTAATGAAAGGTTTGGGTTTTTGTCTGGGATTTCTGGCAGTACTGAGGAGTAAAGAGAGTCCTATCTCTGCCTAAGTGAAAAAGAAGGAATTAATAAAATGTGAGTGAAACCCATAATGCTCTCCATTATCAAAATGGGCTTTAATTACAGAACATTAAAAGGGAATGTTTGAAGCCTTTCATGTCATTTTAGCTCCTGTTTCGGTCAAAGTCTTTTCTTTGTTCTTCTTGCAACTTCCTGTCTTACTATTCCAATACCTCTACCCTTAATCCTAGAAAGAAAAAAGAGTCAAGATTCATTTTACACTATTTGCTATTTCTTTTTTTGTGGAGTGCTGTGAGAGAAGTCAGAATTTTGCTTGTATCAGAAAATAGCCATCAATGCATAACATACAATTGTATGATTGCTTTAGTAGATTATATTATAGTGTATTGGAGTTGTCTTAAAAATATTTATATATTTAAAGGCAAAATAATGTGTGAGTTTGTTACTAATGCCACTTGACGAGATGGGCATTCTTCTTAAACGTATACTGTCTGCATAACAAGGTTTGAAGAATCGGAGATGGGAAATGGTTGCATTTAGCTTGTTCTCAATGGGAAAGTACATAACCAAGGCTGTTCTTACTAACGTCTCCCCTTTATAGCTCCATGTGACATATGTAATTTCCCCATCGTATGCCCTCTTGCATGAAGTGGGAGGAAGAAAATGAGGAGAAGTCAGAGAGGAAAAATTATACTTCTAGGAATAGTTCTGTTAGGTGCAGAGATCAGTGTCTCACTGCTGGCAGCGTTGCCTTTTCCCTTCCTTCTGATTGGTTTTTGTGCTTCATATTTAGCAACATACTTTGGCTGAACATTTCATTTCATTTTTTAAGCTGAAAGAAACATAAGGAAAGGGAGAAAAGATCCTTCTCACCTTTTCCCTCCCACGTGGTCAGTGCACTCACAAACTTGTCTCCTGGTGTTTTTATTTCGTCTTCCTCCAAATTTGCAGCAGCACTGTGGGCTTATCTATCGATCAAAATTTACCCTAGTTGCTGTCACCAGGCACCAGGAGCACTGTCCTGCTTTATGCCATATAACAAATTGAAATGAGCCAGACACTTCAGTTCAGCAGCATTTCTGAAATTCACCATTTGCTTCTGAAAGAAGTATGGATCAAAAAACTGAGTAAATCAGAGCAAATGAGCAGCTATAGGTGCAGTAAATAAGTATACATGTATGTACACTTTTGAAGGCTTATTCTTCAACATTTATTATGAAAATTAAAATCTCATTTATTATGAAGAAAGAAAGAAAAAAATGTGTTCCATGAATATTTACCTTTCAGACAGGTCAGTGATCAGCTTCTCTTTTTGCAGAACTCTCCAGCTGCAAAATGAATTAGTGAGATCTTACAATACCGATTAACGCAATCATCTAGTATTTGATTGTCACAAAACCAACACAACCTTTTCTTCCTGTGGTCTCGCTTCCTATTTTCTTCTGTACCCCTGCAGTTTTCTGCTTCAGCACTTACAGTACACAAGTATATCTCATTGTTAGTTCTGGAAATTTCCATTCAAAGGACAGGAAATTCCTGGTTAGGCGTTAGTGCACATTACATGACAATGAAATTGTCAAATGGTGCAAAAACCTCAGTGTAAAAAAAAAAAAAAAAAAAAAACTTCATGGATGGATGAAGAACTGCAAGAAATGATGAATGAAATAGATAAAGATGAGGATAGGGAACCGAATAAACAGGATTTCTGGCAGATCTTGAAGAACCCAAGTCTTTATTGAGATGTTTTATTCATTCTTTGTGCAAAGATTATATATGTGCAAATAAATAATATATATATGCGCTAATGTGTATTTTATGCACATATATGTGGTAGGTGCCTAACAAAGAAGCCCTAAACAGACATTCAGGGAAGAGCAAAAGCATGGCAAAGTTACATAATACTTCCTTTGCATATTCTCTCTCTTTCCAGCTTTTTTCAGCACAGGGTATTTTCCAATTCTGTTTGTTGATAAACTGACTGTTGACACACTTTTGAGATCTCAGTACGAGGTGACTTCAAAACACTTGTCTGATCATGAAGCTATGCAAACTTTTTTGCCTCCACAACGTTCTCTGTCATGGAGTCCCTCAAATCTCTGACCTGTTGCAGGAGGAATCATTAACTTCTGGATTTTTCTAAACCTGCCTCATACTAGCTTTGTTTGGCTTCCTTTTTATGAGGACATTATGAGTAGTCAAGTCACTATCCATGTTCTTTATGCCAATTACGGTTTTGTAAACCTCTCATATTCTGCCAAGTTGTCTTTTCCAAGCTGAAGAATCGTTAATGAATGTAATCACTAATGTGAAGGTAGGACTGGTTTTCAACATGTGCATCACTTTATTTATATTGAATTCATCAGTCATTCTATTTCCTAGTCACTCTGTCCCTTAGATTACTGAGGGGGCTTTTTCAAAAGCTTTACAAGCCCAAGTGTTCAGTATTGTGAAGTTTTTCTGCAACATTTTGAAGTTAGTTTCAGTTTTGCTACTCTGAATAGTATGTAGTGACTGCACACTTCTCTATTCTTCATTCACAAGGGTGATTCCCTTCTATCCCAAAGAGACTTAGTTCCTTTAAGAACTTTTAAGGAGTTTCTACATACTGATTGACTTCTTCAGAGAACACTGTCAATTTGGTGAAAGAGGATTTCCTTCTACAGAACTGAATATTGTAATTTTGTTGGTTTTATACCGTTATATAGTTAACACTTTATTTAAGTTTCAGATAACGTGTTCAGTGTAGAATTCACACTTGCTAGTCATGAATCACTGAATCCTCTTCGGATCCATTTATAAATTCAGTACTCTGCATTAAGTACTCTGTGGCTAGCAGTTTGAAAGTTTCATATTTGAGCTCCAAGAGACATCATCTACTCTTTGTGATTTACCACTGTAAAATGTTACAGTTAAACACTGTATCTGTTTAACTCTCTCAATATTGTTGTACATTGAATTCTCCAGCATTTGTGCTCTCTTCTAGTTCCCTGGTAGACAAGATTTTCACTATTCAAGGATGTCTTGAAAAGTCTTTGAGAGTGGGACAATTCTTGAAAAGAGAGATTTTTCCAACCAAGTTTGTGTCACAATCTCAGTTGTCATACATATTGCATAAACACTGGATTTTGGCTTACCTTGGACTTGACACTTTGGCAAATAAGCACTCAGATGTTAGGACTTCTAGATTTAACGCTATGCATTTAGGACATACACAAAGATCTATCCCAGTACTTACTTTTCTGAGTTACATTTGTCAAGCTTTATAAAACCATTGTCTTCTGACTTTTTCAATGTAAGAAAGTGAGACTGGGTGTATGGGCTCTTTTACATACATTTTGTAGTTTGAACTTTCAACCCATAAACCAGTTTAGGACTCTGAATCAAGCTCTTCTGGCCTGTAGTTCTGCATATGTGGTGCTCAGTTTCATTCAGTGCTGAATTTCTGGTGTTCTGTGAGGGTACCTGAATGTTCTAAAATTGCAAAATACTGTGATTACCTCAGACTGACAAATTGATGGTAAAGCAGAGTTGTTAATTACCACTATCTACCACATCAAGAAAACTAAGTGTTTAGTTCTTAATGCATCGTGCTTCTACCACTGTCCTGGTTTTGGCTGGGATAGAGTCAATTTTCTTCCTATCAGCTGGTACAGTGCTGTGTTTTGGATTTAGTGTGAGAATACTGTTGATAACACACTGATGTTTTAGTTGTTGCTAAGTAGCGCTTATGCTAAGTTAAGGACTTTTCAGTTTCCCATGCTCTGCCAGCGAGCAGGTGCGCAAGAAGCTGGGAGGGAGCACAGCCAGGACAGCTGACCTGAACTAGCCAAAGGGATATTCCATACCATAGAACGTTATGCCCAGTATATAAACTGGGGGGAGTTGGCCGGGAGGGGCGGATCGCTGCTCAGGGACTGGCTGAGCATCGGTCAGCGAGTGGTGAGCAATTGCATTGTATATCACTTGTCTTTCTTGGGTTATATTTCACTCTCTTTTTGTTATCTTCCTTTTCATTACTATTACTATTACCTTTTTTATCTTATTTTACTTTTTATTTCAATTATTAAACTGTTCTTTTCTGAACCCATGAGTTTTACTTGTTTTCGATTCTCCTCCCCATCCCACTGCAGGGGGAGGGGAGGAGTGAGTGAGCAGCTGAGTGGTGCTTAGTTGCTGGCTGGGGTTAAACCATGACAACCACATATTTTTGTAGCTTTTCTACTTAAATTTTTCACCCACCAAACTTAAAATTTCAGCCCTTCAGACTGTGTTGTCTTGTCAACATTGTCCTGGTGAAAGACTTTATCAGACAGTTGTCATTTGATTTCTTTGATGAGAAAGACGTTATCATGATGTTTTTAAAAGTAGGTGGAAATAATTGATGAACAGTAATAACAGTTCTGCAGTCAATGATCAACAAAAAGTACTTTCCTGAATGGCATGTTTACTTTAGCTGCTGAAAAATTGTTTCAGAAAAGGTTTATATGACTGTTACTCACCGTTACTCTTCCATTTTGATTCTGAGGAGAAATAATTTGCCTTTTTTTTAATGTGGTTATCTTTCATGCTCTAAGTCTAGATTTGCAGTACGGATAGCAGACATGGGTGAACAGTGCAGTCTGAACCAAACTCTGCAGAGAATGTTGATTCTGCATTACTAGCCAGTAGCCCATGATCTTTTCTCTTTGAATTCATTTGGAGAAAGTAAAAATCTGGGGTTTACTGTCAACTGATTTAGGATAAAAGAATATTTATATCTGCACCCAAGCAAGCAAACTCAGGAAGTGGATTAACAGTTGAAGGAATGTTGATATTTTGTTTGCGAATCATATTTGTGGATGTATTTACTTCAGCCTTTCTATTTATAAATGCCATATTTACACTCTCATTTTCTAATTCAATGTTTTCAATGTTTAGAATTGAATTATGTGCCCTGATTATTTTTGTGAAATGGCTTATTACAATATATACCTTTATGATCCAAAATAACACTTTTCTACAAGGAATGTGGAAATTCAGAACTACTTAAATGCAAAAGGAGACAAATGTTAGTGAGATTTGTGTAAGGTATAAGGTGCTAATGGTATTTTTATGGTACTTTATAGATTATTAGGAAAGCAGAAGCTTTTGACTCAAAGTGAATAAGGGAATAAAGGAGTGATTGTTTCATGGGTTGTGCTTTCTGAGTTTTTGGTTGGTTTTTTTTTTTGTTTCTTTTCTTCAGAAAGAAAGACTTTTGGAAAAATTAAGAACAATTGTTTCATGTACAGGGAACAAAGGGAAGATGCTGCTCCCAGTTCCAATTGTTCTTTAAAAATTTCATTTGATTAAAAGAAAGAGGGTTGCCCTTTGGAGGACAAAAGATTTTTCCCAGCTTGTGTGTGTTGTTTTTTCATGTTTTTACTCTTGTGGTTTGAAAACTAATTCATAAAATTTTTACATATTGATCCCCTTACTTGTGCCTATCTATCTATAAGGTTTCCTTTTGTGAGGAAAAATAATTCCTATAAACTCTATAGCGCAGTCTACAGTAGTTACCCTATCTTGTGGAGGTGGAAACCCAGCAACACCATTTAAAAGTCCATTATTTTTCTAAATATTATGGATGGAAGTATTGATGCTGTTTGGGATACTAAATGTTTTATCTGTGGTTTTAGACTCTGAATCAGGAAAGAAATCAGTTATATGGTTAAGTAATGTTCCCAATTAAGGTTATGGATAGTTAATTTAATGTTTTGTTTACACTTGCAGAGATGCTTACAACATGCTGATTTTATCACTATTTTTGCTTTGTCTTCCTAAATTGTATTGATTGGTTATATATTAATTTTAAATATAATTTGTACGTCTGCTCAGTTAATTTGAATTTATTAGTAATACTTATTACATGTTTTTGTAACTTTAAGGGTTTAAGTAAAAACCCTCCCTTTGCCCCCCAAAAGTACTACTGTAAATACAACATGGAAGCCTGTTCTTTTCATCCTCTCTTCATAGAATCATAGAATGGTTTGGTTTGGAAGGGACCTTAAAGATCATCTAGTTCCAACCCCCCTGCCATGGGCAGGGACTTCCCTTCCACTAGACCAGGTTGCTCAAAGCCCCATCCAGCCTGGCCTTGAACACTTCCAGGGAGGGGGCAGCCACAGCCTCTCTGGGCAACCTGTGCCAGTGCCTCACCACCCTCACAGTGAAGAACTTCTTCCTTACATCTCATCTAAATCTACCCTCTTCCAGTTTAAAGCCATTACCCCTTGTCCTATCACTACATGCCCATGCTTTCTTGTGGACCCCCTTCAGGTACTGGAAGGCTGCTGTAAGGTCTCCCCAGAGCCTTCTCTTCTCCAGGCTGAACAACCCCAACTCTCTCAGCCTGTCTTCATAGGAGAGGTGCTCCAGCCCCCTGATCATCTTTGTGGCCCTCCTCTGGACTCGCTCCAACAGGTCCATGTCCTTCTTATGTTGGGGGCCGCAGAGCTGAACGCAGTACTCTGGGGGGGGCTCTCATGAGAGTGGAGTAGAGGAGGAGAATCACGTCCCTCGACCTGCTGGTCACATTTCTTGTGATGCAGCCCAGGATATGGTTGGCTTTCTGGGCTGTGAGCGCACATTGCTGGCTCATGCTCAGTTTTTCATCCACTAATACCCGCAAGTCCTTCTCCTCAGGGCTGCTCTCAATCCACTCATCACCCAGCCTGTATTTGTGCTTGGGATTGCCCCAACCCATGGGCAGGACCTTGCACTTGGCCTTATTGAACTTCATGAGGTTCACATGGGCCCACCTCTCAAGCCTGCCAAGGTCCCTCTGGATGGCATCCCTTCCCTCCAGCATGTCAACTGCACCACACAGCTTGGTGTCGTCAGCAAACTTGCTGAGGGTGCACTCAATCCCACTGTCCATGTCACCAACAAAGATGTTAAACAGCGCTGGTCCCAATACTGACCCCTGAGGAACGCCACTTGTCGCTGGTCTCCACTTGGACATCGAGCCGTTGACTGCAACTCTTTGAGTGCGACCATCCAGCCAATTCCTTATCCACCAAGTGGTCCATCCATCAAATCCATGTCTCTGCAATTTGGAGACAAGGATGTCATGCAGGACAGTGTCAAATGCTTTGCACAAGTCCAGGCAGATGATGTCTGTTGCTCTTCCCTTATCCACTAAGGCTGTAACCCCGTCATAGAAGGCCACCAGATTTGTCAGGCATGATTTGCCCTTAGTGAAGCCGTGTTAGCTGTCACCAATCACTTCCTTATTTTCCATGTGCCTTAGCATAGTTTCCAGGAAGATCTGCTCCATGATCTTAGTATACTCCTTTTTTTTTTTTTTAATCCTGTATTCCGTGTTTTGTAGTCATCAAGTGCTGGTATTCATGTAGAAGACAGCACATGGATATAGTAGGAAGATTCACTTTGTTATTAACAAGATGATTTGGGGAATACTTTGGGCTAAATTCAAGGTCCGTTGTATGTATCAAATAGTGTTTCCAGCGGAATTTAAGCAACAAACTTCACAGAACCTTCTCAGAATCCCACTAGATTTTTATTGGCATCACATGTGAAC
The DNA here is from genome assembly GCF_018139145.2 of Gymnogyps californianus. Lineage (NCBI taxonomy): Eukaryota > Metazoa > Chordata > Aves > Accipitriformes > Cathartidae > Gymnogyps > Gymnogyps californianus. The sequence continues at coordinate 36,429,208 of NC_059477.1, forward strand.
AGGAGACATGAAAATATTACGTTTCTTTTGGTCCATTTTATATTCATCTTTGAAAATGAGCTAATAAAGATAATAAGATGGCAGGAAGGCCAGTTCAGATCAAAGATTTATCTAGTCCAGTATTCTGACTCCCAAAATAGCGAAAACTTGATGTGCAAGGAAGAATGTGAAATCAGGCATGTTTCACAGCCACCAGAGACAAGTGGTTCATGGACTACTTGGGCCAAAAGTTGTGTGTCTCTGTTGAATAATGATTCATGGATTTTTCTTCCATAATGGCTTTTTGAACCTATATAAAATCTTCAACAGTCCTACAGCCAATAATGCAGTTCCTCAGGAACCATTAGAAAGATTGTAAAGACTCAATAATTTTGATGTCAAATATTTTATTTTAGAGCAGCTAAATATTCTGTAACAGGTTTGTAAAATTGTTGTTGTAATCGTTAAAATAAGTGCAATTTTAAGTAATCTTGGTTTTGTTCTTTCTAGCTACTTGCTTTTTCTTGAGTTAGAGTGCATTCATGTCATCAGTTTGTGTGATATGAGCCAATAAAATCTGAGGCAAGTGTGTTAATGTTCTTATTGTAGGCAGATCATGTCAGTAGTACCTGTGCTTCATAGGCTTTAGTGTTCTGAATGGGAAGTGAAGGCAAACTCAGGCTCTGTTTGTACTAAAAGCCAGGCAGCCAGGATTAAGGTATGCCTTTAGCGACAGACCCCTGCTGCATTCTGGAAACAAGACCAGGCTACTCTATTTGTATTTCTCCTGCACATTTGCAAATAAAAAGTTCTACAGTAGATTTTCTCTCAACAAAGTATATGAGCTTCTCAACAGTTTCTAATTATGCTACTTTACTTTACAAACAATGGGAGGAACACCTCTTTCAGAGTAATTCAAATTTGAAGTAAAAGGAAAAATAAAAACTGGAGCAAGCTTTTAGTTTTTTAAATAATTTGTGTTACTTAACAATAACAGCAGCCACATCAAACAAGAAAGCACATTTGTCTCCATTTGTTGGCTATTCTGTATAATACTTAGCCCAGGACATTGTCTGACTGGTGCAGCCTTGGCATAGCTACCAGAACAGGGCGATTTAATAATGAGGCAGGCAATCTACTTCATCATAAACAGTATCACCAGTAGAGCAAGCTAAAGCTAGAAGCCAGTTGCTATGTGACATTAAATACCCTGTGTATTTGAATGTATACCAACAATTAATTTAGCAAGGAAGTTTTAAGAAGTTATTGTGTTCATTCAACTAGGCCTGATACTTTATTGCTCCTCCAAGATTTGAAAAGACAGGATTTTCACCAGTCTACTTGCCCTTTGAATGAACCTCAGTAAAATTGTTGGCCAGCTTTCACACAGGGCTGTGGAAGAACGGTGTACAGAATTTACATGACAAAAATAGTGAGTGAAAGTGGAATTCTTAAAAGCTCTCTTGTTGCCAAGAAGTACAGAAACTTGTTGCCTGATTTTAGAGCTATTACTAAGATTATGTGCAAATATTGAGGTAAAGTCTCTCTGATCTGTGCTGCATACTGGCTGTAAATACAGTCTATGGCTAATTGCTTTTGGAATGCTAGTAGTCTTTAAAACTCAAAAAACATATGGCATTGAAAATTAAAGTAATTCTTGTTTGCAAACTAGGATGGTATACTCTTTTTTTTTTTTTTTTTTTTTTTTTTTTAATGCAACACTAAAGCCATTACTCTTCTATCGGTCTTTTCCAAAATGCCTTTAAAACTTTAGGTAAGTGGAATATTTGTAGGTATCTCATGGGACTCAGATACTAGGTATTTAGGTAAAGATGTGTGTACAGCTATTCAGTTGGCAAGAGTGCATTTTACTAAGGTGAGATTCACCCTTTTCTTCACAAAGAAGATAAACAATAACTAATTATTTTGCATCTCTGACAAAAACAGAGTGAAAATTTGATCATTCAAAATGATTTTTTTTTAGTATTTTTGGGCCAAGTATTGTTTAGGCATGCTGACATTACAGCTGTCTGATGATGACGTGTTTTTTTGTCCAATTAGAAATTAATAGGACCTTGGTATTGATTTATTTATACATATACTATGAATAAAAAAGCTGCAGTTTTCTTCCAATCTGGTAGCAAACAAAACTAATAATGTAATGAAATTTCAAATATTATAGCCATCATACAAGAATGAGTGAACTTCTTCTGTTTCTGGCTTTTGTGGTACAGGAGATAAAAAACCAGCTCTGATTGAACACTACTGCTTGAAATGTGTAAAGACTAAAAATATTTTATTGTTGCTGTTACAGGATAAGAAGGCTTATCTGGACATCATCCACACATATATGGAAGTCCATGGAACTGTTCACGGGACAAGCACCATTTACATTCCCAGCTATGTAAAAAACCATGGTATACTCAGTGGGCGGGATTTGCAGTTTCTACTGAGAGAAACCAAAGTAAGTTTGTCAAGAGGGAGTAGTGGCAAAAATAGGTACAGATAGAAAGTATCTGAAGTGCATGCATTTCACCTCCTACGAATGAGCTCCTAATTTAAAAGCATTGGAAAAATAAATGGTCAAATGTAAAGGAGCTTAAGTTGTCTTCTGTGTGCTAAGAATACATTTTTCATCATGTCCATGTTTTGTGGATTGACGGCTATTATTAGAAAATTGGGACGGCAACCTACAGACACATTTAAAAACCAGCTTGAGAAACATGGATAAAATGCATTTTTCATTTTCTTAAATGTGATATTCAGCTCCAGGAGATTATCAGCTGAGAATGTGCTTTGTTTTACATCCCTGATGTGAAAGTTAGGTAATACCTGAAAGCTGTACAGTAGGCATGCTTGCTCTGCCCTGCCAATGACTAACCTAGAGCGACCCTACTCTCTGGGGGAGAAAAGAAGAAAAGCAAGCACTTCATTCGCCATTCAGTTCCTTCCTCTACTTCAGTTGTCCAGAGAAAGCGAGCAAAAGAGTGTATTTTTTGTGGTATGCTTTGCCTGTGGCCCCATAGTTAAGGGAACTCAAGATAAGGGACAGTATATACATTGAAATAAATAAACTTTTGTCCCCATAGTTAGAATGCTTTGTGGGGTTTTCTGTGCCATTCCCATAATCTTTGTAGCACTTTACAACATTAAAACACTTTAGTAGATTACATTTAAATAGGATGTTTAACTTTCAGTTGGTGAAAGAAGTGGTTTGTGTGTTTAAAATTAGCAAAATGTGTGGAACTGCACCATTTACTCCCCATTGTTGATAGCTTCTTGCTGTGCACTTCTACAGAAGAATCTATTAAAAAAAGAAAAGAAAAAAGCAAGCACCTCCCAGTCTTCCCACATGACTGCAGAGATCTTGTTTTTGAAATATTTGGGAAAATGATGGTAATTTGACAGCTGTTGGCAAATTATGACTTTTTAAAGGCAACCACTGTGTGTATGTACTTGATGCATACAGATACACATAAAGTTGCAGATTAAAAAGTCAACACTTACTTTCGTCATAGATAATACTGAGATTACACAGCTTTTGCCTGTGCGGAGTATGAAATCACTGTGTTAATCATAGTACTAACGTGGGAAGAATATTGACATTGTAATAACCCCAACCACAAACAGTGACTTCTTTCTGAAAAAAAAAGTGTGTTCTCTTCACTGGAATAGTAAAATAAGCTAATGGACTTCCTATAGAATTACTGAAGTCCTTATAATTTACAAAGTACAGTTCATAATAATGGTTATGTTCGGCTAGGTCTTCCTCTAATTCTTTATCAGCCATCTTACATGTATTACACTAAAAAGCTTGATTTTCAATATTAAGAAGATAGCTCATCTAGTTGTTAATGGTTATATTTGCTGTGCTCTAAGATGCAATGTAAAGACACATTCAATTTAGGACAAGTTCAAGTTGATAAATACATATTATGCAGCTCAGCACAGTGCAGATATATGGGTTTTGTGACACAGGAAGTAGCCAGACTAGTTTCACTCAGTTTTTGACTAGTAATTGCAATATCAGATCAAAGATACTATCTTGTGATTGTGAAGTACTCCTGAGATCAGTAAGTTGCTTGTTTTTCACAAATTGTATTTTTGTGAAAAGCATGCATCTACACTGTAATGTTTCCAGAGTCCTACAAGCATTTTAGATTTTAATTATTTTCTATACTATTATTGTGGATTGGATTTTTTTTTTGTTTTCTTCCTAACATTGGGGAATATCCTTTGAGAATTTGCTGCATTTCTTAGTAGATGGCACTGAGAAACACATCAATGTGTTTCAGAACCCTGTATCAGGAAGCCAGTGTTTTTATCACATTATCTTTTTGATACAATCTTTCTTGATAATTTTTTTTTTAATTACATCTGCAATCAGTATTTTCATATGGCTTTTCTGAACTTTTGTTAGCAGATTTGCAAATGACAAAAGCTGTTTTCCTTTTAAGGAAATTATTTATTTATGATGCAGCCAGGCTAACAAAACTTTGACCTGATCGTAAGCAGTTAAGAGTCCATCTGCTTCTCCTAATACTTATTATTGTCAGGCAAATTGAGTGCAATGTATTTCTGATGTTGCAACGAAATGAAATGTAATATGGCTTACTGCGTCATGAATTTCGGTTATTATTCTTGTCTAACACTGTTCCAATATATCTAGTTTAACAGAAAAAGTAAAATAGCAGGATCCTGAGATTGAAAGTGAAAACTGAGATTTACCTTCTAATTTGTTTGGACTTTTTCGGTTGGAGGTGGATTTTTGGGTTGTTTTTTGTGTTGGTTTTGGTTTTGGTGTTTTTTTTGCTAGCTGATGCTTAGTATCTCATAGGTACACTGGCTGTTCTGCCTTAGCATATGGTTGCCTCTCAGTGTTGATCAACAGACATACTTGCTCTAAATCGTCTCCTTGCCTGTACATTCACAGTTTCAGATTTTTATATCCTTTAAGAGACAATACTGTAACGTAGCTTAGCATAAAACGCCACTCACCTGTCTCTACTGGCCATCTGCTGCCTATGTGGGTCAATTGTGTTTCAATCAAATGGATCATGGATTGAATGGCTAAAATAAGTGCGGGTTTTCCACAAAAATTAAGCTGACTTGAATGGGAGCTTTGTGCCCTGAGGAGCCTCGTGTATGTGTGCACATGCATCCAGTGATGTTCAAGGACATGTTTTAATCATAATCACTTTAATCGCTAGGCAACATGACCAGAGCCCCATAATGAATTTAGTTACAGGGTTTTGTCACTAGACAATCAGTGTGCTGAAAATATGTGACTAATCAGAGCTGTAACTCCGGGATGGTAACATCTGTGGGTATGATGCTCGCTTGAACCATCTAGGCCTGCTGTTTGCTGTCTCCAAGCAACAAACTTTGTCTTTAAGCTTCCAGAAACTTCCAGATTTTTCTTTTTCTAAACATACGTTTTGAGACCCAAGGGCAAGGATTGTCTTTCATTGCTTGTGATTTCAGCATTGTGTTAGCAAGTTTTTGTTAGGTCAGCTGACAAATGGTCTAGTTTTCAGAAAGTCAGAGCTAAATAATAATTTAACAAATCACACAGTTCAGTGTACTCAGAAGTGTCAGTTTATGTTGTACTGCTTCATTTTGCCCTTAGCAAAATACTGATAGGTGACGGCTCAGTCGTGATTCTCGATCAGAGCTTTGCATTCCCAAAATGTATTTGGTCTCTCTGCAGTAGTTGGTATAGGACACAGTTATTCTCAAAAGCATGCAGCTGCCATTTCATTCTGGTGTGTATTATAAAGGAACGCATTTCAGAATAAGTGTGTTTTCCAAGCAGGAGGGAGCTGTTTGAGATTCATCATGGCTAGTTCAGCTGTGTAGTGCATGACAAAAACAAGACATGTCAACAGTTCCTAATGAGAAGATGTAAAGCCATTCATCACGTCAGAGGAAAATAGGGTAGGCGAGCTGGCAGCCTTCCTGCCAACTTACGTGGCTTCTTGCCAAGTGGGCAGCTGGAGGAGTTGGACCAGTCTCTCTTGGAAGAACCAGTACTGAATTCTTGAGAAATATTCCTCCTTTCGAGAAAGTTTCAGATACAACTTTTTACTTTGAGTCACTGTGAATTTTTGAGGGAATCCAAATTCTATTACTAAGTGTAATTTACAGTTTCGGAGTGGTGATTAATAAAAGTAGGAGCAACACCCTGTTTAGACAGTTTGGGAAAAATCCCGTTGCAATGTTGGATAAGCAGAAATAGGAAAACAAAACTTCTTTTTTTCATATTGCCTTTTATGAAGTAATATATTTTTCACTTCCACACACTTCACAAAATCAGCTGAAAAGACATTTAACTAGTGATTCTGTTCTAAAGTTATTTCAATCACAAAAGGATTGACTTTTCCAGAAAGTATTTTATATTCGTGAGAAAAATATATCAAGATAGTTAACCTTTGCTACACTTCTCTTTCTGTAGTTCAGAAGAGAATATATAAGTTCAATAAGGAGGCATACAAAAGTGATGATAACCTACCAACCTGACAGAATAAATTAGATAAAGTGCAGTAATGTTAGAAAGCGGAGAGGAGAAGATAAACACTCCTGTTTATGGAACTATAGCATTTAGTCTCTGGAATATGAATTTTTCTCTTAAATATTCAGCTAGCCAGAATTACAGTCAGTGAAGTAAAACATTCACTCCTTATTTTATACTTTTGGCTATAATTTAGGAAGACTGTTTGTTCAAGTACTCATTTTAATAATAGTCTGATCTGGTGCCGTAAACTCAACAAATAAATTGCTTAGTGTCAACTGAAAGTCAGTAGTTTACAAAAAATAAAACAAACCCACACTTTTTTCACAAGAGTGGCTGTGAAGCACTTTTCATGTCTGAGAAGTCTCTACTTAGCTACTACACCATGAAAGGACTGCTTACATTATAATCAGAGAAGAATGGTGTCTTGGCTGGTCTGATGCTGGGTGGCCAACTCAAAAGCCTGAAATTCCAAACCAGGGGTTCAGTTCACTGCAAGGGCAGAAAAGGTTCCTGAGGAGCTTTTCTCAGGAAGACCAAGGTATTCGTACTTAACGGTTTCAACACCTGCTTTACTCAAGTTGGGCAAGCGAGACTGCAGATACGAATCCCCTTTTTTGATTCATGTAGACCTACAGGAACAGACACACCTGGGTAGCAGACCTTGCAAACAAGGAAATGGTTTTTAAAAAAAAACCCCACACCGCTGTTATCTGTATTTATTTGCTGTTGTCTCCTTTAGATATACTTTTATACTGTAAACTTCTCCTGGCAATCATGTCGTTATATGGAGCGTTAGCATACAGAGCCTACTGTGGCATGTGCCCACTTAAAGCACTGTATGAAAAATAATGGTTCTGGCTTTCAAAAACATTTGAAAGGTGAGAAAAACACTCACATACAGAAAATGAAATGGTTTCAAGCACTAATCAACCAATAAAGCATAAAGGAATTCTACTCTGCATAGCAATTCTGCTGCAGCTAGCAAAGCAAGATCAGGGCTAACATTTTTGAACCATGTGTACCCACAACATTGTCACATTTGGAGTTTTGCGTTATAGATCTTCAGCCATAGGGTGAAGGTGCCTCTCCATGGTGGACTGTGTTACCAGACAGCATCCAGTAAGAGAGTACCCTAAAAGCCATAGTCAGCACCTTATGTGGTGGAGGCAACAGTGTACATTTATATCACAAAATAGTGGAGAAGCAGTCGGTTCTAAATCTTTACCGTTTTGTGGGAGAGAGCCTTGTCTTCCACGCAGCCTCAACTGTACTGAGGATGGATGCTTGCTTCACTGGTACCTGAAAATTGTTGCCTGTTATTTCTACTTTTTTCTTTTTTTTCCACTTCTTTTTCAATTATTGACTTGCAGCATTTGTTGCATACTTTTAGGAAATACCTTGACAGATTGTTTTAGCCTTTCTGGAAATAACAAGCTGCATGTAATTCAAAGGATTAGCAAATCAGAGCATCATAAGAATGGGTTACAGAAATGACCTGTGTTCTGTAATGCTTGCTTTTTAAATTATAATGAATGTGACTTTCTTGAGGCAATTAAGATATTCCTCAGTTTTGCTCTTTAAACCATACAAGAACACTAGTTCCCTAACCAAGGAACATTAATAAAGGGCAATTTTCAGGCGCAGGGTCTAGGTTCAGTTTGGGACTTTCAGCTGACCTGATGACTGTGTGATGGAGAGTGATAGAAGATTTTGGAGGGTTGAAAGAAGGAGCTGGGGGGCCTGTGGGCAGCTGTGAGCCAGGCTGCAACCTCAGGCCAACAGGCAGCATGCATACATGCACCGTTGTAGCGATCAGACACATCTTTCTTTCTTCAAAGGTATGGTGCTGCTTAGCAGTAAGGTTGGAAAATGGATGCGAAACAGGTGGTAAGCTATTTATTATAGATTAAGTGTTGACAGTGTGTTCTGTGCTGTCAAAACATAAAACCATGTTTCTTTCCCCATGGAGATTCCTCATAAATAGATGGACCAGTCAGACATAGAACTGTTCAGCAGTGCACAGCAGCAGTTTATTAAAAAAACGAAAAACAAAGCAAACAAACCAGCATTCTCTACATAACAGACAAACACAGGATCATAGGAGAATTGATACTTCAGATGGTTTTAATTGCTGGTTCTCAGCTGGCTTTCTGCCTGAACTAAGGAGTAGTTTAAATAAATAACATTATGTGTGCAGATTGCATGAAATGGTTTCATGTCTGTAATTCGTTATTTTCAAGAGATTACCTTTCTTTAAATTAACCCTCTTTTGAGGTGAAATTTAATATGCATTTTTTCGGACTGAAAGGTAATGTATCTTATGCCATATATAAAACCCAAATTTAGATAATCTAGCTTCAGTGGAGATAGTCTTCCAGATCTCTTTTTTATCAGCCACTGAAGAGTTTTCTGTAAGATTTAAATCTGCAAGATAGCTGAGAAACTTTTTGCAAGTAGGCGACTTTTTTAACCTGAAAATTGAAAACTGAAATTACAATATTCAGCTCCATGCAGTGAAAATTGTATGTCCTCAACTATGCTGAGAAGTGTTAACTTGCTTTTTAAAATGAGCCAACTCAGAATTTATACTGTTGTTGCCATGGGTTGGAGAGGATTGGTGCTGCAATGCCCGTGCACAACAATACTGACTACAGGTTTATGCATCAATGTTAAGATCAGCTCCTAGAAAGGGCCTTCAGTTTTGAATCTTCTGTTACTAGGATTCACTTCCATGTTGCAGAAAATTTAATGCAGAATAGTATAATTTGACCTCTTAGAATACGTACATCCTGAATATATGATCCTAATAGTTATGAAGATTGCTCTTTATTTTTCTTTAAAAAAGCAGTAGCTATATATGTACACGTTAAGTCATGCAGCAGTGCTGAGAAACTGCTGTTACAAATCAGAGCTTGTAATTCTCCCATTATACACAGACATTCAAATAAAGATGAAGAATCCTATATTTAATTCAGGGGGTTTTAATTATGTTGGGCCAGGAAAGGGGTCAAGATCCAAGTAAAAGCCAGACAACTCTGAAAAAATATTAAATTTCTTTACATTGGAGAAAAGCACTGCTTTTTCTAGAGCACCTATAATCTCAGCTGATGTAAGAACAGCTTTGTGATGCATTTTTTCCTCTGTCAATTTACCTTGGAGGCGTTGAACCCTCTTAATCCTATGCAAATCCTGTGCTGCCTATGTACAGTGTCTTCAGCTGATATTTGCTGCCATCTACCGTTTTAATTAGAAGACTTAATCAGTTTGGCAGAAGCATGTTCATGTTGGCAAAACCAGCAGGTTAGCTGATGTAGGAGAGAGGGGGAAAACAGTAGTGTAGCTGTTCTGTGAGGTTGCTGCAGTAAAACCTGTACCTGCGAGAGAGCCCCAGCAGTTTCATTTCGACACCAATCAAACCACCAAATGAGGGGTTTTTTTCCCCCCCCAAATAACTAAAAGAGTTCGTTGTTGCCTCAGCTCTATGAAAAACCACCTCAGCTCATTACAGAAGATTATTGTCAAATGTGTTTTACAGGACATTCCATTACGGCTTGGGTAGGAGGGGGAGAGCTGCTGAATTTCTCCCATTTTCTTCTTAATGTTACTTTTTTTTTAGGCTGGTACATTTAGAATGCGTTATTGTTTATTTTAAGTTAGCTCTTAGCTTTCAGTTTTTGTAAAGAACAAAAATTAAAATAGTCGTTGTTTTCTATTTTTCAGCTGTTTGTTGGTCTTGGATTTCCATATGAAGGGCCGGCTCCTTTAGAGGCTATTGCTAATGGATGTGCTTTTCTAAATTTAAGATTTAACCCACCAAAAAGTAGCAAAAACACAGAATTTTTCAAAGGCAAACCTACATTCCGAGAGGTAAGCTTTATCAATCTTGGTAATTTCTTTATTGAAAATGATTGTGGATTTCTTTTTAGGAACACAATATAGGAAAAATTGCATAAATGTTCACAGTTTATTGCAAAAGGTGTGCAACTGTCATTTTCTTTAGCCATTTATGGGATTATCAGTCCTTATTCTAATAGGATAATTAAAATTTTTTATTAACATACCGTTAAGCTTTACCTCTAGATTTGCCTATATGTACATTCTGCTAGTTCTTATTGATAGATCATAAACTGAAGCTTCACTTGAAAACCTGATGTTCTGCCCGGGAACAGATCATGTAATCTGATCGCTGATGTGTCATTTGAAAGCGGTTTTATTTTATCGAAGAAACAAACATTACTGTGTACTGTGCAGGAAGTAAATAGGTGTTTAAGTAAATTATAAAAATGCCATTTGTGGGTTGTTGTGTGTGTTTTGGGATATTTTTTTTCTCCACAAAAGACCTGCTCAAGGCACTGTTGAGCTAAGGTGTTAATGGTCACAGCCCACCATGTTTGTGGTTAAACACTGAAGATATTTGGAGAACTGACTCTTTAAGAGAACAGGAAAACCAAACCTCAAGCTTTCAAAACAGCCAGTGTGTTTAGACTCTAGGAAGAGAAAAATGAGGCTAAGTAAACTAGCCCCTCATCCTGGCACTGGCTTTGGAATATTTTTCTTCTTCGGTGTAGGTAAAATTCAGCCTATACCACTTGCAAGCATTTGACAGTCACGTAGCCATTTCTGACATTAGCACTTTTGCCTGGCTTGTTCATGGTGTATATATGTATTTTCTTTACGTACTTACCTGGAGGGAAAGCTCTCTGGTAACACTTAGATGATGAGAACTTTGCACAGCCATATTTCCCAGTTCAGGTTATGCTTGGGCTATATAAATTGCATACTGAGCAGCACCAGCTAGTTGATAAACAAAAGACAGTTTCCCATTTTAAACTGGGAACATAAATTCCTTATGATTTTATGATCCAGGACTGTAATTGCCTTTGAGCTTGTACGGGACAAGAGTTCAAACTCGCCCCTTCTTGCAGCTTGTGTTGCTAACAAAGGAGATAGCAATAAGGGAAAAAAAGTCTGTTTAAACTTTCTCCTTGGGCTTGGCACCTTTCAAAGCTTTCCTTCTGTGGGTCACTTGACTGTTTGTCTTGTTTCCCGTTGTTCTGTGCCCAGGCACTATAACTGGTCAGGCTCAGTAAATAATCTGGACCCACTTAACTCTTTAACAGGAATTTTAGTCCGTGGAATGCCGTGCTAAATCCCGCTGGCATGTGTTGGCACTAACAGAAATCTGTGCACCTGACTTGCACAGAAAAATAATCCCTATTGACTGCTTTAATACAAAATAGTATAATGAACATTCATCACGAATGTTGCTGCATCCACATGCTCTGCTGACCTATCCTAAGAGTAACCTTTTCTCTAACTGGTTTTCACAACTGCATTTAGATCCGATTGCTAGTAATCCATGTGCTGCTGCTTTGGGATTAAGAAAGTCCTTAAATCCTTCTCTCTGTTTTTTCCAAGTGTTGAAGGAGAACAAAAAAAGCTTGTGTTGTTCTGTGAATTGATTATCCATAGACCAATTTGAAGATTAAGTCTGTGTTTAGTACTTTTGTAAAGTAACCATTGCAAGTCACTATTTCTTTCTTGTTCTAGGTAGAATTGGGGGGGGGGGGGGGGGAGTTAACTGTTTCCCCTCTATCCCCAAGATGGGGTCCTGTAGTGAAGACTGTACAAAAACTGGAAATGACAATTTTCATTTTAGATCAGCAGTTATTTTGTCTTGGGACATGGTTTTGCTGGGGGAAAGAGCCAGGAAAAAAAAGGAAAAATCACTTTCAAGCAGCTTGTTTTGTACCAGTATTTGTACCAAGATTTCTTCTCCATTCTGTGCACCACTGCCCCCCTCCCCCCCCCCGAAAGAAAACATTGTATGTGAAATCTAGTTGAAATGTGTACTTGGTGGGTGTGGTTTCTTTCGTTTTCTACTTTTTAGGAAGGAAAAAAAAAAAAAGACCTGAAATTAGAAATTAATTCCAAATCTATTTATAAGAATTCATATAGATTTTAATTATAGACGGAGTATCTCCTGAATTATCTAAAACATATAAGCCTCAGCTAATTAAAGCATTTCAGTATTAGGTAATAGTCTTAATATTTTTTAAGAGTATAGATGTAGAATAACTGGTGCAATAAAAATATGTTGCTAGTTACTCTTAATACTTAAAACAGCTACTAGTCTGAGAAGTTTAGTTGTTGGCCTTCCAGATCAGATCTGGCTTTAATGTTGCCGTCTGTCTGTCTGAGATGGTAGAGAAAGAGTGGTCTAAGGCATAATTCCTAAAGCTTTGTGGAATTTAAAACACTGTTTTATGTTCATATTTTTAAAAGTGCAGTAGAAGGTTTTTTGTTGTTACTGAAAGCAATAGGAATGTAGCTTCTGCCATCTGAAGTCCAGACATAAGTGCCCTGGGAACTCCATCTTGATAACCCACTTTTTAAGTACATATAGTTTTAGTGGCAGTAGAAATACTATTGAAAAAAGGTTAGAAAATGTCAGTCTTTGAGAAGCATTGGACTTTTTGGAGGAATTTAAAATATGCTGATGGGAGCACAGTGCAGTGGGCTGCAAGTGAATGTAGGCAGCTACGGAAGCTGTCTGTGTGCAGAAGCATCCTGAGCTACTGGCCCAGCAGCTGCAGTCTTCCAGTCCGTCCGTGAGCTCTCACCACCACGCTGCCCTGCAGCCAAAGGTGGGAGCCTGCACAGGGTCCCCTGGAGCATTGGTCTCAGAGCACAGAGTTATGCTAGCTGATCCCATATGTAACTATAAGACTGGCTTCTCTTGTCCACAAGCAAAATGCAATAGGCAAAATTTTTTAAAAGTAATTTCTTGCATTCACTTGAGGAAGAGACCAAGTACAGTATAGGCCTAGTGCAGGAGAAGGTTCTTTCCAACAGACGCTGTTTCCTACTTTGGGTCTTTTGCATTGTCTAAATTTTTCTTTGTATCACGCATGAAGAGGCAGCTGTTTAAAAATTGTCTGTGAATAATCTATCCTGTAGGGGGTTTTTATATTTATTTTAAAAGCAATTGTCTTCTGAGGCTAGTGTGAAACACTCCCCTCTCTTCTTCAGCTTTTGCTTCCTCTCAGTGTGTTCATTTGCATGTTCCTCTCACTCCTGTGCGACCTGTCACAAAAATTACTTTTAGTGCTGTCCTGCTAGTTCTGACAGCAATCTCTGATACAACTTTTGTTAGTTATCTACTTGGGTATTTATTGAATTTGTTTTCTGAGAAAGTGGTGAGCAAAATATCAGTTAACACTGTTATTGAGGTCAAATTACTCTTGTACTGTCAGCAGTGAGAGTCAGAATTCATCCTAAGTGATAGAAATGATTCTTTATTCACTGCTACTCACAGAAGCTTGGAAATGTTTGAAATTTGAAGGAGAGATGGGGTGAGGACATTGTCTGAAGGTGAGACAGGGTGAGGATGACATCTCTTGAAGCCAGTAATGCAAGTCTAACCAGGACTGGTAGCAATTACGGGTTGTGAAAACTGAGGGTTGCTCTGTGAATGAACTGTGGGGAAGCAGGGTCACGTTGTAAAAGTAATTTCAGTAAGCATCAAGTCTTCTGTGATGTGGGTCATGATGAGGATCAAAGCCACAAATTAGAGGTGCACAAATGTTACTTGTGATCTGCGTTATTATCTGATTTTCAGTTTTCCAACTAAATTCACTCTCTAAATTTAAACACAGAAAATCTGAAAGATAACTCAGAAGGAATGACGCTGACTGTTAGATTCTAGCTGAATTCTGCCGTTATCCTAGTGCATTTCATCCAAAAAGCCTGATGAAGAGAGTGAGAGGGAAGGATATCTTGACACATTAATTTTTACCAATATCATTTCTTCCTTTCAGTTGACATCTCAGCACCCCTATGCTGAAGTTTACATTGGGAAGCCCCATGTCTGGACTGTAGACATCAACGATCTTTCTGAAGTTGAGAAGGCTGTGAAATCGATATTGAATCAAAAGGTGAGAAATGTATCCTCAATTTGTCATCAACACTTGAGTCTGTATTGTGTACTGCATGTAGAGTGCTTCCTGATGTTAGTCTAATTAAAGCGGAGTGCTGCACTTTGATAGGATATTGGGGGAAAAAAAATTGTTATTATATATCTGTGATATCTGATTATCATGTTTTAGTACTAGATATGTCAGGTTTTTACCTGAAAAAAATGAGTGTGAGTGAATTTGTATAGAAATGTGAATTTCATATGTAAATTATACAGCAAGCTATATTTTCTGTGCATTCAGTGAGGAAGTTTCCTTGCTGATTCTTAGAGCATTGTGGGCTGTCCAAACACATGCTCAACTCTTTTGACTGGTTTTGTAGCCTTGATGTAACTGCCACCGAAGTGCTTGTGTGGAATTGTAATGAGGGCACTTCAAGGGGGGGAAAAAAAAGTTTGAAGTAATTTTCAAAGGTATCACATTCTTTTTTGTCATAATGTTTTCTTTTTCACTTCAACTCCAGAACTGAAGCTTAGTTAAAACAGGAGCTCTGGAATCCCATAGGGTCTCAGACTAGCTTTGTGTCTATTACTTTGCAGTATACCCCGAGTTTCCTTAAAGATAATCACTGAGCAACTTTATTGCCTTTACAAAGGAGCAAAAATCAGCTTAAACTGCTGATGGTTTTGTGAAATTGTGATTTGTTAATGAGTTTATTTGCATTTATTGTTGCTACTTAAGCTATAATGTAGTATTTGGACTACAAGCTGCTACCGCACAGAGCATCACAAAGTTCATTTAAACAAAAAAAACTTTAACCTTAACACACTATGTTTCCACAGATTGACCCTTATTTGCCCTATGAATTTACATGTGAGGGAATGCTTCAGAGGATGAATGCGTTTATTGAAAGACAGGTATGAACTTTTATTGTGGATGACTCTTGTTTTATGTTGGAAAGGGAGGACCCTGTCCATTTTAAAGCTTCTCAGTGTTGTTGCTGTTGAAGTAGAAATAGTAGCTGTGCAGTCCTTGGCGTTATATCAAAGCAGAAAGGCAAAGTAATTTTTCAGTGTATATGTGACTTCTTTAACTGTGTACACACAAAAAATCTCTGGATCATGAAGTATCATGTAAATACAGAGATACTTTTGTGGTAGAATTGCACTTAGGCTAAAGCCTCTGGGCAGATTTTCAAGTACTTCGTTTCAATCGATAAAGCTTTAAATGGTTTGGAAACCAGTTACTTAAAGGACTTTCGGTCCCCATGCATTATTGCCAGCTGAGAGCAGCAGAAGATATTGAGTTGGAGTAATAAACTGCAGAGATGTACATGGGATCCTGATTCCTAGAAACTGTACGTTTGCTTGGACTTCTCCCCAAGGCCAGATCTGTTGCAGCAGACAGCTCTGCCTCTTGTTCTGGCTGCTGCAGAAGAGAGAGAGGAATAACCTGTATCTCTGATATGCCAGTTAATTTCCAGGATTTCTTTCAAAAGCACTGGACATGCTCCTGTGTATTTCTGAAAGTGGACGGTATTAAAGACAGTAATAAAGAATAACACAGCTTCAGGTCAGAAGTGTAGTTAACATAACATAGCTATTTCCAGTTTCCTGCCAATAAACACTTTAAGCTTTTTGCTGCTGTATTGATGACACAGCCTGTAAAAGTATCTCTGCTTCTTTTGATTCTTCTACCTGAGTTAGCTATAATTGAGAGGTTTTGCCAATACAGGAAGAAATGGACCTCAGTGTAAGGGGAAAAAAAGAGACAACCTAGAGAGAGCATCCATGGGGCAAACCTGTCTCTCCACTCTGGACCTCCCCGAAGGGCTAAGCCCTGGCCGGTACCGTGTGCTTCTCAGAAATAAGTAGAGACTTGTAATTTTGTTCATTGCTTTGACTAATTGTCAAAAGCCATTATTGTTTCACAGCCCCCAGGATGCTCAAGCATCATTATTAACTGCATGGGCTTAGCAGTGTGCCTGAGTAACATGTCAGATGAAGCAAAAATAAAGGTTGAGGTCTTATTTTGAAGAGTTTGTGGTGGGAGGCAGGCAGAACAGAGAAAGCAGCACAAGCTTGGAACAGGAACAAAGATGTATGGAGTTGATCTGGTTCAGAGGTTGTGGGGTGCATTAACAACAAGAGTGTGGTCTTCAAGGGATGTTTGAATGTGAAGAGGATGGGGCCAGATACACTCACCCACAGGTCAGCCTATGGGACAGTGAAACTGTAGGATTTAAAGGAGTTGTCTGGAGTTCCCCTTTTGGGGCCTTGGCTCAGGGTCAGGAGGGAGGACAGCGTTCACAAGAAAGGTTTAGTGAATTCTCCCAATCTTCAGATCCAACAGCTGGGCTGAAGGTCTTTAGGGTCTGAAGTAAGAGAACTACTGTGAGCTGTGGTTTCACATTTAGCAGTGACACCTTCAGCTGGATTAAAACAGCTTTCACTCCAAGCTACTCCTTCCTGCCAGCGCACTGCCTCTGCCAGCGGCCTAGCGTGGCTGTTAGGTGCGTCTGTGCCATCTGGTGAATCCATCCCTTGATCCAGTTTGCTCTGTGGCTGCACAAACAGTTGTGTCAGCTCTGCAAAGCTGCAGCGTAGGGTGGGAACCAAAGGGTGGGACTGCTTAAATTGGCACTGCCATCAAAGGAGCAACCAGGCGACTGCAGCCGAAGCAGCTGCGGGATTCCCTGTTGCAAACTTGGGAGCTGTTGGATGAGGCAGGCCGGGCTGGTGGAACAGACACGCTGACTTTGAAAGATGTGGTCAAGCAGAGTATTTGGTAACCCAGCAGAAAGTGTTTTTGGCAGGGCTCTACTATGTTAGCAAACTGACTTGGCTCAGCAGAGGGTCAGCTGAGCACCAGAGCTTGGCGAAGGGAGTGAAGTGAGGACATTCATCCAAGAGCAAGAAAAGCCAGAGGGAGGAGGACACCTCCTTTGATGGCAGGGCTAAGCCTGTCTCACCTTGAAATTGTGGTTATAGGTAAAACAAACATAAATGCAGTCTCTGGTGAAGCTTAACCTTCTGTTTTACATAACATCTTTTCTTTATTTTACCCTTATGCATGTAGGGTTGTGGGGCAAGATAGACTGGGCTGAAGATACCAAATTTAGGTTGCTTTTGATGGTTGATAGGAAAACTAGCCAGAGACAGCAAACTGAAACACGGCCCTGTGTGCTGGTACCTGTGAAGGTGATGTACTCTGAGACATGCTTCAAGGTGGCATAAGCTGAGGAAGGGTTCCCACCAAGCTAGAAAATGGGAGGCTGTGCCCAGTTTTGGGGAAGAATTTTCAACTAAGAGATGTTAAAATCTGAAGCCCCCAGCAAATGGTGAAGCCTCAGAAGTGATTCGCTGTCTTTGAAAAACTTTGTCTTCCGTCTGCACTAGCTGTGAATCCAATCCGATATTACAGTATTCTATTGTATATATTACATTAGTATATATTACAGTATTATATAGCATATATTACAGTATTGGATTGGATTTTGAACCTGTATAGATTTCCTCCTGCATCTAGTATTTTAAATATTGATTTATAAAAGGACAGAATAAGCAGGGCACTTCAGTCCAAATAGCAAAATGACCTTTTTGAAACAACCTCATTAAAAAGTACCTCCAACCATCTATTGTTAACCTGATTTTTTAGATGCTGTTAAAATTATTCTGCCATAAATATGCTCTAAAATTACTCAGGTTTTTTTCAAATGTGGCACGAGGGAATGGCTTAGGGGAAGTTCAGAATGGATATTGGGAAAAAGTTCTTCACTGAGAGGGTAGTCAAGCACTGGAACAAGCTCCCCAGAGAAGTGGTCATGGCCCCAAGCCTGTCAGTGTTCAACAAGCATTTGGACAACGCTCTTAGATATATGGTTTAGCTTTTAGGTTGCCCTGTGTGGAGTCAGGAGTTGGACTCTGTGATCTTCGTGGGTCCCTTCTAACTCAGGATATTCTGTGATTCATGACTGTATAATATTAAATTTATGGTTAGACCTGGGACTATGAAAACTTCCTCCTTCAGCAGAGGAAATCTAAACAGAGAAAAAAACCCACCAAACTGATGTTGAGAACTGGTAAATGATTTGAGGTCTTAGCTTCATTAAAATTTCAAGTAGTTCAGCCTTTCTAAGCTTTGGGTCACAGTGTAGGACCTGTTCATACAAGTATTAGTTTTGTCAGGAGAAAGCAAACCATGATGGCCTGGGCCCAAATTTTTTGATCACCTTCTGATGAGAGTTGCCAAATGTTAAGATAATGGCTGAGTATTGTGGAATGTTATATATGTGATTAAAATTTTCTCTTTGCTTTTTCTCATTTTAAATGTCAAGACTGTGAGAAATTGTCTTTGAATAGTTTTCACTAGCAGGTGTGTTTAGATATCGTTTCTTCCTTCCCTCTTTCCACTGTGGTGACACTTGGCTGCGTGCATTATTTGTAGCCATTTTTTTTCAGTGTTGGGAGAGCACTTTTACTAGCAGTTCAACCAAGAAGAGCAAACAAACTCTTTGAATCCTGGTTGCTTTATGGAAATCTTCAGTCTTTTATGAGTTCAGCTCACTCCATAGCGCTGCGAGTCCCCGATCCTTTCCACATGGCTCTCCACACGGGCCACTTGAGACATTTCTCGCCTACAGGGTAACTGGCCTCTGAAATTCTTCTCCTGCCAGAACTTCCTCCTGATATTTGTGCTGTTACGAAAATAGTTCTGCTAGCAGGAGTCACTGAGAAAGCCAAAATGAGTTGGGTGTGTGGAAGTAAAGAGACTAGCTAGAGTTGCTTATGATAAATTAAAAAAGGTAAAGGTAGGGAAGAAGCTTCTTTGGGAAGAATGATACTACCACATTTCAAGTAGCAATCAAAGGTCGTAATTCCCTCATGCTAAAACAAAAATATTCTTTTTGAATGTACTTAAATTATTGATTTTAATACAACTGAAATGAGCTGCAAAATGAGTGTTTCGGTGATAATAACCACTTATTTTACTAATGGGGAAAATTGCTGTCCAGGGACTGGATGCATCATAATAAAATATGATCTGTCACTGCAGGATTTCTGTCACGGGCAGGTGATGTGGCCCCCGTTAAGTGCCCTTCAAGTAAAAATTGCTGAACCTGGAAAATCCTGTAAACAGGTTTGTCAGGAAAGCCATCTCATCTGTGAGCCTTCCTTCTTCCAGCATCTTAACAAGGACAAAGCTCTGCTTAGGTAAGTACTTAAAAGCATAAACATGTTATTTGGTCTCTTTTGGTTGCACTGGTTTTTACCACACATGAAGTTTCGGGTATGAATTCTGTGAGAAGGGAAGGTAGGGAGAGAAGTACTGTCTGTTTGGCTGCAGCAAGCTGTGAGGTTAGCTGTCAGTACTTTGTAGCAGTGGATGGTAGAAGTAACTGCTGGGCTGAGAGCACCGTTCCACATAGCATGTGTTTTTGCAATGAGGAGTACAGCACCGAGGCCAAGAATTTACATCGCTTCCTTCCCCTCTCCATCTTCTATGTGTGTGCACCGTACAGTGCCCTTTGATGTTGGGTTGCTTGCACTGCGCAAAGATGCTTGTGCTGCAGGGATCGCAGATGCCAGGACTATAACTGCATTTGGATGGACCCTTTGCAGCCCTGGCTGAGCAGGTGCACTATTCCATAGCTTTTGCCATATCCTGTTGAGAGTTAGTGAACTTGCATGACTCTTAACGCTAACCCTAACTTTGCTCAGTCAGCTGGGTCAGAAACGAAATGCATTTCATTGCAGTAAATAGAACTCTGTACACATTGTGTGTTTTCTATCAGTTGTTCATATGATTTTAAATATAGCACTTATAAAGTGTTGCTTTTATTTATTGAGCTCCCTCTTTGGTCACGATTAACATCCATACTGAAACATCTGTATTCATTGGCAATTAGCAATTACTGTTTCTGCAAACCTTTTGTCGGTATTGTCCTAGGTAAAGAATTGCAAACCCTTGTACATTAGAGGTATTAGTACCAATTTATAAAGCTTACCAGCTATGCATTAAGGAAATTAATGTTGCTTTCAGGTGCTGTCTCTTTGGGAATATGTCTGTCTTCCTTTCAGAATGAAAACAAAGCACTCAAAGCTGGGCTCCAACAAATGGCTGCTAGGGAATCTGCTTTCTAGGTTTTCTGTCTCCACTTTTTGCTAAATTAAATTGTAGAAGGTTTTTATTTTTGTATTTTGTTTGAAAAGTTGTAATTTCCAGTGGAGTTCAGAAGCAGCTTCTATAAAAACTTTGTCAGGCTTCTTTTCTAGCTGTCTAGACAAAATTATAATTCTGTGGGAAAAAAATCTGTTAAATGCTGAAAGCTACCAACGGTTCCAGAATAAGTGAAAAACAAGCCTCTGCTGGAATTGCTACCCTCGTGCTTAAACTTTGTGGTCAGAAAATGGCAACTCGAATTTTTCTTTTTTCAGCTAGCTAGCGCTAGCTGTTTCCTCAGAGCAGCGGGTCCTGCTCTGACCGGCTTCCGCTGTAACACAGCAGCGTCGCCTCATCCTCGCAGTTTGGCTGACCGCACCTCGAGCTACCCAGGGCTGCCTGGCATGGTGGGGCTTGCCTGGGGGAGATCCCTGCTGAAATCAATGAGAATATCTCCTGATTTCAGATTCTTTGGTTTTGTCTTACTAGAAATCCATGGTGTATTTAAATATTGCACTTTGGGGAACAGTCAAAAGCATTTTTTTCCTTTTTAACTTATTTCATTAATCTTTAGAAAACGGAGTAAAGCTGAAAAGGCTGTGCTGCCCTCTGCAGAGAGAATCTGCGCAGGCGAAAAGAAATGAGAGTCGTGTTCTGGAAATCTGCAATTCTAAATGTACTTGGTTTAGGATGTAATACAGCATTTTATTTTATTTTTAGCGAGAAAGGTTGAAAACTGTACCTAACTCCTGTAAACTCCACTGTGATTTAGATCCTGTGCTTTGCTTTTTAGACATAATATCGAATGTCTCACCATGGAGTCTGCAAATGATATTCTGGTCCCCTCTTTTGATGGAAGAAGGAAGCACTGTGTTTTCCAAGGTGACCTCTTATTGTTCAGCTGTGCCGGATCCCACCCAACCCACAGAAGAATCTGCCCCTGCAGAGACTATATTAAGGGGCAGGTTGCGCTTTGTAAAGACTGCCTATAGCAGCAGCAGAGCTTCTTTTGAGTTGAGGACAAAATGTAAGTAGTTTTGAGAGGAGCTACTTATTACTTCCTGCACTTTTGTCCAGGTTTTTCGCTGCAGGCAGAGCTATCATTGCTGGGCAGAATTATCTACTAAGAGAGGAGGGATTCATAACAAACAGCTAACTGATCTTTTTTTCCTATAAGAACATTTGCAGTGTAACTCTTCAGATTCCTTCATCTGTTTGCGAAGAGAAATGAGTTTCATGTTCTACAGTGATTTGAAGATGACTGCACAGAATAGTTTGTAGAAAATTCCCAGACCCATCAAACTTCTTTTTTTGTTGTTTGGGTGAAGTGTTTTCTATTTTTTTTTAATGAGTTAGGACATCCCCCATCATGGTTAGCTAAAGGAACTCAACTTCATTCCAGTAGAAAATTGAAAAAAGTGTGCTTGAGGGAGGAGGGTGCAGGGGAGGGAGGACTAACATTTTGTTCTAGGTGCACTGTTTTGGGTACTGCTTTAGCTTGAATGGCTATGAAGTGGTTTACTTCACAAGAACTTGGAATCACAAGATAGCTCTGTACCCTGTTATTGGGTTATCTGGGCCCACTTCTTTTTTCTTTTTTTCTTTAAATCTTTGTATACAACAAGGTATTGTCTGCATCATAGCTGCTGCATCAGAGCAGTCTAAACAGAGAGTATCATGAATGAGCAAATAGGGAGTTGCCAGCGTGTGACACATCTTGGTGACTCGACAACTGACTAGGGTTGTGGCATTCTTATGTGGAAAAGCTACAAAAACATACTGCCATTTTTGGAATGGACTTGTAACAGTTTACTGGTCCCATTTAGAGAGTAATCCTTGGAATTTGCCCATGCTTCTGTTGTAGTCTGTCTACTAGAAATACTGTGTGAAGCAAAAAGTATTCAGCATCATTGGAGCAATATTATCGTTAGAGCCTCAGTTTGCTACGGCTTCCAGTAGTTAAAGTGTTGCTGAATGACATAGAAAGGTTAAACTAAGCTAACTATAATTATTGTATGGTAGAAATGTAAAATGTCTTCATAACTAGCTAGATTTTTAAAGAGAAATTTTTTCTGAAGAACAAGTAAGAGGAGACAAACAACTGCTAAGAAAAGCATTGATCAGTCTCGTGGGTTCTTTGATTGTTTTTCTGTTTGGGGGGTGTTTCTTTTTTTCTTTTTTCTTTTTTTTCTTTTTTCTTTTTTTTCTTTTTTCTTTTTTTTCTTTTTTCTTTTTTTTTTTTTTTTTTTTCTTTTTTTTTTTTTTTTTTTTTTTTTTTTTTTTTTTTTTTTTCTTTTTTTTCTTTTTTTTTTTCTTTTTTTCTTTTTTTCTTTCTTTAGCAGGCACACCGGTTACAAATTTAGAATAAAACAATTCAAGAGTTTGGAATTCAAATCAAACTTCATTTGTTTAGAGCAGCAAGTTAAATCTTCTAGACTGCCTTCTTTTTATAGAGGTAATTTTTGTTATTTTCAGCAGAAGGTGGCATGCTTGACAGCACCATTTGTAGTCAGAAAATGACATGCTAAGATTAGTGAGAAACAAATCTGCAGTATATTTTGAAAGCAGTCGTAGTCTGCAGGTTTACAATTTGGACGTGCTCTGACCATACTGGAAAAAAACCTCAAATCAACATGAAGGGTTTTTTCATAAAGATTAACAAACATTACCAGGTAATAATGAAAAGCGTAGATACTTTAAATTTTCCTTTCTTGGATATATCTGGTTGGTTCAGATTTTTCTTGTAACCAGCATTCATTATCTGTGTGTGAATATTGATGTATCTCTTGACCTACCAAAGACCAAGCAAGGGAAATGCTATTTAATCTTGGATAAATTCTCAAGACAGGAGAACAGAACAGTATACATTTAAAGTTTCAATTTAAAAGCAATGAATTAGCTTTTTCAAGTTTTTTGTTTCCTGCCTCAGCACTCCTGACGGTGTTATCCTGTAACACTCCATAACATGGCTGTAGACTACACAGGAACTTAATCCTGAGAGACTGTTGAGTATCCAAAAAGGATATGTGGGAGCTGTTGAACAGCAGGGTCACCAGTAACTGGGTTGTGATGATGATAAAATCTGCTGTATTTTAGAGTAATTTTCCAGAAACAGAACAGCTGGGTTCTATAATGGGAGGCAAACTTTTTGTATGAAAAGAAAACAAACACAAACTACTATGAAAATCCTCACTGTTACCATCGCTCAGCATTTGCTTCAGTCAGCACAAATGTAGTTTGCAATCGTTTTAATACCCTGCAAAAGCTGGAGGAGGAGGATTGGAAATGGGTCTGGGCAGGCGCAGCAATTCATTTTGTATTTATATGAAATATTCCCTGCATACCTGTGCATATTTGTGCAACTGGAAAATCCTGCATATTAAAGAAAGTATATACTTATATCTGGTGCTGAAAGGAAAGGCAACAGCAGAATTTGTCTTTACCAGTTCAGCCTGAGGTTCTTCAGGCAGGAATTTAGTTTGGAATGAGATATCACAGAATTACATTGGAAACAAAGATTTGTATGTGTGCACTTAAAGAATGCAAAACACGTAGTTTTTGCTGTAGTGTAATTCTTTGCTGTAAATACATATTTGCTTGTTTCCCCCCCACTGTATGGTCCACATGGCATACTGCATTTTATTTTGCCTCTAAACCTTTAAAGATGGGAGGGTTTGGGTATTTGTTATTATAAGATTTTCTGGTCTAGTGCTTTGCTCAATGCTAAGTTTGCCTTTACCACAGCAGGGAAAGTCTATTATAAGCTCTGTTTTTTTCATGCTGTAGCACTGTTTCTTTCTAGTCTACTGAACTGAATTACTGCATACTGGCAAAAATGAAACAGCAAACACCAATGCCGCTTGCATTTCAGCCAGGGACAGAACATCTGAATTGGCTTCAGAATCGGTTGGGTCTGATCCTACTTCCACTGAAATCTTTAGAGAAGACTCATTAATCTTAAAGAAAAAAGCATCGAGACCTATAATTTGATAGGCCTCTATTATTAATTTTAAAATCTCTTTTCAGAAGAAATGTTACTTTTATGAAATACAGCTTCAGTCTAAAGTTCTGTAAAAGGAGACTATCATATGAGAACTGTAAGTGCATAAACTTTTTGTAAACGTTTTCACTAAACCTGATATAGCACTCCCCCATCACGCAGCAGCGTTTGTTCATGCATTGATAAATAAGTGCATCCTTCCGCAGATAAGCACTCAGGCAAATCCATGTGGGGCTATTTAAAAGTTTGAATGATTTACTAAAACATGTAATATATATCCACATTTCAGGATAGAGGGCAGCCTTCTGTCCAAGTTCCATAACTGTTTTCCTTCCTAATTAAAGAATAAAGGTGTAGTCCAATTCTTGCACTTAAACAAGGATATTAGAGATGGGACTGTGCTACTGTTTTTCAGTCTGACGGTGAAGCTTGCAGCTTCCTTTACTCAGAAATCAGGTTTTTGCATGACTTGCATTTGAATATATTGATCAGCGATTGATGGGGAAAAATGTCAAAAGTTGAATATAAAAACACTTTACAAGCTTTTAAACATATCTCTCATATCAAGACATTCTTTGTTTTAAAATTTTGTATTTTTGTATGTGACCTAGTTTTTTTCAAAAATCTTGTTCCTACGAGATTAGAAAACTTGAGAGAAGCATTTACATATTTATTAAAATTAACATAAAAGGCTTGCCTTTGAAAGGTAAAGTTGGTAAATACACACTGTTTAAAAATGCCAATAAAAACCTCATTTATTTCATATATGCAAGTTGATTTGCACATGTATAAATAGAGTTGCTTTTTGCATTTTTTGCTTAGTTTCTATGTTTCTTTTTGTAATTTATAGTTGCAGTTGTGTGTTTGCTTGTTTATATCAGATTATGTTTCTCCTACAAATATTTAATGTTTATGTGCCTTTTTTTACTTTCTTTGGGGTTTGGACGAGTGTTTGGAATATGGACACTGGCTGAACAAGTATAATGGAACACTAATTACAGGTAAAAATAGTGCTTGATGACTATACAACTTAGCGGTATGAATTTTGAATGTTTTTAAGTAGTGGAGAAATCTGTTCTAAAACTATGAGGTAACGGTTAATAAGATAAAACTATAACTTTAATAATTCTTGCAAAACGTTGCTTCTGCAAGCAGAATACCCTTTACTGAATATCTGTAATTTAACATGAGAGCTCCTGCTGGGATGGGATGTCTTTTCAATGACCAGAGAGCAAACTAAAGTCGTTAGGAGACAACGCTAACAGAAAACCTCTAGAAACAGCCATATCTGATTTGATCGGCAGGAAGATTGAAGATCCACATTAAAGTTTGTGAGGTGTGGGTCTTTTGGATAAAGGCATCTGTACGTGGAAGTGCACGGGGTGATGCCTGGTGCTACCAGGAGAATACAGTCCTTTTACAATACCTGAATTTACAGCTCTCAGTGGGGAGGGAACTCTGGATATTCAGCTTATTGCAGATGTTTTTCTTTTTAATGCTACTACTTTTCTGCAAGAAGAGTATTTTGCAAGATAACCGCTGATCCGGTTCCAGTTGGAGATTGCAGAACGGGGTTGCAGACAGAGCCAGGACTCTGTGTCTTACCTGCTCAGCTCTGCTCCCAACTACTGGTACCGGCTTTTGCAACTTGCTCATTGACAAGCATTCAGACTTGCTGAAAGTTTCTGTTGATATCAGCCGCAAATCAGGTTGTTAGCAGATGTCTTCTCATTTAATCGTGTTCTACTACTGTCCTTTAAAATCCTAGTCACTGTCCTTGGTTTATCCTTGGTATGAACGACACGCCCTCCCCTCTCAAAATTGAGTGTCTAAATTACAAAGATGATTTACGAGTTTGCAGCACTTTTCACATAAACAAAATCCAAATTGCTTTCTCAGGTATGTATTTTGCGCATAGTGCATTTCAGGACCAGATTTTGCTAGTAAAATAAACTAAATGGGATGAATCAGGCTGGATACAATCTCATCCAAGTCTAATTAACTTCATGACTCCCACTGGCTTCAGTGAGAGCAGAACTCCTCCGTTAATTTTTCTTCAAATTAAAAAAGCAGCTCTCCCTTTTTAATACATGTAAAGCACTGTATCTTACAAGATAAAGACCAAACACTTGCAGGTTATATTGTACACACATCAGCAGCCAGTTTTGTTGCTGTTACAGCATATATCATCTCTGACTAAGTTGATGTTACTTATTAAAGTATCAGTTGAAAATTGGGTTAAATAGCTGTTCAGTCTACAGTTCGGAGTTGGAGGGGTGGGATGTTTGTTGTTTTCTTGTTTGGTTTTTTTTCTTTTTAAAGAGACTAGTAGTTATCAGTTTCCAATTTCACAGTCTTTTTTCCAGGGGTGCTAACATTTTGGCATGGCTCTTTCTTTGTGATGTTTGCCCTACAGCTGCTGTGCCATCAACTTTTGACTTGCGATCTCTTTCCATTTGTAGTTCTCCTTTGGTCCCATCATTTTAGGGACCGCTGTAAAGTAGAGGAGAATAATGCACTGACAGATGTATGCTTTCGTTCAGGCTGAAAAGGCCAGGGACAGATACCGTTTCACTGAGATATGCTTTAATACTATTGCTGTAAATGTAACATCAAAACATATTGTTTTATGGGCAGTGACTTAAATCTTGTCTTCATATTTTTAAGCAGCTCTATAGGTTTTTTTTTTAAATTAGTTTGTAATTTCCGAATATTATATTTAAATGGAATGTGTAAACAGCAAACTCCGTGTATCCAGTGTAAGATGTTTACTGTAGGAATGTGTTGAAAATACCAGAGGCTGAACCCCAGAATGCCTCAGATGTGAGGCATCGTTCATGTTCTTTCTTCCAGGGAAAAATAACAACGTGCAACCGTTGCCAAAGTGTCTTGCTTTTATAGGTGTAATCCTTTACATATTCATACAATTATGAACACACAATAGTATGTTTTAATTCAGCAGACCTCTCTCAACAGCACTAAGCCACCTGTTTATTAAATGGGTAAATAAAATCAGGTCCTCAAAGCTTTGATAAAGTGAGTAATAACTCCACCTTCCACACGCAGAAACTGCTTTAAAAAAATTCAGTTGTGACCAAGTGAATAATACCCTTCTCTCTGCTGGGAAGATCAGCGCCAGTGCCTTGCGCTGTGACTCCGTGTCCATTTAGCTAAGGTGGGCTATGCATGGGAACAGAATTTGTCACCTTGTGTGAGGGCTCGCAGAACTGAAGCATTGTGGACCCTGCTGTCGTCACGTTTCGCAGCAATGATAACACGTGGCTGCTTCTCTGTACAGGAAAATACGTCTGTATTGCACTGCGCTGTCGTACTTGCAAATACTGGCCCTAGGTCAGTGCTGCTTCACTGATGGCCGGCCACACAGTAGAGGCTCGGTCCTGCAGGAGCCGGCGAAATCCTTGGCTTTAAGGAGAGCATGTAAATAACGCTATGGCATTTACCGGAGCCATCCAGGCACCTGGCAATGTGCATGCAACACGTCCTGGCTCGGACTCCAGCAGCTGCAAAGTAGTTTGAAGTATCAAATAGGTTCACAATAAATCAAGTTAAACTCCTGTCTGAAGGCAGTTATTTTTAATAGGGTTATACCCACAGCTAATTTGTTACATTCATTAACAGGTCTGTTGCAGTACAGTGACAGTGAAAACCATTTTTAAGAAGTCATGGGTTTATTTGCTTTTCACAAAGGAATACAGCAGAGGAGGAGGAAACAGCAGTTTTTACCAAAGGAAAAAAGAGTAAATTTTATGAGAAAAGTTACCCTGAAGATTCTAAGAGAGCTAAAAGAAAAATATAAGGGAATATTTACAAAGCTAATTTGAGCTTGGAGAAGTTGATCCCCCTGAGCTTGCTAGGCTGACCACTGCGGGGAGGTCCTCCAGAGGGCCGTTTGGGGCAGCTCTTTGGTTTCTGGTCTGAATCATTCCCTGGGGGAGTCTCTCTCTCTGTGAGTGAAGGGGGTCAAAGTCTGAAGAATCCCTGTAGCACGGTAAATTGAAAAAAAACTACTGCAATCTGAAAAAATGGAAGATTGCTGCTTTTTGCAGATAATAATTTGGAGTCAATGAGAGTTTTTATATGTACATGAGAACGTCAGGGTCAGGCTGGTACTACATGTGTTTGGTTTGAATTCTCTCCTAAAAGGTTGATCCTTTGTCTTATTTAAATGGTTGTGTTCCACTATATTATGTTCAAGCAGTTTGATTCAGAAAGAACAGAACACAGCGGTTCAGATGCTGTCAAGTTACTGGGGTTCAACAGGATGGGATTTTTTTTAGGTTTGGTTTTGTTTTGTTTTTTTTTTAGAAAAGTAAATGTCTGTACTTTAATGGCATAGAAAAATGCTTTGTTTTCACTGTTGTAGAAAAAAACTAGGGAGAACTTTATTTTTCAATAAACCTTTTTCTTGTGTGATTTGGATTTATGATTGCTTTGTGCTTAAATGGGAAGTCTGTGAGCTGCCGTTTAGCCAAAATTGCATTTGTGTGACTTATCCTTGCAATTCTGCAGCTGGGCATTTCTGTTGCTGGCCCACCTCTTCAGAGGTAAGTCATAGCATGAACAGTCCCATCTACCCACATTTTGGCCATAAGAACAACAGACAAGTAATTAGCTTTTTACTTTGTTTTGGTTTAAACCCAAGTTGGATAATGGATAAAATCAAGCCTCATTTCAAGAGGGCAGTTTTGCCACAGCGCTAGTTAGGAATTCTT
This sequence comes from Gymnogyps californianus, assembly GCF_018139145.2. Taxonomy (NCBI): domain Eukaryota; kingdom Metazoa; phylum Chordata; class Aves; order Accipitriformes; family Cathartidae; genus Gymnogyps; species Gymnogyps californianus. The sequence goes on from NC_059477.1 coordinate 36,458,512, forward strand.
GGTTTCCTAGAAATTTCCAGCATACAAGGAAGACTGTGGAATTGCCCAGTGGCACACAGATATACAAGACTTACTGGTGCAATACGCTATGTTGTTCAAAAACAAAAGCTACATTGTGGTAAAACAGCAGCTTTAGAGAGTGTTATCTTTCAAGATCCAAGTTTAAATGCAAAGGGCTTGGATGGCTTATGAAATACGTGCATATGGAACAAGAGATCCAGCGTGAAACTTTGGACTACGCGCCTGCGTTGCTTCCGGCAGCATGGCTCCCACGCCGGGTTGAGGTTTCAGCAGCTGACAGCAGCTGGTGCTGCAGGAGCCACCGCCTGAGCCGTGCCCCGGAACGTCTCTCTGCCAGAATCACCTGAGAGGTGGTAACTTGTGTCTTACGGGGAGTGGAGTGTGCATTCAGTGCACTTGATAGGTGCCACATTAAATCACCTTGGAAATTGTAAACGCATATATCAGAAAAGACGTACAATATAAATTTCCACAGAGTGAAACTTCTTCTATGGAAGTGTCAGTTTATTTCAGTTGCACCCATTCTGCTAAAAGGCTCTTTCTGCCCACCTCATTTTTTGTTAGCCCAGCCGAGACTGAGGGAAGGGTCCTCTGTTGTCAGCTTCTGCTAGGCATGTTGAGAGGTTTTGCTGAAGGTGTCCAAGAGTAATAGAACAATTAATGCGGGAGCAGTATGTAGTAGTAAAATGAATAGTAAAAAAACCCAACCAACCAACCAACAAAACAAAATAAACACCAGCTCTTCTTTATCTGTTCTAAAAATGTCCATTCGTAACATAGCTGCTATGTACTTTTTAAAACTACACTGGCGAGAAGCAACTGCTCACGTTGTTACAATACCTTTTCCCAAGTTTTTTGTATGCTTTTATTTTTTTACATGTGGCCACACATACCTGAGTAATGCAAAATCAGAATAGTACAGAAGTCAGTAACTATCAGCTTGGGATCCTTTTTTTTTTCCCTGTCCCAATTAATGACACACAATGCTGGTAAGCAATAGCATCAATAAAATTGTCAAACTGAAGTGGGAAGGTGAAATGCCTGCAGGTTGGGAGAGGGTTTGTGACTTGGGTTCGGGTATCCGGTTGCACAGTCTGTCCACCAGCCAGAATTGGGGAGTTCAGTGCATCGTGGCTACGCATGATGGTTTGCTGCTGCGCATTGCTGGCGGTGCTTCTGCCAGAGCCTTTTATTACTGTTTCACTGAGGTGAAGTACGTGAATATCCTTCACCAGTTGCCCCTTTTTATGGGTATTTCCTTGGCATACTTCACCTCAGATTAGAATGGGTGAAAATTTTGTTGATTCTGTGTTGCTATTCAACATGCCACAATTCCCAAATGTTTCCTAACGTCAAAATGAATTAGTGGAGGACACCGCTCCTTCAGTCCCTTGTTCTGGTTATTTTTGGAAACGTTTTCCTTCCTGTTTCATTCCCCTAATTACTGTTCAGCTTTGACATTATAAGGAGACATCTGTAAAATGGTGGGCAGCTAGAAGCAGATGTGGACTGTGTTGCAGTCACATAATGGAAAAAAAATGTATGAAAATTGGAACTCGGAATAAAAAATACACACGCCGTGCAGCTGTATTGGAGAGATCATTGCGGAGCTTAAATACTAAATACTTCAACTCTCACACACTTAGACTGGGATCAGTCAAACTCCATCTGGTAGAGTCCACAGATGGAAACATTTTGCTGGGACTTTGTGCCGCTCTCAAAAGCCTCACCTCGCACTGACACTTCCTCTTCAGTGTGCAAGAGATGGAGCATCCCAGTTTACTGCCTTACGATGCCCCGTATTTATGTTTATGCTTGTCAGGACTTGCACACTTTTATTATTTTACTGATAACGGAGACTGTATTTAACTAAAATCCTGGTAGTAAATCTTTGTTGCCAAAAAATTGAATATTGTTTGCACTGAACAGGCTCCAGATGTTAAGTCTCGCTGTATGTCCTGCTTTGTCTTGTGGACCGGGCTCGGAGGTCTTTCCTCCTGGGAGACTTGCTGCAGGACCTCGGAGGAGTGCTGGCTTGTGCACATTTGTGAGCGTGTTTGTGAGGAGGGAAACTTCAAAGCGAAAAGCGCTGGACAAAAATACTGAAACAGGAATACCACCTCTAAAGAAAATGTACCAAGGTATGAGCCTTTGGTGTTCCAGCAAGTAACAACTGGTGCTTGCAACGTAAGTAATCAGTACAGCGGATCTTTGAAGTGAAAGCTGCTGAATCCCTAGAGACCCCTCTTAGCTTCGACTTCCTCCCCGCCTCCATGGGAGGGAGGAATCGATGTGGTTTGCCCAAGGCCACGCTGCAGGCTTGGGTTCTGCTTGATGGGTCTGCCCCAGTAAAAGGAGGTTGGCATTTCGTGTCACTTGGCTGTTTTAGAATAAGTGTCGCCTTCACTCCTTGCTCTGCGGTGAGGTCAAGGGTGACAATCCCTGAAGGCCTGTGTCATGAAGAAGTGAGTTCAGAATACCAAGGCTGGTGGCAACAGTGTTAGCTGACAAAATAGGATCTTTCCTAGTTACTTGCCAAACTAGCGTAGAAAAGAGTAGCCCTTCTGCGCCGGCTTTGGATAAAACGTCCTTTCAGTCTCCCTGCATCCGAGTGCTTTTCCCGGTGCCTCTGTCAGTCCCTGCTGGACCCGCACGCTGGGGTTCTGCTCTGCTCTCGCACGCTCCCAGGCAGCGGGCTGGAGGCTGCCAGAGGAGCAGCTGTGCTGACCGCAGTGAGCAGCACCAAACCGGTAACATTCAAGAACCGTTCAGCGCTGCCTCAAATACCGATCTTGTGGCTGACAGGAAAACATCAGCTCCCAAACGTGGGAGGAACAGGAGAGGGAGATAGCCCTGGGTTGTCTGCTATTTGATTTAATTATGCTCTCCAATTGCGTAACCTGGACCCGCATGCCAGGCCGCAGGAATGTGTTTTTGTGTGCTACTCCTGCTTAGTTACTGGTACTCGATAAACACAGCCACAGGCTCCGTGATGTGCTTAGTCACAGCACCACTTGGTGGCAGCGCCCCTAACACAGACGAGCACCAGACTCTTAGGAGTAGTGGTGAGAAATTACAGGTGCTGCAAGCACAGCAAAACACTTTCCTACATCCAAACTCTGGATGAAGCATCTACACAAGCCCATGCACCCCAGGGATAATCTCTGGTCAAGTAGCTTCAGCGTTTCCTAATCTCTGTTGCTGCGGAGGCAGCTTTCTGCTATCGTGGCCGCCTCTTTAATACTCCTTCCTCAGAGACTTCAAAAGAAAATGGGTAGTAAAGACATTTCTCGAGTATAAATTTGACTGGTCAGGAAAAATGCATTGTCAGGCTGGGAACAAACATTCCTGCTTTGTGTATTATTAAGGCTTAATACTTGTCTAGTGACCTAGCATCTCCATGAGCTGGCCCACAAAAAAGGATGCCAGAAATGTCTACACTTTTTCCTAGGCAGCTGGCATTGCAGAAATGCAAATGGTAGCATTAGTGGTGAGCAACTCCCTGGTACGTGCCCAGATGCAGGTATACCTAGACCTGAATTTGCCCACGTCTGACAAGCTTCTTGTCTGGGCTCTTTACGTCAGGTCCATTTCTAGAACATCATTTTCAGCAAGGAGCTTCTTTTGAGGCTCCATTTTTCCACCATGGTTGGATGACGCTTATTTATGGCTTACCTACTATTGCTAGAAGTGAAATGGGACTAAATCAGCAAGCAATGTCTGGCAATTTCTTCATGACAATCTGGGTTCAAAAAATCTGGCTTTTAGCTATAAGTGGAACATTATCGTTTTCCATTATTAAAATATGCCTCATGCCTACCTGGTGCATGGGGGGCATGGCTTGGGATTCAAGACTGCAGCTGGTGTAATCCTTACTGTGAGAGTTCTTGATAGCTTCCTTCTCTGCTGAACAATATGGCCAAATTCAAAGCATCTGCTCAGATTCGTAGTCACTTTCAGGGATTAATTTGCAATTCTGAGTTTGGCCAGACTTTACTAAGTGTCAGTTTGCAGTCTCTGTACTGGCCAGTGCTGTTCCTTGTATGAACACTGAAGCTCCTTCCTTGTGTCCTGTGCACAACAAAGAGGATTTGGCAGTGCTGACAAGCTGCTGTGGCCTGTGATCACCAAGCAAAGTATTGTGTTAGCCAGTGCCAAGTTTCAGGTGATCAGTCTGAGCGCTTTTGAGCTATTTCAGCTTTTGAAAAGTCCACCTTCACTTAGCTGGAAGCACGCTTGTTATCTCATAGTTAGAAAAACCAACTGGCGCAGACATTTAATAAAGAAAACTAATATAGAAGCTGTTACCTTTGAGAGTGGCTGGCTAGAGCAGAGTGTCTCAGTAAATTGGATGAGCAGTTATTTTCTGTTCTATTGTCATGTACCCTACAAAGTCTCCCTGATGCTAGCTGGCTTTATCAGCATGTATTTGCTTTCATTTCTGAGTATCATTATTTCCTGGTCTTTTTCCTTTTAAGTATCATCACAAGTATTTCAGTTATTTTCTTGTATTTAACTGCTAATATCAGAAATGCTTTGAAGCACCTGTGGTAACTGAAAAGTTTCTGCAATTGGTTTAAATTAATCTGATAAGAAAAAGTAGGATGAACTTGTTTAACCACATCTCCTTTTCAAAGGCCACGCAGCTGGAATCTGTACTTACAAACATCCTCTAAGCATTCCAGAGTTCCAGAAAGAAGTGTGAAACTTCATTTACTCACTGTTTAGCTTTGCTTCATGCATGAGCACATCTGCATAGTCCTGTGCTCCTACTTACACTCAGCATTTCAACAGAATTATTTAACGTTTGACCTGGGTGTTGGTTTGAATGTCCTACATACCTTCAGTGGTCTAGGACTTCTGTGTGGCAAAGCTTATATCAGGAGTTAAGTATCTTGCCACAACCAATTACACCTCCTCACTTTCCTTCAGAAGCAGTTGGCGCTGGCCTCTGCTACAAACAGGCTGCTGGAGCGCATGGCCCTGCGGGCAGCGCTTTTAGTAGTTCTCAAGTGTCATTCTCACAACTAGCAATGGGACTGGAGAAGTAATAAAGCCCCTGGAGAGGCGGAAGAGGGTAAACAGTAGTAATAAAACTAACCCAACCATGAAATGTCTAATATAGCTATGTTCAGGCTCTGGTTCCATGATTCTGAGGCTGAAGGTGCTTGAGAAAAGCTAGTTAATCAGTGGGGAAATATCTGTTCCACAGCTCACTTCGTGGAACTATGAGTTAGAGAAGCAGCATAATGGGAAAATATCAGGACTAAGCAAAAGCGTAACAAATTAGGAACTTGTGTAGGAAGAAGGGGTCTTGGGGTGGTATTTGATATTTAAAAATCCACCTGTGATGGGTACAGTGACGACTCCTATACTTTACAGTCTTTCTGGAGTCCTTGCTGAATGCATTTATGAAGTAGCTCCTTTGTCTTGTCAAGCACTGTACTTACTTTCATCTTCCTGCTGAGTGACATGATGAACTCTAACATCATCCTGTGCCAGCAAGGCACAAGCTGCATTAGCACTGATAGCAGCAATATTATAAAGTTTGCATACAAATATTTATATAAACTTAATTGATCCAAAATATGTGTAAACAAACCATAGCAGCAGAACAAAATTCATTTTGCCGTAAAGAATTTTCTGTTTCAAGCAGAACTGAGTGTCTTCTTTCCAATACTGTGCACCTCATATGGGCACTGTCAGGTCAGTGAAACCTTTGGGTGGTCTCTTCCTACACACATCATTTGGAGTTGGCTTTTACTAAAGATCCTTAAGGATCTGGCTGAGAACTTGCTAAGTGACATAGGATGGGAAATAGAGTTTTAACATCACAAAGCACCAGGAAAAAAAATCAGTGTCCCCACTGTACATCAATCACTGAACAGTCTAATTGTACATCTACTCTAGTTTAGGTAGTCTATTGTCATGTAGCTAGAAATGGGCATTTCTAGCTAGCTGGCTACTTACCGTGGTCCTATTTCACACTCTACAGTGGCCTGTCTATTTTTTATCCACCTGTGATAAACAGAAGCAACAATACTGGTTCTGCGTTGTGAAAACCAACCTGGAATATATAAAATAAAGAGAAAATGGATATAGCCAGAGAATCCAGTTTAATAGGCTGCTATACAGGAAGACTTTGTTCTATGATACATTCTGGAAATAGTTTTCAAATGTTACTTACAGATACTGTATAAAATAGATACCAGTTTTATTGAGAATACATCAAGATTCTTTGATAATTTAACCTGCTATTAAGTAATACATAAGATGTGTGATGGAAGGTGAGCAACATTTTACAGGACAATCTAAATCTAATAAATAGATCTGTATCTCACCACCAGATTGAGCCACTGCTCTGCCATCGTCAGACTACAGAGCAACCACAAAGTCACACACGCTGGTACATCTGTGTCTAGTATAATAGAAGATGAGAATCCCATTCCTCAAGCAGCTCCTCTTCCTTGCACGACTTCTGGCTTTGGTCTGTACAGTAATACTGTGTGTGCTTGTTTGGTCCATGCAAAGCTATGAACAGTGTCTCGTTAAGAAAAAACAGACTTTAAGTTGAAGAGGTATAGTTTCAGTTAATTTAGGATTAAAATGAAGTATCTCTCTGATCGCAGAAAAGTTTGTACCTGCTCTTTCTATGCGTCTATTTGAATGGGGGGGAGGAAGTAGCTACTTAAGTGTTTTAAGCAACACAGCTCTTGGTGTCCAGACTCTACGTAGGCTACTCTGTTAGCCGAAGAGGTTAGCCCGGATTGTACTTCAGTTACAGCATGTGTTTGGGAAAATACAGGCCAGAGGGAAAAAAAAACAAGATCTGAAACCAGCACTTCTTTACCCACAGGCTTATCACACCATTAAGAACACTTTCACTCTGGAATATACAACATGGCAGCTGGGTTAAAACGGCGAACTGCACGTTTTCTATTGTCACAGGAATCAATAGCATACTTGAAAAAAAAAAATGCTGCTGTTTCGCTGAATTGCAAGCAGTGTGCACATATGCCAGTTTTACAGAGAGATTTCCCATTAAAACAAACTTCAACAAAAACAGACCACGGGAAACAAACTGCATATTTAGTAAAATACCATTGGCACCACTTGCCAAAACGTACGATGCTGTAGTTTTACAGTCCTTACAGAGGAGAGGGTGTGATCTTCACTCAAACATTTCATAATGGCGCGTTTGCCTTACACGGGGTATCATATCGATAAGCAACCTGCGGAGGAAAGCACAGGAGTGTTGATGCAGAGACACAGGAAAGCCCTGGCACTGGGGTGTTCTATTTACTTATAAATATTGATTTATTTTATAAATAAAAAAGAACTTACATGTAGTAACAGCCTTATCTTGCTTTCTCCTGATCAGAATTAATTCCGCCCCACCATTAATTCTGCCCAAAAGGGAGCGTAAAACAAACTGTGTGGAGAGGGGCTCTCCTTTAGGAAGCTTGGATGCAGGGCTGCGCTGAGAAACTGAAATGCACAGCAGCCGTCACTTCTGGCTGGCGAAGCCAGGGAGGGATCAGGGGGAAAGGGACTGTTGTAGCAACCTGTTTCACACCAGGCTGCTGTAAGACGGTATCTAACAGTAGAGGAGAATTGCAGTAGTTTCACAAACTGGAAAATCAGGTAGTTGCCAAAACAGAATTCAGTTTTAGCCTTCGTTAGCCTTCGTTGTGTCTTGGTGACGCAATGGCTGAGCGCGCTGTCGAGCAGACTGATGGCATGTATGTAGCATGAGCGTCAGTGGCTGTACAAAATGCTTCCGATGCTGTTTAGTATGTTTAAAGAAATACTTTTGTACGGATTTGCCTCTACAGTTTTCCAGAACAGCTAGTTTTACAATGGAAATAGTGATTATAGTGATTTTTCCAAGAATGGTATTCCCCATTAAAATGTTAATTTAATTTTCCAAGTTTAAAAAAACCCACACAGCTTCCAGATGACAGCTTACTGCAGCCTGGCCAAGGTCTGCTTCTCAACAGGCACGATTCCAATTAACCAAGGTGCTACGTCTCCCCCTTTCTCTTATGGCAGAAAGGGGGATAAAAAGCAAACCCCTTAGTTAGGTTCCATGCAGCCAAGGGAAATTGTGGCAGCAATGAAGCGCATGGCAGAGCTTTATTTGATTTTATTGTATTTCTGGTGTCGTGAATCAAGAAAGCATCTTAAAATTCAATAGAAACAACATTTGAAACATGACTGGCTAACCTTCAGTTCAGAAGTTGCTATAGGGTAGGGCTAGGATGGAAATCACAAGCAAGATCATTCTTTAAACTTGGGCACCTTACCTTTAACCTAGACTTTCTTTGGAAAAAAACAGTGCTTAGAAACGTGCCATAAAAGCAACAGGGACTGATTTTATCCCAGATTTGTGGTTATTTTTCAAATATTTCAAACCTTGTATTTCCAAATTCAGGTATACAAAAGTCTTCTAAAATTATTCCAATTTCTTTTTAAGTCCTGGCTTCTTTCCAGCTGATGTGAGACACACGATCTTTTATCCCTTTCCACACGCTCTGCTTCAGTATTGGCAGCTAGTCTAGTAAATTCCCGTGACTGATTTTACTGGAGTTATATAAGCCTTTAAGAGCTATGGCTTATTACATTAAACAGACAGCCCATCTGCTGCACATACTGAAATACCTGCTAGCAGGAGATAGATACTCACTTGATTCCATAGGCAAATATTGTAAGTCCAATTAAAACTCCTATACTGCCATCCAGATACCAGACAGAAGAATTGTGTTTAAAAACTTCTGCACTAAGAAGGATGGAGAATCCCATTATTCCACCTACAAGAGAGTTGAAACCTAGAAGGGGGAAAAAAACAATGAAAGGAAGAACCAAATCTGAAGGAATTTGCTTTAACCATCTTGCCTAAGAAGAGAGAATCTGTAGAGAGACAAGGCATTATTACACCAGTGCCACCAGAGAGGAGCACAGACCCTCGGGAGAGGTTACACAGTGGCACCTATGCACTCTCGCACTGCATTAAAGGAGGAGGCAGTGCAATTCGTTCACATGCGGTTAGCCAGAGGTCTTTGCCACGCTTCATTTCAACAAATCACACGTGGAATAGCTAGTGTCTGACCAGTGTTTAAGAACTCTGTCACTTGTCTTGGCTGATACAAATAACTTTCCATTAATCTCCCTGTACTGTGTGTCTTGATTTGGTCAGTCCCGATTTTTTCATTCTCTGTTTAGTTCCAAATCCCAATTCTAGCTGCTGTGTGTTTCATACGGCTTTCACCTCTTGATGCTAATTTTCCAAACAGCAATATTCCTTCAAAATGCTGGACCTGCTCCATGTTGACTTTCACAGTCAAGCACTTATCTCTCTTGTAGCTTATTGTCATGAACAGAGTGTCTTTGAGCTGGAAAATAGTGGCTGGCTGGCTGGAGCCCTGAGTATGACCGCTGGAGCCCAGTTATCTTCCCAAGAACCTGGTCCCCAAAGGCTCTCACTTTCTCTGAAAAGGAGCAAACTGGAGTCCAGTATACCCAAGGAGCTCATGAAAATGGTTTTGCACAGTAATGTTTCAAAGACCTTCTCTTGAGGCTTTTTACCCCATTCCAAGTATTTATTTACATGTATTTGGCACTATAGCTTAGAGCTGCATACACTGCTGAGTGCATTAGGGAAGACATACAGGATAATCCTAGGAATATTTTCAATTTATGCCTTAGACATATCACAGGAGCTTCCTATCTATTATTCACAATTTTTATGAACATGCTTTTAGATTCCTCTTTCTTTTTTAAATCCTTTCTCTTTGTCTCCAAGATTGTCCCTTCAAAATTCTCCCAGAGCTTTTGGAATAATTAATGCAATTTTTCCTTCAACTCTTGTTTGATTGGTTATTGGTTTGGGGTTTTTCAAGTCATTCCTTGTGTTCATTTTTTTCCTCAAATTCCCTTTTTCTGATTTTTTTTTCTCAATAACCCAAAAGACATCACTGTTGTTCTAAAAAAAAAAAAAAAAAGTCACTGTGATAATGCATTCATTTGGTAGATAGGTATACTCTTTAACCTAGTTAAATGAAAAATCGAACTTGAAATATTCTATATTGCTTCGTGAGTCAACTCTAGTCAGCTGCTGCTTATAGTACATGGCCAGTGTTTTTCCAATTCCCCATGACACTTATTCCTGAATGTCTCCTTTGATCCAGACCTCTCACAGCCAGTCCTTACCTAAATCATGTTAAGTCTTTCTGAAAGATGTAGCTAAAAATTGACCTTTCCTAAGTATCCCTACAGCTGAAATACTTGTATAAACCAGCAATATTTTGATTAAGATTCACCGGATCCCTGTCAGCAGGTACTGAAATGCAAAGGAAACCCTGGCACGGAAAAGCACGTGTTACTTAGCAAGTCTGTGGCAGAACGGGGCGTACAAAGGTTTCAGGCTTCCAGTCCTGCAAAGAAAAGGGAGTTTGGGTTTTTTTGGACTGTGGCAGTGCATTCTACAATTGGTATCACAGGCGTTGCATGTAAATGCCTGATTATTGGATTAATTATACCAGTAGAGTTAAACTAATATAGACACAATTACTCTGTCAACACTCTAGAAGAATCCTGATCCTTTTTTATTCCCAGGCAGTATAACTTATACTGCTAATACATGTCGATGAAATATTGTGTGTGTGTCTATATATAAAGAATATTAAGCATAAATTAATTAAATATAAATTTAAACCAGTGTTACTTCCCCTGCTCCAGCTTAAGTCAGAATCCATCAACATGATATGCAAAAGGCAGGAATAATGCATTTTCTTGCCATTATTAGCTGATGGTTCCAAATGATCTGAAAGCTACTTAGAAAGGAAATTGTTTTCTCTTCCTGACTGTCATTCAGTCAAACCTTTCTTTGCTGGTGTGGCAGGAAATCATGTAATGGCTGCAGGTATTAATCCAGACACCATGTTCTGTGCACGAGGCTAGCACAGGAAAAAACAGGTGGCTAAATCGGGGAAGGAAACAGGTACCTAAAACCTACAGGAAAGTTGGCTGACATCACCTAATTGTCACAACTCTGCATTTGTCCTCCAAGATGTTACAAAATTCAAGACAGGAAATGGCTGGGTTTAGTATCCAAAAGGCCATGAGCTTTTGCTATAAACAAATTGTACAAATAACATTTTGCCTTATTAGGATTCATACATTTAGGCTTTAAATAGATATTGTTGTCAAGCCCTGCTCTAAAACAAAATTATTCTTTAAAAAAATCGTTAATGGACGTTGACGTGTATGAGAGAGAATTTGCTGTTTTGAAAATAAACCTATTTTTCAGGAAGAAAAATATATGCTCTTGTTACTCAAAACAGTTTGTTGATCTACAGCCAGCGATCGCAGGAGGTAAATTAGCAGGAAACAGAAAACACTAAAAAAAGATATGCAAGGGAGCGCTAAATCTGTCTCAGCTGCTGAATCACATTGTCTCCTCCTGATTGCTAATAAATCGAGTATATATGTAAATATGTCTTGTGAAAGAAGATATTTAACCACACATGGTAAGATCAGCCTCCTACATTTTCTAAAGTAGTTCTGAAGGAGAGAAAAGAGAGATAAAAAACAGACCGAGGTAATTGTATACTTTATTCCCTAATTTTTTTTAATCAAAGAATGAGCAATCTCCAGCTCAGAAGCAATATAATTAGCACAAGGATGTAATTATGGGGGAAGAGATTTCTGTGTCATACAGGAGACCAATTCAGAGCTAGATTTATTCAGGAATTTTTCAGCTAATATTTTGAAAAAACTGCTCTGTTTCAAAAACAGGCTACATTTTTTAAAAGGGAGGGTTAATCATTTGCCTGCCTAGACACAGTTCTGAAACGGTCCACGTGGCCCACTTTTACACTCTGACAGCAAAGGAAGTCAGAGTCACTGGTCTGCAGTTCCCAGGATCCTTTCCAGAATCCTTTTTGCAGGTTGGAGATCTTTTAGCTTCCAAGTGTCTGGGGTGGCAGAGTCCATGGCAAAGAATAAGATCACTGAACAGCGTGGTCTGTTGGGAGTGAATCACAAATGTAGGGAGGCAGTAGCTTAGCTGTAGCCCCTGCGCTGCTGTTTTGATTGCTTTTTTGCTTATTTTGTATTTAAAATATATAAATACTCATGAAGTATTTATATAAGTGGGATGATATAAAATATAAATACTCATAATACGTGTTATCACACATCTCCCAAAAAATTTTGAGTATGTTTAAATTGCTTAAAATAAAGCAATTGTATGTATCCCTAGAGTAAGATGAAAATTGAATTTCCTTAAAGTGAAATCTTTAGCAGAGTAAAATAACTTGTGTACCACAATCCATGAATCATTAACACCCTACTGTGTATGTTTACAGAGTGTTTCAAACTGTCCTGTGCTTGCAGATAAAATCTGGTAGAGATTTGTAGGGCGCCGTGAAATCTCCGCCATCGCTGTGGCCTCACTTGTTTGCAGCGTAGGTCCCCGTGGCTTTCTGAAGATCCACAAGCTTGAGCCTTGTCAGTAAGAGGCGTATCTGGACCTACTTTTAAAACATGCCTTTAAACATACCTTTAAAACCAGCATCAGTCAGGCGCTACACATCTGAGCCAACAGACTAGTGGCAGTAAGGTCTTCTAAGGATACAGTGGATGAGATTCACCTTGTGCCAAACTCTGGCAGGGCCAGAGGAGTGCGGGGCAGTAGGCAGGCAAAGGCTTTGTTTTACATGTGCGACGCTCCACCAGCTCTACTGAGTGGCAGGAAAAGCACTACAGTGGCAAATTAAGTCTACAGGGGGTGTGTATGAATGATGGTTGCGACTCCTGCTCAAGGCAGGGAGGCGTTTTCTGCAACAGACTTGCTTCGTTTTAACTGTAGGGATGAAATGGTTTACCAGGCATAGGCAGTGAGGATAGATGTGACTTAACCAAAGCTATATAAATTGGTGTCATATCCCCCTCTGTAGTCTAACGTCTGACTAATACACACCTAATTCATTACATGCTCTACCTCTAACTCTCTATTATTGCTTACTATCCACACATTAACTGACTTCCACCAGACATACCCATTTCAGCTGAGGTATCTATGCAAGAGGCTAGTGGTACCACAGACTGCTCTGGGGTTTGGGGTGTTTTCCATTTCCCAGTGGCCTCCTTATTTCCATGCTCTTTCACAGTTGCCCTCGTGTGGGGGTCACTTGTATCTTCTGTGTCTACAGCATTCCCTGGAAGAGTCTATAAATGCAGCAGGATCAACTTCACACTCACCATCGGTTATCAGCGCTCTGCTTGTAAGGACCTTTCCCAGCATAAATTTGATTACTGCTAAGACAGTGCAAAGGATTCCACTTAAAACGGAGACACTATACAGAAAATCATCCTGAAAGAAAAGATGTCAGACATTAGTATATCTTCTGTCGTGCCCCATATATTAAATGACAAATAGTACTAGTTATTGTGCAATTATTTGTGCCACTGAAGTATACAACCTGAGAAAAAGATACCCTGAGTGAGGACTTTCACAACAGCTGGTGCTGATTTTGCTTATACTGCTGTCTGTAATTGCTTTTGCAAACGTAATTAATGACGGTTCCAAGCAACAGATTTTGAATTGACCCAAACTCCTCAGAATCAGGAAGTTATACACCTGCAGGGCTGACTGCAGACTGCCTAGTCACCTAGTGCCTAATGCAATCAGTAATGAAGTCCCCACATGCAGGATAAAGGCTTGAGAGTAGAATCTCACACCGAAAAATCAACAAAGGTCTGGTAAGTGGGAAATAACCATTTAATATCATTTCTGATTCTGTGCTTGCTTTGGTTTTGTTTGGTTTCCTTCTTCTAAGGTAAAGTCTGGTCCAAGCTACATCCATAAGAGTTTTGATACTGATGTGCAAAGTCAGGTTTAGCTCTTTCTTAGAAAACAAATTTTCCGTGGACTTTCACTTCACAGCTACAGAAATATCCACGTATTGCTTAATTTGAATGTATAACACGGGCTCCCTAGGCTCCCTCAACAGAAAGTGTCTATGTAGGGCAAATAAGAGCAACTTATTATTGTTTAACACACGTTCTCTAAAAGGTCACCTGGAGGCACCTACCGCTTTCTGCTGACTGTTTTGTGCTTGCTTGGGGTGGGAGGAAACACTCCTGGGCGCTGAAACACCAGCATTGCAATAAAGTGCCTAAAGGGAGTCCCTGTGCCTTCTCCCCGCTGAGGTACATCAGCCCATGGGCATGCTTGCCTGCCATCTAACCACAGAGCTTTGAAATAGATTAATTTATTACTCTTAATAGAAGTTTTAATTGTAAGCTGTTGCAACATCAGTACAAATAAAGCAAATAGCAAGAATTCTTTTTTTTATCTGCAGGTCTAAGTGGGCCAGTGCCATTGGGACCCTGTTACTGATTAAAACACTCTGGCAAAAATCCCCATTGATAGTAAAGACTATCATGATGATTCATCATCAGCTCCATCCATTTTCATTATTTTAGCAGCAATTCAGAACCCAAAGAAATCAAAAAATGGTTTTGAAAGCTGCTTAGGAAGATACTGGGAATTAAATTTATGGTATAATGTGCTCACATCCCTAAATAAATCATTCTCTCTAGTCCTGGTATGATATTGAATATTAAGACAAAATGCACTGAGGGAAAGAGAGCAAAACAGAAGCAGTGAGAACACAGAACTCAAGCACTGAGTAAAGGTAGGATAAAAAGCATTTGTAAAATTATTCTAACAAAACGACTGGAAAATACCCAGGTAATTTTGGAGTACTAGGGAAGGACTAAGGAAGGACTGGGAATATTTGCTTGCTGTCAGCCTAGCAAGGAAAGTTGGGAGCTTTCAGAAGATCTGAAATGACAACAAAGCTCCAAAAGTCTGGATAAGCTTTGCAAAAAGCACTTGAAATTTGAGATCCTTGTCAAATTCATGCTTCTAAATTTTGTGCACTTTCTCAAAAATGTATATTTACCATGCCCAAAGACTTAATTTTGATAGCCTGACAAATTCTGATTGGTCTTGACATGTTAATCTAATCTCATCTAATATTTTATTAGATATTTTACCTAATATTCAATATACAGCATATGTATAAGACTTCAGAATAATCTGAAGCAGAATGATATGCTCCATCAACCTAGTCATCTCTATCCCAACCTGCCGAGTGAGCGGTCAGAGTGCCAGTCCCACGCTATCGTACAGAATGTGAGCTTCCCATAGATGCGCGAGTTGTTTGGCTTTTACTTTAATCATTGGTAACAGTAAGCGTGGCAAGCAAACCTGCTTGTGATGCTTTCAGGAGCATGAAGGCCCCTCACTCACTAAATGGTGGGTGAGGAGCAGGTGAAAAGAGCAATGCAAAGGGTGTGCAAACTTGATGCGCTCTCAGCCGTGCACAGGCCAGTGGCTAGCCCCAGCTTTTCACAGGCAACGTGTGTGGGGTGAGTGTTCAATGGAGTAATCGACAGTTCAAGACTGTTCCTCTTGCATCTCACTTGCCAATGCTCAATGACTACATGAGATCTCTTACTGCATCATCACCCCACAGACTCTCCAAAAACTTACTGATCCTTCCCAGGCATCCCTAGCTCTTGTCTTCATCTTCCTCCTCAGCAAAGCACAAGCTGTGTCATTAGCACAGAACTGAACGTTGTAGACCCAGTGGAGGTGACAGCATAAATTACTTTTTGCTATCAAAAATTACATTAGTGTTAGCCTCGGGCTGACAAAACGCAGTTTTCCTACACCTACGAAAATCTTGGGGATGGACCTACAAACAACTACAAATTCACATAATTTGGAAAACAACTATGAATCCCAGTACAAGAGATTTTGCAAATTATTGATACAGATGTTCAAAAGCCCAATTATTAATTCAGAATCTTGAAAATGTTATGCCTTATTCCCTGTGTTATAGTGCAAGGTTTCATCCTCTGCATGGCACATTATTTTGATCTGGTTTGGTTTTTTCTTGTCATGGCATGTACCATAGATCTTTGGAGTAAATTCAGGTTTTTTTCCCGCATGTGTCACTACACTCACAGTATGTGGATATGCATCTTGCCATTTGTTCCGGCTATATGGCTGTGATCAAAATAAGTCTAGCTGCTTTACTGGAATCCAAGAATGCCTTAAATGTGATACAGATTTCTGAATCAACTCATAAAGTGAATTAATGAACAGGCCTTTTATAGAGCATTCAGGCACTAGAAATTCTTCATAAGTGTGGTGGGTTTTTTTTCATTGAATCACAGAAGATAAGCTCATTTTGTTGGTAATACTAATCCAATAACCACTGATGATGCAGAAGACCTGACAAATCAAAGCTCCTTTGTTATCCCAGTGGACACAGAAAGGGAAGAAATTTAAAAAACATGCTCTTAATGCAAACGCCTCAGCACTTTCTTGCTTTAGACTGTGCCAAACAGATTTTCAGAAGACGATATTCCTTTTTTTTTTATCTCTAAACCCCTAAATCTAAGCAATAGCTAAAATCAGTCTCCAGTTGTGTGCAGCTTTTCGCAACAGCCACGGGGAGGCGGCAGATACCTCAGTAACGGAGCGCACGATGCATGAAGACAAAACCGAAGAGGAAAAAAATCTTTTAAATTCACTTTGCTCAGTACTTTGCTATGCTTTCTGGGTGTCCAGGCACCCAAGAGCTGGAAGAAGAAGGCGGCGGCACCCAAGAAGAGTGAGGCTACTTGCTCCTAACAAGAAGGTTTTGCAGATGTAAGAGATGAGCCCAAAATACGTGGCGATGGACAGCCCCTGCGGCACGTTGCCTGAGCAGGTGAGGCGGTAACAGGAGCGAAACGGCTCAAAACGCTGCCTTGGCGCTACTTTGCTGCAATGATCAGAAGCTGGAACCAGTTTAGGACAGCGGCTGGCTGCACTGGTACGCTACGAGTCAGGACATCATGGTAGGAAGCGCCTGCTAAGAGGGATTCAACAAACGACCTGAGGGAGGGCTGCGGTGGGCTAAGCACCTGGGCTGGAGCTGGGGCCTCGCGGAGGCGGCCGGCCGACGGGACACACGACTGACACGTGCACTTCGTTGCAGTGCTATGGGCTCCGAAGAGTTAAACACGTCATACTGTGGCTGTGAAATGATTCCCATTCGGCTAACTCATCCTTTGGAGAAATGAAGAAAAGAGAAGCCGTAATGGAGATCTAAATTAATAAAATAAGCCTGGCCATCTGGCACCATCTCCCTCCGGATCTTCCCGCAATCCTGCCCTCTCTGTACCCCTTGCCTTCCCATCTGACAGTCATTAAGAGCACCAAGCAGATCTAGCCAGACTCACTGTACACGTCCTTGGTGTTATTTTAATTAAAGCAGCAGCAAATTGTGACAGATGATAAAAATTTAAATTCTGATCATTTCCATATGATAAAGGCTTCTCAGTGTGGTAAATAAAGCTCTTTCCTTTTCCATTTCTTTTCATCATATTCCCTCATTACTACTACACTGTACATGAGATCTTAATTAAAGGACACATATATCTTATTAGACGGCTTCATGTGTAAACCAGCACCGTACGTAAAGCGAGGTGCCCATCCTGGACTGCCATCTCATTACACAGCACTCTAATAGCTACAATGTCCCTATTTAAGATTTATTTTATGCAAGACTTTATGCTGTGACAGTTTCCCAAAAGAAAGCTTTCCTAGGATGGTCTTTTTTCAGTCCTAGCAAAGGAATAATAGAAGTCAGCAGGCAGCTTTCCTCCACTTTATCGAAACGCATTGTCCCCACCGGCGCAGCTGAGAAGAGGGGTCTTCCAAAATGTACAGAATGTACAGAACAACAGTTCTGTACTCATTTTCGAGGATTTCACCAAAAGCAGGAGTAATCTTACGGCTTAAGGAAAATTTGTGATGGTGATGTTGTGACTTTGATCTCTTTCTGAATCTATTGTAGAAACTAAAAAAAGCCACAGGGGATGCTTCAGTGCTTGGCTTATTAGGTGGAGATATTTTAACACAATTCCCAGCCTAGTAACTAAATTTCAGCTGATTTGTGCTCCTAATCTTTTCCTAGAATGCATCTCGCTAATTCTGACACTAAAACTTTGCCTGATTTCATATATTATTTCTACCAACTCCCCTCCACCCCCCCTCCTTTAATTACAGTCCTTTCACTTCCACTTCTGAGATGTAAAAATGTTCTCATTTCACCTAAGTGTACAGTGTTGAGTAAAAAGGTATTCATTGGTATGGGAGGAAGAAGGCATGTTCAGTGTTCCCCCCCAGTGGTCACAACACATACAATATTATGATTAAAGTCTATGTGCGATCCTCCTCTCTGGCCCTCCTCGGCAGCTCATTCCCGTGTGACCTCAAAACAAGCTGCTTCTCCTGCCCCCCAACAGCTGCAGGTTTCTTTCCACTCTTCTGCCCTCTTCTTAGCTTCCTCTGGGAACCAGCCAAAGGCTGAACCACCTCCTCACTCCCACAGGAGCTGGGAATTACTGGTACCGCCTTTTTCATGCCACTTCTACCCCTCCTGGTGAAGCCGGCGTCTCATGGCGTTGCACCTCTTCTCTGCTGAGCCTTGCTCATCTTGGCTGAGGAGGTAGGGACGCATTTCTGGAATGCTACAGATGCTGCTGGCAGAAGCGATGTCATGGCTAGCCCAAAGTGAGCTGAGTTTGGGGTGTTAAATATTAATTTTGCCCATCTCTGCAACTCACCGTCTGTCTCACAGGTCCTGACAATGACCCTTCTTCAGTCCAGGTGACTGGTCACCATCCTCCCCAGCACCCGTCAGGTTCTGCTACCACCCTGCTCCCCATCCTCACCTCCACACGCTTTCCACTGCCTCCCGCTCCTCCAGGTCCCTCAGCAGCTCTCATGTCATCTGGGCCTGCTGGCTGTCGGATCACTAAAAGCCACTCTGTGCAGCATGTTACTTAACCAAAAGGGACTGGTTTCCCCCCCCTCTCCTCCTGAAGGATTCTGTTTATACAGATAGTAATGGAGATGTCTAATACAAACCCTTTTTTTAAAAAAAAAAAGGTCCAAATCTCTGTCACACTTTCTCCAAAGTAATAGTTTATGTAATCAGTCTAGAGGGAGCTTCTGGGAAGCTGGAGGGTCTCTCTCACCAGCTAACTTCAAAAGGGACAAGAGTTTTAATTGCAGTTCACTGTCAGAAAACAAACCGACAGCCCCGTGTCTGACTCAAGTAGGAGACAGTCTCTTCACATGGAGATAGAAAGATCTATTATTAGTACAAAAAAAGTATCTTATGAATGTTTAAACTTGTATCTTTGGTGCTAAAGTGCTGTGACAAAGCAATTCCACGGTGCAGAACACTTCTTCCAGAAAGAGATAACAAAGACAGGGTGTGCCGAATGCCACAGCGGGGGCACCGGGGCCAAGAACCGAGGGGCTATGAACTCCAGAGAACTATCTTAGGTGACCTTAGGACTCCTGCAAAGGGTCTGCTTGAAACTCTGAGATCACTTGTGCTTCCCATTTTCGCAGAACTCATCTACATTGTTTTAGCATCAAACAGCTATAAAACATAACTGAAAATGGTATTTGTCCACCCTCGGAAGTGTTTCTCTAGTGAGACTGCCATTTCTCCAATTAGTAGGGCATTGAGACCAGCAAGACATTTCACAGAACCTACCAAGTGGCTAGCAGTTGCCAACTTTTATTTCTTATCACTGTGTGGTAAAGTTTGAAAACAAGACTTTCCACCAATCACTTGAACAAAAAGTGAAATGTAGTTGATACGTTCTTCCTAATCCTGGCTTACTAGCTAGTTCAAGTATCCGCAACATTCTCACCAACCTGTAAGGAGCACGTGTATTTTAGGGTTAAATTAATTGTTTAAGGCCAAACACCAAACCATACATAATAAGTAACAATTATAAAACAGGATTCTAATGTATAATTAATGTATATGGTACTTTGATTTGAAATGGTAAGCAATAAATTATATATACACAAGAGATTAGAAATGTATAGGGAAGTATGTATAAGGACATATATTATGTGTATATAATCACAAGTATTATTTGCTGAATTGCTATTGACCTATAATTCAACTGTTGACATTATTAAATATATTTATGGTGTATTATTATAAACGATTAAATTAGTAAATAAATTAGAACTCATAAAGCTACACTGTGCCACCCCTAGCTTCCCATTTCAACTGTAATCAATAGTATATGATAGAATTACATGCAGCCTAATCTTTCACGTGATTTCATTTATAAAAGCATTGGAGGCGCCACATCAGATGTGCTGCATGTCTTTGTACACAAACTGATTACATTTTTCCTTCTTTGTTCTGCAGGAAATGTCAGAAATATGGCGTGATGCTTGCTTACTCTTGCAAAAAAGTGTCCCTTGCCATACTAATGAGGACAAATGCCAAACTGCATTGACATTACATGTGTTATACTATTACCTAGGGAAATGGAAGCAGTAACTGAATAGTAAATGGATATTGATTTACAACCCCAGGTGAAATTAAAACAGTCATTCTCGGTGTGGCTGGGTTGGGCTTTTTTAGCCTTCTTTAATAAACAAGAAAATGTTTGCAAATTCTTTGTGGCAACAGTCAAAATAAAATACACCATTTACACTTAAAATCATATTTATACTATCCAAGAATATATAGTAGTTGACACGAAGAAGGTAAAGGGGCAAATGAAAAAGGATTTTTATCAGGGAGATGGCAAGCATTAACACTAGCAAATGCAAATGCAAAACAATGCTCGACACCTATGCCTAATCTGAGTTTAAAACTCCTTTCTCAACATATTAACAAAACATCAAAAATTACTAAAATTTACACAGAAATCCAAGCATAATGTCATCAACAATATGCAATATCGCTATTCCTCCTTATTTGTAATGAAATGTGTGCATACTAAATCCTCAGGGTCAGTACTGGCTCTGTGGATATAGCTCTCTAAAACATCAATAAAGGAATGGTAATTCCTTTTCCTAGTGGGAATTATCTTATTACGGCTAACATAGGTTGGAGAACAAATGCTGAGAGTAACAATAGGGGAAATATTCTGAATCTGATAGCTAGGGAAAAAAAACCTATAGTAAATCATTTCTGAGCCAACAAGAAGTGATTCTATTTTAGGTTCAACACTCAACATTGTAGAAAAAAAACCCTTAAATTACATGATCTGAGAAATATTCATTTAAAATTAAGTGGAAGGGTAAACAGAATGAAGGTTTTATATTCCAAATGTCAAATACTGATTAGCTTTGTAAGTCAGGTGTATTGAACAACAGCTAAAATTATCAGAAATCTTAATTCCAAACATCCCATAAAGAAGAGCAGCTGGCCTACTTCTTCTAACACTTCCAGCAAGTGTATTACAAACAAAGAAAAAGAGGAGAGAAGGGGGAAAAAAAAAAAAAAGAGAAAGATCTGATCAGTGAAAAATATTTCCTGAGGGGTCAACGATATGAAACTGAAATAACTGCGGCATGTCATGCTGAAGCAGACCCTCAAAGAATAAAAATTCACAGCTATAGAAGAAATTCACAGCTATATAAAAAATAGCAGAAGATCACAGAAAGAAGTGGAATTTGTAGCTGTAAGGTTCCTACACATTAATGGCACACCTCTCTGTCCTGTAAAAAAATGTGGGTTTGTTGGATTTCTTGATCTTTCCACATTTTTTTTAAGTTTTCCAGGTGTACAATAGCATGTTCACAGCTACTCCTCATTGCAAACATATGCATAGCATTTGGGCAGATCCACTGTACAGCACATGCATAGAAAGTCTAAGACAGTGTCACTTAAAAATTCTGGGAAGGGCTGGGGGCACTGTATGGGCTCTATACAGCACATGTACACCTACTTTTTACAGGAATTCTTACCCAAATATCTAAGCATCGCAGCTATATGATAAAAATAGGAGAGAAACAGTAAGATTTCCTTCAAAACCAACATGTTCCAAGACAAGTGGAAAATGTCATCACATCTCTAAATTCATAAAATAAGAAAGCTTTAATTAAAAATATTTTCACACAAATGAGAATGGAGGTCACAGCCTGACAAAGAAAGTGACTTGTGCGTACGTGTTAATGCATGCAGAAACCGCGTCTGCATACACACCCCCACACAAATTTGCCTCCAAAGGAAAATGAAGCATCTCTGCAAATTCAAGGTAAGGTTACATGACAGACAGATCCTCTCTGGAACATGAAAGCTTTATTCTCGTCATTTACTCCTCTGTCCAAAAATCAGAGACCCATAATACATTTTCTGATGCTCACTAAAAGTAATGTCCAAAGCTTCAAAAATGTGGGAGAAAAAAATCCATTACACTTCTCACTGCATGTATTCAATATTGGTGGTTTCCAGACTTTCTGGACAAATAGATCCCTTCAGTTGCAGTATTTCTCCTACATCTACCTTATCATCAACCCTGTAATTCATGACTTCATTAATTAATTCATTTTAAAACACAAGAGGCAACACAATTCTATGGATCGGTTGTTGGAAAACACTGCTCTACATCGCAAGTATTGAAAACACTAGCACAAGGGATTGTATTTTGAACCCTGAGGATTAATATATATCTCAATTACTTGAAAAGAGACTTTTCCCCATGATAGTAGGAAGTGTATAATTAATACAAATACAGAATTGTATAGTAAGTGTATAATTAATTCACTGGCTAACTCTCCTGACACAGAATGTCATTTTTCAGGGCAGGCTTCTTTTTAATTCTAATATAAATATAAAGTACTGTGCACAGGGAAAACCCTAAGTTTACCTAACAGTGACAATTTCTGAACTTGCTGTTAACTGCAGGAGATGGAATCTACAGTTAAAAGTTGTGTAAAAGTATCAATTCAGTGCTCAATAGTAACTTGCAAAAATGAACATATTGTATAAATCCCTGGTGACCCCTATACCTTGAATCCTGTGGGCTCTTCAGGCTTCCTCGTCTAAAAATGGAGATAAAACTAAGAAGAAAGGTACAAAGAAAGTCAGTGATGACCAAAGATGGGCCTTTAGCCTGACCCAGTATGGCCACGGTTGCTGTTGCATATAGAGAACACACACACACGCAGGAGTCAGAATTCCAGACAAACACTTATCATTAAACTTATCCATATTTTAAACCAATTAATCTACCTAGTCATTGATATCCTGCCTTACAGGCTATCTCAAAGTTAACTACAGTCCTTGGCATATCAAGCAAGGGAACTAAAAGGAGAAATACACCATTTCTGTGTTTCCCAAGGTTTTGAAGCGCTCAAAAGAATTACAAAAAACATTGCCTGTGCTGAAAGCCTGTGTAGTGACATAGACTACCTATTATTTATTTTTACATAACACAGAGAAAGAGGTAAAACAAATAAAAAGCAGAAAAGAAAGGGAGAAGCAGTACTAAGAAATGCAGAAAGTCAGGAGCTCTAATTGTCCTCTCTTCTATGCCAGTGCAGATCAGGAGCGCTGTCATTCACAGTGTTTCAACAAAATTACATTCGGCATGGAATAAAAGAGAATTCAAATAGATGACTGAAAAATGCCTGACTGAGCTAAACCTGAGCTCCTGTCCTGTACATTAAGTAGCTCCTCTCTGCAGTCTAACAAGAAACTGGACATTTAAGCCCTTTACAGGATGGGGTAGTTGAGCTGGAAATGCCATTAACGTGTAAACCTGTCATTCTCCTTTTGGTTCTCCGAATCCTGGTGAGGATCGTCAGACCTGCGGCTGAAATCATCATATGAAATGACAACAATACTGAAGACTCCTGTTTCTAAATGTCCACATAAGTAAAAGAAAATCTGTGTTCAAAACATTTGAAAAAGTATTTAAAATTATTTCTTAGTCATGTGAATTTTATATCCTTTCTTATCAGTAGTATTTTCATGAAAGCAACTCTTCTGAGATCCACTTCAAGGACAACAGAATCTCCACATTAAAGATCTCATAAATTCTTTCCAAGGGAATATCTTTCTTGCTACATGCATATTAAGAACTGACAGATGTGTAACCGATGTATCTTATAGGCAACAAGAAATACAATGAGCTTTGCATAATTGATCCAGAATTATTCAGAAGTGACTGACTATGCTTTTAGGATTTTAATCATAGCACCTTACAATTAGTAAGAAGATTCTTAATTGCTTGGTCTGTTTCATTTCTTAAATTATAGTTGTCCATATCATACTATTTTCTCCAAAACTTACACAAATTAAAATGAACTCAGAGAAATTACAACGGCTCCCAATTTTCAACTCTGACAAAGTCACTGCAGTTTACCACAAACTAAGATGTAAAAAGAGACCTTATAGTTCTGAGAATGATTCAGTCAGTCATGATGCTCTGCACTAACATTACGTTAATCTTGAATCCCCCATGAACAGTAGAGCAATGCATTCCAAGCCATTTCTGTCTTCGAGACTGACAATACTAGCTTTGTGTTCAGCATCTGAACACCAAGAGCAACATTTTCCAGTTGGGTTTTAGCCACATTATCTCCCCTAAAATTGAAGTCACACATCTAAAATTTCACAAGACGCTTTGAAAAGTACCCACATCTTCAACGACCTTTGCTTCAAGAAAGACTAATAAAGACGTAAACTGTACCGAAAAAATCATGTGGTTATGACTCACAGGTGAAACTCATGTTGAAGCATATGTCCTCTTAATCTAGTGCAGAGCTCTTCACCTTAATTTTATACCAGTTTGGGACACCAGTGGAGTTACACTACCTTTCCTTGGTCTTAATGTTCTGTTCTTGCTCACACCACGAGGATACTTCCGGGGCATCAGAGTAGCACGTTAATATGAAATCCCAGTAAAACAGAAATCACCATCAGAAAATATTTCAGGTCACTATTTTGATGCTGAACTGGTTACTTCACTGCTATGCAAAAAGCCATTAGCAGAAATTGCTGTTCTATATGTCCACACATTATAGCTAAATTACATGATATTACAGAAATTAGTATCATTAGCAATTAGTTCATTGGTGGTCCAAGAAGTAGAAGACAGCACCCTAGATAAAAGAGTAGAGGCAGAAACTTCTCCTCCTTACTGATTTAATTTGAGCAGATTTCCACTCTGCTAAGATGCTAATGATACCGCCTGGGCAGCTTGCAGATTAGCTGAGAACATACTCGATCAGCAAAGACCCAAACAACTGGGAAGAATGACTATTTCTGCTGAGACACGGAGCAGCTAAGGGAGCATTACGCAAAAGAAAATCAGCATCAGATTCAGGCACAGCTACAGCAACTGAAAAGGTTTCTATTAAACATGCTTTTCCCCCTACTATTTTTAATTTAGTAACTCTTAGGCGTAATACCTCACTGGCCATGACATGCAGCAATAATGCTGTTCGCTCGGTCTCCCCATTTTTCAGTGTTATTCTTAGTTTACACAGAGATATCTCACCTGTCATGCAACCCTTACTGAATCAGTTTCCCACAGTGAGATGTACTGAAAGACTTTGAAATGAGAATCCTTGCCATGTCAGTTAAGAGACACTGAACAAAAGTACCATCTTTTTTCATCTCTTGTCCTAACCTACTTTCCAGGCAGAACTGCAAGGTACGAAAATCCTTTACGTGTGTCCATGTGGCTTTTACTCTGCCACTAGTCAGCCACAGTCCATGCCCTGCCAGATACATCTTTCAAACTGCTGATAGTACTTGAGTGCCTAAATGAGCGAGAAGAGTCAGCCTGATGTCACAGGAACAAAACTATTTATCCTGATGCTGTGTCAAAGGTAAGCAGTACCCACCCTAACTTTTACCTACTTGACACAGTTCTAGCGCACCAAAGTCTGAATCCAAGGCAGTCTGTGACAAAATGGATCTGTACAAATTATTCTTACAGGACACTTGAAATGTAATGGGATCTTCTCTTCGGGGATACCTTTCTGTAGCTCTGATTTCATATTTTTTTCCTGCTGTAAATGCATTTCAAAAATTAAAAATAAAGAAGCACAACACATCTGCAAGTCATAAATAACTTTGATGCTCCAAATAGGAGACATTTCTCCCCATGTAAGAAACAGAGCCCTCACCTGTAGACAGTACCTGTAATGATGGAAGAGTGAAATACAGATGACACACCTTTTAAACTTTTGTTCCTACTGCCAGAATTATTAGGGCGTTTGCCCACAATGAATTAGACTGAAACATCCAAATTAATCTGATCTACACTACCATAAATTCACCAAATGCGTGTTTGGTGAATTATTATTGCAGCCTCCCTTCTTACTTTACTTCTGCTTCACAGAGTCAAGACTATATTTTTCATTCTCTCACTAAATAGGAGTCAAACTGTAGCCAGATGCACTGTTTGGGTACGGCCAAATTAAGAGGTTGTCCTTTAGCTGGCCATCACTGTAGGGTCTCCCCTCACCCTTACCAGGATCTCCTTCAGCCTTACTGGCACAATGGCATCCATGCTCACTCCCTAACCCAGTTCTGTCAAAATGTTTTGGTTGAGTTTAAGAACTGACTAGTAAAAGTGTTTAAGCTAACCTAGATCAATTTGACAGAACCAGGCTGGTGAACAACTACATGTGCTGTTATGCTAGCAGAGCTGAGGAGGCAGTAAATTATGAAGACTGGAAAAGAGGAAAAGTAAAATGCAAAGAGAACATGAATCACCTGCAGTCAAACAATGCACCTGGCTGCAATTCACTAATGCATCAGTTCATGGGCTTTTGCTACGCTACTCATCTTTGCCCAAATTTTGCTAAACTACTGAAAATAAGTTTCTGTAGTTGCCCAGCTTCTTGGAAGTTTCCATGAGAGCACAGGACCCAGTAGGTCATCTGCAGTGCTAACAGTGGGTAACAAGCTGAAATTCCATTTTGGCTTTTTTTTTCCAGCTCTGCCTCCATCTCCTGGTTGAAAGCGAGGAGTTTAGGTTTCTCTCTAGTGACATGTTGAGAATGGTATTTGGCAGGGTGAAGCCCCGATGCAAAAGTCTGCACACACTTACAAACAGACCAAACTTCATGAAGGCTGAATACAAAAGGTCCAAGTCAGGTTATATATACAATAACTGAACTGAAGCCTCATTTTTTTGGGGCACATTAGGAATAATCTTCTGGGAGTGGAACCATTGCCAAATGGCTCTCCCAGTGAGTAGCTGGTTTGGATGAGTAGAACTCAGGGAAGTTAATACCCAGTACTGAAAGGAAGCAAGCAGGACAGGACAGAGCAGAGCTGAGAGAAAGGCCGCCGGGGAGAGCTGCTCTATAGGCCAGGTAGGGGCTGGCTTTCATAACCAAAAGAAAGCAGAGAGCAGGAGAAAAGCCCTTTGTGATACTCCATGGTGAGCCAGTCAAAAAGCCAGCTCTTTCACCCAGCATGCTCTCCTCACCTGTTTCATTCCTGCTACTCGTACATGGCTCTGGAATTGGAGGCAAGAGCTGGAAAACAAAAAAATACAACCCAAAACCACATTTTTTTCACCTTAAAAATAAAATACTGAAGCCATTGGAGTAGTAAACTGTGGAAACATTCTCCTCATAAAATTCTACTACTTTCATTAAGCCCAGAGAGACCTCCTCTCTGTAAGTGAACACCTACAGTCCTGTATAAAATCTTTAAGTGATTATGCTGAGAAAGATTTGGTCCATAAAGGTAACCATGGAGAAGAAGAGATGGGGTCAAGCCTATAAAAACCCATAAAGACTAGATTCCATCACATAAGGAAAAAATACTGCTTGAAGACTAGGGCCAGTATGTGCAGCCAGGCAGGAAAGGCACCTGCTACAGCTTCGCCAAGTTCAATGGGGCTTGTTGAAAGGAGACACTGGCCTTTCTCAGTCTCACTGGCAGTGTAGGGAATAAAGAGAACATTTTAAAGAACATGAATCACCTTACCACTTCTGGAAGCACCTTCTTCGCAAGATCATGGATGGCTTTGATCACAATACATATAGATGACAGGAGGAATATGACACCCAAGATAACACAAGCTCTGGGAAAAAAATGAGAAAAATAAAAAGAAATGTTAAGAACATATTTGGAGTTGTCAACTCTCCCACTGCTGAAGGATAACACACAACAGAATATTAATAATAAAAAAATCTTAAGGAGCTAAAGATAGAGACTTGCATTAAAGAAGAGAATGAAAAGAAATGTCCAGTTCCTCTCCAGTTCTTAAAACCTAGATTATACTGAGAAGACAGGGCAGACCAGATGATGTTTCAGAGTGAGAGAGAAAGACATGTCTCTTCTGCTTCTGATGATTTCTCATACAGTCCTCTAGAGGTCTGTTTCTCTGTTTGTTTGTTTTGCTAGGATCTCGCATTAGAAATAATCAAAGGAACTTCATTCTCTTTACCAAACCAGGACAGATGTTTGGTAAATCTGGTCAGTAGCATAAAAGAACCTGAAACATCTGTTTCCTCCCCAAATCTCCAAGAAAAAAGATTTTAAGTGCAGATATTAAAAAAAAATCAGCAGGTTAGGTGCATCACTTTGTAGGCTGTCCAAGGATCTCTCAATACCTAAATAAGGATCAGAGTTTCATCAGATTAGGTGCTGTGCAGAATTAGACTCTCTATTCCTGCTCTGCAGAGCTTACAACCCAGTCCTATAAAAAGCAAACAAATGGGTTAATGAAGAGAAGATAAAGTAACAGAGAATAATTAACAGAGAATAATTAAGTTTTGTATAGGACACAGGCACAATGAGGCTTACAAAGCACATAATGCATACCCAGAACTTCACAGTAAAAAAGAAAACTCTTGCTTTTGTTCAAACATACAGACTGATACTACTCTCAGATGGAGTTCCTCTTGCCATGAAATACTATAGGATATAAGGCTTTGACTTTCTCTACACAACCAATAATAGCCAGTCTATTACAGAATTGATAACTCCATAACTCCATTTTACTAACAGCTCTTCATATAAAATTCTATTACTATAGATAGATATACAGTAAGAGCAATTTTAATGTTTAAAGCACGAAATAGTTAAGAAGTGATATCTATATGTACATTTTTTTCTTCAAAAGTTGTATTTCCTTTGTTTGTTATTCATCATTTGGTACCTATCTGTTAGCTCAGTTTACGGATGCTATAATTATTCCAGTAGCATGCTACTATTTTCAACAACTCAGACATCAGGCCATCTGGTGGTTGGCAGCACATGTAATGTTCACATCAGGCCCAATCTAGAGACTGCAGTTGAACTGGCATTGCTCTGCCTAGGTCAGAAGATGCAGCTGCAGCAGTGGTGCAGGTGAGTAGCTGGTCATTTTATTCCCCAGCACAAGCAACACTAAACCATGCTGTGCACAACCCACATAATCCTACAGACAAGTCCTCAGTAAAGGGGCTGCCCTTCTACAGAGGAGTACAAACAATGTAGAGGCTAGCATCCTTCCTAGCAACAGAGTGGTATGCTAGATGAGGTACTCGTCTCAGGTAGGCAAAACTCTGCCACACCAATTTTAAGAGATGTAAATTGCAACGCAGCCCTCATTCTTGTTAAACATAACCTGTTTTAAAAAGTCGGCAGAAAAGGCTTTACACAGTCTGATTACCCTAGAGTCCTTCCCCTAGGCTCAAACACAAGAACAAAAATATGGCCCATCATCTGTGATAGAGGAAGAAACTCACAGGATGGATTCTCTGCAATCCTGCAGTGATAGGTGATCATTAAATGGTAATATGGATGGGAGGAAAGTTCATCTCCCAAAAAGAATGAGTAAAATTGGAACTTAGAGCGCTTTCCATTTTCTATTGCATATTTGCAAGCATGTCCCTGTTCTGCAACAGATTCTTTTCAGAGATTTGCAGTTTCATTCTGTCTGAATGGATCACCGCACAGAGATCTGTCCGGAGCCTCTTGACCTACTTTTGTCAAACTCAAAACTTTTCAGTACCACCTTTATGTATTACTTCTGTAATATTTAGCACTGCCATAATCTAAGAAGCTTACACGGCACAATCCTTCACAACAGATTCTGTTGTAATGATTATTTTACTTTTTTGGATGAGGTACCGAAACATATACCAAAAGTTCTGCTCATTTACCTGGGACAAATGCAGGCCTTAGGTAACTTGAACACAGAACTGGTCCACAAAAGTTGGCTGACTTGCCTAAGGCCATTTGCTGAGCCAGTGACAGGTTGACGTAAGATACATACACTTCATGCAAGAATATGCTGACATTTCATCTGAAAGCAACACTGAAAGAAAAGCTTTTCTATCATTCCCAGCAGGCTTAAACCAACACAGCCACAAATCTGTGAGCTGGAAAAATAGATTAAACTTCCTTGTGCCAATACGTATTGTTGAATGCCAAGGGTATGGGGGAGAGAAGACAGTGAAGCACCATCACTTTGCCTGAGCATACCTTCTATTCCCTGCACACATCTTCTGAGGAAGACAGGCGAACATTCCCTAAGGGCCTGACAGGAGCCTTGCTGGCACAGGTCTAACGTGTCCAGGGAACCAGCACTTGCCCTGACCACTGGCTGGATTCGGTTCTCACATCTGTTGGAGAGTCTGGGGTTATCTCTGTCAACTCTCCAACCACCCAAGCCTAACAGCAAATATTTTCCATCTTTGCCTATGCCCCTAGATAAGTAATGACTTCAGCAATCTTGAGCCGCTTCTCTTATTCCCCAGATCAGTTTTACTGTGTCAAAAGAATTCCCATACACCTACTTAACCAGAAATAGCCAGAAGTAGAAAGAAAAAAGGAAGATGTTAGTAACAGTGACAGGGGTATTAATAGCAGACAGAAATGCAGTCTGAGGTTTGAATCAGCGTTCAGTTACCATATTTAGCAAGCCTAGCTTCTCCTTTATATCCTGGCTTTTGGAATCCATAGCCACGCAAAATTCATGAGTAATGTCATAGTACTTTAAGTGCAAAAATACATGTTTCTTGTCTTCTTGAGTGTATTGATTTATCTGCAAAACCACTAGAACAAAATACTGCATAGTGTCTTCTTTCAATCTCATTTTCCAGAAAAACAATTTCTATCTAGACTGCAAATCATGCAAAATTCAACTACAATTGTACAAAATAAGAAACCTCCAAAAATTAAGCTGAAATTTTAACTGTAGTACATAAAAAACAAATTGTAATTGGTTATTGTAAGCTTGCTTTATTTTCAAGCCATTAGACAAGGAAAACTTTAACACAAGCCTGCTAACTTCCATCTGCTAACAGTTACTCAACTGCTTTGTAACTAAATAATGTTTCCAACTGCACACAAAGGGTGTTAGTGCCAAGGTTGTTGGCAAATGCAATTTCATTAATAACATTCAATTAAATTAGATGAGCCAACTGCCATTTCTAAACAAGCTCAAGTCAACTCAGAAGTACCCATAAAAATTCATGAAAGAGGAGTTATACAGAAGTGAGGTTTGACTGAAAACCTAGTGAAGATTTTACAGATACCCCTGGCTTGGAATCACTGTAGTGTAATAAATGTTCCTCAATCTTCAGGTCCCCCATGATCACTGTCAGCAACTCTGGAGTAACTGGTGGTCCATCTAATGCCCTCATATTCCAGAACATCGGTATCTTCTTGCTAAGCCATGAGGGTACTCTCTGTCCAGCGACACCCATGATGAACACATCTCCACGTATCACCAGTACCACTTACACCTCCAGCAGCTATTGGAGATCGTGTACTCATTTTACAGCCATTCCTATGTGAGTTAGTATAAGAGCTTCCCACTAAATATCTACAACATCATTAGAGATATAATTGATCTATAACGCAAAATAATTGATCACTACAGGTTTGACAGGCAACAGAAAAGATCTAATGAAGAATGCATGAATCTGAAATCTGCCTGAGTTCCATGTAATATATTGCTTCTAAAAAGAAAGAGGAACAATTTAGTCAAAACATTTTAAAACATAATGGAAAACCATGATTTGATTTTCAGAAACAATAAGCTTTCTGGAATCTTTCAGAATGCAGTATAGTATAAAGAATAATAGACTAATTCAGAAAGGACAAGGTGAGTGCATCTCTCTGATATCCCAGCAATAATAAACTTTTAGGTCAACTAAAGCTCAAACTTCCAAAGGTTTTTTTCTTAGAGCAATGGCACTTGGAACGTGAGAGTAATTAAAACTATATCATTAAGTTGTCGGTAAGGAGAATTTAATTGCTGTAGGTCTTGGTAGCAGATCATGATCTGCCAAAGATACTTCTTGATGTGTTTTTGATGCAGTATTTCTATCTGAAAATCCAGAAGATGAAGTATAATTCATTGTATTAAAAAATGAACTCATCAATTTTGCCAACTTTTCAATATAACTTTGTCACAGATGAAACATACTGTTAAATCAGTTGTACTGCAGCCTCAGGCATTGAGAATTAAATTATTTGGACTTTCAAAACTGCCAAAGACTTTATACAGCTTTTGAGCTTCAGTTACTGCTAGTTCACTTCTAGTGGAACTCAGAAACATGATTATGTCTAAATCCTAAAAACTAAACTCATGTCTCCAATCTAAAGCTTGGTTCTGGGTGTGCTACAACTTGACAATTTCCCAAAGAAATTCTTCCGAAAGCAGTACTACAACCCATTTATATTTATACAACCCTATAAATATCCATTTTGTATTACACCAGTCCTGGATATTTGCACTTACACCCATCAAAATAACATCAGTGTAACTGTATTACATGACATACAGCTGCCACCTCATCTTTTCCGTAACACGTTCCCTGTACAGAGCACTAATAGACACAATTCTTTATTTTGATGACAAATTCTCACAACTCATAAGGAAACCAGAAGAGGAAATCTATCACTGTAAGCACCTGATAGCATAAATCAAAAATTTGTTACTTTGCATAAGTTAATGGCTTTTAAGCAAGTAGCTAGGAAAAATACTGAGATTCAGGGGGTTCCATCTCCACAAACTGTCAATTTTCAAGCTGTTATTAGTAAGTTAACGTTTTTTTTCCTCTTTTTGTCACAAAATTAATTTCCTAAGGTGAAAAAGTCCAACTATTCAATTCATTTGCATCTAGCAGACACAGCAAAAAGCCTTCTAATTCATGGATTTATCCTTAATTCTGTCTTATATTTGTAATTATGTTACAATTCCCTACAGGTAGTGATAAGACTAAAATTCTGTAATATTTCCATCATAGAACCAAAGACTAATCTCACTCTGATCTCTACGGTGATTAATCTTCAATGTAATAAAGCAATTTTACCTTTAGCAGGGCTCTTGCCACACTGAAAACTCTTTACATGAGTTGACCCATTCCAGCCAAAGGGACTGCTCTTCCATGTAAGCAGCAGTCAGCCTGAAGACTGCAGATTTAGACTCTCAGCTACTTGTTTTGTAACATTTTGTAAAAAATAAATAGATATCAGTAATAAAGTTACAAATACACCCCCAGTGACAAGCTCTGCTATATACTGCCTCAAAAGAGGTCCAGGGTAAGCTACGCAAGGGTGACTGATAACAGAATTTTCCTCGTATCAAATGACTGCTATAAAATAGCCACTGTAAGCAGCTTCCCTTCTTAATTATCATCCTGCTATCTTTCTGGCAAATAGAATACAGTAACACAGTACCAACGAGGGTTTGTAATGAAGCTCTTGGCAATTACTCCTCTCAAGTCAATCTGCTCTCATATGCAGCAAAGGTGGTGCAACAGAATTAAGGATTCAGAAAAAATTAGTGATGCATACAAATACAATCTGCAAAAATGTGTTAACTTTCTCTTAGCAGCTCACAGAGACAGTTGTTTTGGGGCAGTGGAGAGGGAAAGGGGTCTCACCTACTTGGTAGTATATCTGTTACATCCTGGAGCCTATTTTACCACCACACTTCAAGTTCATTAAAATAGTCCCTGAAATGTGACAACACCGTGTGGAATAAAACAAGATTGTCAGTAGCAGTCTAATTACTTCCCAGTTTTGTTAACATATGATACAACTAAAATGCAATATTAAAAACCTAACCTTCTTGTCAAATACTGCACTATTCTCCCACCTTTTTTATTCATTGTTGTATCTCAGATTACTTGATCTTTTTTGATTACATGGGTTATTTGGTTTTTTATTACTTTTACCAATATAAAGAACCTCACAGAACCATAGAACAGCCCAGGTTGGAAGGGACCTCAAATCATCTGGTCCAACCTTTCATGGGAAAGGGAGCCTAGATGAGATTATCTAGTGCCCTGTCCAATTGCATCTTGAAAACCTCCCACGATGAGGACTCTACCACGTCCCTGGGGAGGTTGTTACAATGATTGATTGTTCTCACTGTAAAAAATTTCTTTCTTGTATCAAGATTACTTACCTTATTCATTGAAAACATCACTTACCTTATTCATGGAAAACATTTTAATAATTTCAGCAGAGCTACAGAAGTAAACGTGACAAAGAGAACTGTGAGAAAAGTCATTATAAACCGCTAGCATTTGTATTAATATTCTTGAGGTAGAAACTATATTCTCACATTTGCAAAGCTGCCATCAAAACAAGCTTCAGTTCCTCATCCAATTCTCTCGCAGCTACAATACTATAAATAAAAGATAATACTCCTAATTCCTACATACAATTCTGTTACCTTCCAAGAGCCGGTTTACTCTAGTTTGTTTTAATTCTTTATTTTCTTGGTTGTTAAGAATCTTACCATGATATATTTTTCTAAGAGAAATGAGTTTTCCACCATGGGAATAGTGGAACAGTTTGCCCAGAGAGGTTGTGGAGTCTCCATCCTTGGAAGTTTTCACGGCCTAACTGGATAAAGTTCTGAGTAACCTATTCTGATCTCACAGCTGACTCTGCTTTGAGCAAGAGTCTGGGCTAGAGACCTCCTGAGGCCCCTTCCAACCTGAATTATCCTATGATCCTATGAATTTTTACTCACAAAATCTTTATTTCTGCAGACTCTGTCAAGATCTTTCAGCACTAATGGCTCCTAATAGCCCACAGAAAAGGAAATGTTAAAATCTCTACAGGCTGTTTTCACCGCTGGAGTGAAGAGGTAGTGCTAAAACTATTACTTTGCAAGGAACTGTAACTTAGCATTAAAATGAGCTGCAGGCCAATAAGAGCAATACGAGCTCTAAGCCCAAGAGTAATGTGAGCTTTTTCAGTGAAGCTGAGCAAATCAGTTTTATAATGGATACGGGATTTGATCTCTGAATAAACCCACTAATGAAACCTCTGGAGTTTAAGTAAGAAAAAATTTAAATGATAAAAGTAGTTAGTTTAATAAAAACTATAAATGTGCTAATTCCTGTTTCCCTATGATTTGAAAGGATTTTAGCATTAGTGGGTGACAGAGTGAATATCATATATGGAATCATTCAGGGGAAGTCATATGGCACAACACACAAGGCAATTGCCCAAGAGGTTTTTGCTATGTCAGGAGTTAGAAAAATATTTTTGAGCATACAGTATTCATTCACTTTTTAATTCTGTATCTCTCTATACATTTTTCTCAATTGTCTTCTGTGTCTAGCCACATGACAGGAATCCTTCTGTATCTCTTCGCTTCACTGGTACTCTTGTTTTCATTCTTTTTTCCCATAACCAAATACAAGTTACATTCTGTGAATGCTTCGTCATTAGTAACTTGGAGCTTGCAATAATCTGCACCACATTTCTTCTAGATAAGAGGCAGTCAGCCTGTTTAAACAAAGCTAGGCCTACTTTCATTTAATATTTGTATTATGGCAGCTCTTATAGTCTGATTACAGTAGCCAAGTATAAAATTCCAGTCACAGCCAGCCCAAGATTTCTCAAGCATTGGCAAAATTGAATGCTGATACTCAAAGGGTGAGAACTCGGGAGGAAAAAGCTCAGGTTTTGGTCACCAACAAATGATTTTCTGGTGGCAAACCAGTGGGTTCTGGCCCATGGGGATGAAGTGGAGCACGGCAGAGAAAACAGAAGAGGACTCAGAACTAAGTCAGTGGACAAAGAATATGGAAAGGGAAAAAGTCAGAGGATGTTTCGGAGAGAAGGGGCTGAAAGTGTTTGTTCAGGTTTGCAGTCATTTGGGGCACCAAGGGATGGCTGTGGATGTTGCAGATGTGGGCCTCTCTTTGCTTTCTCTTCCCTTGATCTCAACTGCAATCCATGTCCTTCTGAGACCCACAGTTTTTCTTCTCCTCACAGCTACCTTCTCCTCCACAGCAGCCTCTGTTTGCTATCTACATATCCTAATCTGCTGTCACACAAGTGAGGAATAGGAGGAATTGAGCAAGGATCATTCCTGCCCCCAAGGAAGAGTATGTAAAGAAGCAGGGGAGAGGCCTAAGCAGCCATGCTAGGAATGTCTGCCTGCACAGCAATAGCCACCCCTGCACACACCCCAGACACAGCAGGGGCAGGTGATAGCAAAACCTCTATGGCTGGGTACTGTATCTCTACGGCAGGAAAGGGCCTGTTCAGTCTGCTGCACACTGTGCCACAAGCACAGGTCTGCTGCCCATTATTTTAAAAAGAGGCATTAAAATTACAGTGCAGCTGTTCACTAACATTTGTTCTTTGCTACCCATTCTGCAATATTGCTGAGATAAGTCTAGCCACATTTTTCATTAGGATGTCATCCAGAACTGTGAAGACTGTAAAATCTGCTTCAAACCCATTAAAGTGCTTACTCTAACAAGAACAATTACTAGCCACTGTGGCATATTACTGTAATACACAGCCAAAAGATGCAATATCAGCCTCAGTCTTGAGATTCCTGCTTCTTTGTC
The DNA here is from genome assembly GCF_018139145.2 of Gymnogyps californianus. Classification (NCBI taxonomy): domain Eukaryota; kingdom Metazoa; phylum Chordata; class Aves; order Accipitriformes; family Cathartidae; genus Gymnogyps; species Gymnogyps californianus. Next base: position 36,495,233 of record NC_059477.1, read on the forward strand.
ATGCTCTACTGCTAATCCTAAGCTTCTTTGCGTCCAATTAGACAGTTATATTGCTTGTTTATGTTTGCAGTGTAGCTTATCTATTATCAGGTTTAGTTACTGAGGAGGGCTTGGACACCAAACTGTACAGAATCACAGCTGTTCAGAGTATTTACAGCTGCCTGTTGCTGGGTGAAGAGGGAATAGAGTCACTTTAAGATGCACTTTAAAAGGATCGAAGTGGGCTTGCTGTTCATCACACATGTTCCATAATCCACCTCCAACTGCGAGAATCCAGATCAGCATCGTTACAGCTACTCCTTTTTCTCACCATAAAAAAAAAAAAAAACCAGATTACAAAATAAAGAGAATTCAAGTAATAGTCCAAGTTATCATTGAAAGCAGATTTCTCAATTATTATGTTAAAAATATACTGTGTTATCACATGGTCTAACCTCTTCTTAAAGAACATGAAGGGGAAATGCTGTTTGTATCTGAGACTCAGATTAGCTATGCTGGGGATCCATTTCATGTTGAAAATGTTATAGGCCTTCTAAAACTTTTGTTATCCTCAGGAGTTCAACTAGTCACTATAGAACAGGGTATTTACATCCTTTAAAATCATGCAGCTGAACTGGGGCAACAGTTCCATAAATAATTTGATTCTCCAGGTATTAAGTATCTGTCAATAAAAGCTAACAGACATTTCTACACCTTGGAGATTTTGAAAACTCTTACAACCTATTTTCTAGTTCCTGGTCTGCACAGACTGTACAGTTGCACTTGTGGTACACCTGCCTTATAACCATCCTCCCAGCTTGTGAAGAGCTGATCACTGCTCCTAGCCTTATAGCAGGTGATCGGAGATTCTGTCATTCCCCTGAAGCTGGAAATTAAAGCCTTTTGACAATTTCTGTAACATTCATTTTTATGGTGATTATCAAATTCCTGTACAGAACAACACCATATCCCTGATTTTATATATATCTATATCTATGTGCAAATACTAGGCAATATACACAAATACTGCCTAATCAACTACCAGTGAAGTAAAAGGGAAGGCTTTCATAAATTAAATAGATTTTGGATATAGCTCCAGTAAAATCATTGCCAAGTCTACAGATGCCACGCTTTTAGAAACAGATTTTAGAATGTATAAATATATACATTTGCTATTTCATATTTAATATAAATCCTATGTGTGAGGATTTTGTGTGTGTGCGTGCATACATGCATTTCTGCCTGAATAAGAGCAAAGTTTATGATTGCTTCACTTTTGCCTGAATATGGGATAACGGATTTATAGAGAAATGATGCAGTTTAATAAGTCAGCCTAATGAAGCACCTCTAAAACATGTATCTAGCACTGTACTTGAATGTAGTATTTCAGCTAAATACTTCAGAAGAAAGAATGGTTTAGAAGTTGTCAGTGTGGTTAAAAAGAAACTATATTTCTCCTCCTATAAAGCAGATATCCAAGCACAGGTGAACATTTATTTTGTAAACTCTGCACTGTGCTCCACTGGGTAGGAGAGACATGCATGTGCCATGTGAGGACCAACTCATGGTAGCTGAGAACTAAACAAGAGCTGCAGAGGTAGGTTCTTAGCTATTTGCAGTTTGTAGGCTATCTCCATGCATTTGACATTTTTCCAGATCACTTAGCTATTCCATTCACTCATCACAAAAGAGTTTTTCCTCCAGCCACAGAGGTTTGCCCTGAACTGTAGGTAGGTGTGGATTTTGCCATCTGTGCTTCAAGTCTCTTTCGTATGTATGGCATAGATAAAATTATCCACAGTTTTTTCAATGTGACTGATATGTTGGATCTGAATTGAGAGGATTATTTTCATTCAACACTACCTAAATAGACAGTGCTCATTTAGTCGGGCTAACCAGTACAGCAGAGCCAATCCGCACATGAAAATTTAAACACAATACATGGCAGTATTTGAAACACTAATATGCCTATTTGCTGTACTGCCCCGTTTACCTGAAGAAGCTACTTACAATCAAAAACTGAACGCAAGGCATACTCTGTGGAAAGGTAACTGACAGAGAGTACGTACCCAGGAGGCTGTCAAGCAACCAAGGAAAGGGATTGGTACACTGGTAATGTTGTAGTCATTGGGTATTATAAAAAGGCTGTTGATATCATTAATATGCTTCATAAAATGTTTTTAAATATCCTAATTCCCATGTCATACTGTTACATAGCCGTAAGTTTCACCCCTAGTGCATGAAGTCCTAGAATATCCTTGTTTCCCTCCTTCCTCTCTTCATTACATATCCCTATGTATGGATAATGCATATATATAGATATCCACATAGTGGATTCCTAGAGTTGTCTGACAACTGAAAACCCCAGTGAACCACCACCAGGTCCTTCTTTCATCAGACAGAAAAAAGGCACAACAATGCTGAGCACTTATAAACTGAAGCTATATATATACACACAGATTAGAAATAAGATCTACATCTTTACCATTGAGCTTAATTAAACATAAGGGCAGGGTAGTGAAGGATCTAAGAGATTTTCTAACTGTTGCATCCAGTATTCTAATTATGAGTCAGGTTTCCTATTTACTCCATCCCTGAGGAGTAGTCAAATATCTTTCTTAGAGATTGCTTTTAGCTCAAACTAAGTTAGAAATTCTTGGATTGAGCTCTTACAGTTGTGCTCTTCTGGATGTCAAAACAGATGAGAATACCAGTTCATTCTCCCCATAATTTAAGAACCTATTAGGAATCAAATCCTCAGGGCAGGCATTTTTCACTTGGCCAATGGGTTCAGCATTCTGACAGTATCAAATCCAGCTGCCACAGCTGAGCTAATGTACGGAGATGGAAGTTAAGTTACAGACACATAGCAAAGTTTTTAGATAAAGTCTAATTGCAAAGCTGCAAAGACTGCAACACCTTCCCAGTTCTTGATCCATTGTTTTTAAACCTAGCATAAGGTGAGAAAAGATAGGCAAAATAAATACACGAGCAGAGGTAACTGAAGCCACTTACTGTTCCAGGTAAAGCGTCATCCTACCCACAAAGAAAGAGCACTCCAGAATCATATGCTGCCCCACCGAAGATAGGAATGACTATTTTCTCCTGGCAAAAAGCTTTCGCAGCAGCAGGTGGAAATATGACAGATATCTGCACCCTTGTCTGCCACACAGTAGACTCCATCTAATTCTTGTTATTTTAATATCACTGCCAATGTTTCGGACGACAGCTTCACCGATATAAGAAAAAAAAGACAGATCTGCATTCCTTATGTACTATGACATGGCAACATAGAGCGCCACGAGTTCATTAGAAATTATTTGCCCATGATACAATGTAATTTTCTTCTTACAGTAATAAAGGAAAGAATAGTTGGAGTCTGACATATGCAATCAAAAAAAAAAAAAAACCCAAAACCACCAAAAAAAAAAACCAAACAGTGAAAGAAATGTGAGCTTTCTGCTCTTGGCATAATCCAGAATGCTCATTATGAGTAAGGTTTCCTATTTACTCTGGCACTGGGTTAAGAAAGATGTTGACAGACTGGTTTTTGGGAAACACAGAATTTAACTTGGTACCATCAACAAAATAATATATAATAAACACCAGCTGCAACTGTCAAGAATCACTATGTTAAATATGCTGTACAGAGTTAGTTTTTGCAATACTGAACATACAAGCTCAAACAAAACCCAATAGCCAAAAAAATCCTAGGAGCAATGGATCCTACAGGCATATGCAGATACCCAGTCCTGTGCTGCACTGTACAGAAATGCAAGATTGTAGCTCTGTAATGTAACAATAGGGATATTGCTTTATAGCCTAAGAAGTAGCACTACTGCATTTACTCCATTTGACCTGAGCAGGCTGCCAATGAACTCTGTTAGCTAACCATGAGCAAAGTCCTGTTTTCCTGAGCAGAGGGAATCAAATAAGAGATGTTTCCTTCGTTCACAGTTTTGAGATCTTTTCAACCAACTACACATAAAAAGCTCCACCTTTTACAGCTTTTTCATAAGGCTGTGTACCTGAAGTTTGTTACTCTGTTTTCTCGATCTTTCCTTTTTTAGTGGTATTTTTTAGTGGTATTTCTCACTTTCTCCTCACACACAGTTCCAGCACTGCAATCCAAGTCCTTCATTCCTGAATTTTACAGATCAAAGAGCTGCGCTTTGGCTGTATATCTAGTTACTAGTTCAGCCTCTCATGAGACGTTTTTCCAGGTCCCTAATGCTTCAGTCTTCTATTAAGAAATTACTTCTACTGCTATTTACTGGGTTTACTTATGCACATGAAAAACCACTGTTATCACATTAATTTCAATAAATTTCTTCCTTCAACAGAATTTAGATTTGCTTCAGCAGTCCAATAAGTTATTATGTTGCTAAAGATTTACTAAAGATCAGAATATTCAAGAATATTTGTACATTGGTTATGGAGAGCAGGAAGGGGGACCGTTCAGATTTCTTTGCGCATCTTGAATGGCTCAGTGATCGTTCAATGTTCAAATCACAAAACAGAAGATTGGATTCAGACCTTTAACCTGACAACTTGCTCTAATCGACCCTGCTTTGAGCAGGGGGTTGGACTGATGACCTCCAGAGGTGCCTGTCAACCCCAGCCATTCTATGGTGTAGCACTGCACAAAACTCTTACCATGAAGTAATAAGCTGTGCCTGGCCCGAAGCGCACAGGTCGTGGGTCTGCTATATTTTTTACAGGCTCTGGTTTATCAGCTACATCAGAATATATTCCTTCCTCTTAGTTTCTCCTCTTGTGAAGAAAAATACGGAATTGCAAGAATTTTATTTTGGTTGTAAATTTTAATCTTTTTTTGAAAATGTAGTAGCCTGTTTTTATCCTCTTTTATGTGACTGCCAAAACAGAAAGATGGTAAAGTGTGAAACTATCCAAAAAGTACCAGTAACAAACACATCAAATATTCATCCCAATCCTACATACTCTTTCATTAATGAGCCAGCTAGGCAGAATCAAGCAGTGTCTCATATGGCCTACAATCTCAAAGTGGTTTACAGCTGATCTTGGTGAATATTCATTATATTTTCAAAGCCACTTGGTATACTTAAAAATAAAGCATAAAAATTTCATCATAATTTCATCATAATTTAAGACATACCTTGAACATAACCAGATATATCTTTTCACCATGACTCAAGAAAAATTCTCATCAATAAAAGACTTGAAAAGCCTGCCAGCTTTAGCTTCTCAGGCCATCAATATCAAAGAATTTTCAAGAAGGGCAAATCGCAGAGGTAAGATAAAATATATTTTGCAGTTACTACATCTGAACCACCATGAGAATCAACAAAGATGTATATTGTATAACTTTGGTCACATGTACACTGAAAAAGTACTTTCTCATCTTGCCCCAGAAAATGAGAGAAATCAAACCATCTAGTAAAAATGAAACCCATTAAACTGAGTTAAACTCAGCAGGACAAATTTTCATGATAGTTTCAGCACTACAATTCCTCTGAAGTCAAATGGAAATGCATTGGTTCAGCTTAGCAGAACTTGGCACAGCAAGCAGTTTTGTACTGTTCATTCTGAGTACCAGCCCATGATCTGTTGCATCTCTAACTTCCATATGGCTGCATCTTAAGTAAGATTACGCAGTTCTTTTACATCTTAGCATTTTAGTCTAAGTATTTAATTCATAGCACATCATGAGTCAGGCTGTATTCTGTGTGTCTTTTTCTGGGGTTTTGTTTTTCATTCTATCTTTATGTTCTCTCCCAATGACGTCTAACAGTTAGGACTGGATCTAACGCTGCCATTCCATGAGAGGCTTCCCACTGATTTCAACAGATTTTGGATCAATCTCTTGCTGTCAAGTTTATGAAACAGGAAGTTTTATAAATTTGCAATACATAATTAATTGGCAATTCCACTTGGCTTTTGTCAAGAAGTTCAGGTTATTTTCAGATATGTTAGGATACACAGACAAATGTAATATTTAAATCAATAAAAGACAGACCTATAAATAAAGAACTAAACTGAAGTCACTCTGGCACATCTTACTCTGGTAAACAGTAGTAATGCTTTTGCAGAAACCCAGAGTTTTGCACAGGCTCCTTGTGCTGGTTTTGGCTGGGGTAGAGTTAATCTTCTTCATAGCAGCTAGTATGGGGCTATGGTTTGGATTTGTGCTGGAAACAGTGTTGATAATTCAGAGATGTTTTAGTTACTGCTGAGCAGTGCTTACACAGAGTCAAGGCCTTTTCTGCTTCTCACCCCACGCCACCAGCGAGGAGGCTGGGGGTGCACAAGAAGTTGGGAGGGGACACAGCCGGGACAGCTGACCCCAACTGACCAAAGGGATATTCCAGACCATAGGACGTCACGCTCAGCATGTAAAGCTGGGGGAAGAAGAGGGAGGAGGGGGACATTCAGAGTGATGGTGTTTGTCTTCCCAAGTAACCGTTACGCGTGATGGAGCCCTGCTTTCCTGGAGATGGCTGAACACCTGCCTGCCGATGGGAAGCAGTGAATGAATTCCTTGTTTTGCTTTGCTTGCGTGCGTGGCTTTTGCTTTACTTATTAAACTGTCTTTATCTCAACCCACAAGTGTTCTCACTTTTACTCTTCCGATTCTCTCTCCCATCCTGACGTGTGGGGGGAGTGAGCAAGCAGCTGTGTGGAGCTTAGTTGCCAGCTGGGGTTAAACCACGACACTCCTGCACTAAGGCAAAGTATGGCAAGGCACACAGAAACAGGAATAACACACAGCATGACCTAAGCACCTACATGAATTTGCACTGAACTGTCCAGGAGTCTGAGAGCAGACTTCCCCACTGAGGCACTGGCACACAGCAAAAAAGGGCTGTGAAAGACCTGGTGTAGTTATAGGCACATATGATACAAAGATTATTTACAAGGTAAGCAAGCAGCCAGGAGGAGTCATGCAACATATCCCCAGTGTAGAGGAAAAATAATTACATGCAGTCTTTCAAGCAAGAGACTGATTAAACACAACAGGAAATTAGAAATGTGCCTCCCTCAAAAATCTGACACAGTAAGAATTGCCTTAAGAGACACAACGATCTCTTCGCTTGTCGGTACTACGATGATTCTCCTGTCAGTTCTAGAAATGGAGGGATAACCAGACTGCCTATCCAGTGATTCATATTCCCAGCATATGGTAACATTCTTTCACTCGGTACTGATCTCATCATGTAACCTTAGCTGTCTTAAACTAGAGGGCATGGCAAGTAATTCATCGACTTAATTTTGCCTTATGTAAAGCAGAGGGATTATATGAAAGCAAATTAAAAATGAGCATAAAAAGCAGGAAAATATGCTCGCTACTTTGCTTGTTCACTTTACTGGCTTAGCCATAGGGATATGTTGATTCTTCTTTTGTATTGGGATTTATTTTCTCTATAAAGTACTTTACAAGGTTCACTTGAAAAAGCTCAACAGAAGGAGATTTCAAAAATATGTTAATTGAATGTTGACAGGAATCTCTGTGGACGCCCACAAAAGCAAGATACTCAGGAAATGCCTGTTAAGATCTCCAAATTTGTGCAGGAAGACTAATTTTAATCACATATTTCTGGATTTATTTTTATGAATCAATGCCACATCAATCTTTTATGGCCTTTTATTCCAAACTGTTATGTATGGAGCCTTGCCAGAAAGGAACTCACAGCGCTGGCAAGCTGTTGCATGAGCCTGAGTTAATGCATGTAAAAATACTGCTTACTGTTTTCTTAGTTTTTAGGAAAGGACTATGAAAACAAGTTATAGTCCCCTCTGTGTGGCTTTTTCTTTTTTTTTTCACTTGATCCTACCAGTTATGTAAAAGCTCAGTTTCATCAGGCTTCCCTTCTTGTAGAAGGGACTTTGTTAGAGGTGTTTCAGAACAAAAGCTACCTTATCCCCCTTTATTGTAAAATTGTAGTCCATTCCAGGGGATAGTTGAACTATCTTCAAACAAGCCAGATGGGATACTGCTAGCAATGGCAGCACAGAACAAAACCAAAGCAGATAAATGTACTGCAGTTCTCCACCTAGATGTACTCAAAATTTGAGTAGGAGGTTAAAGTCTTCTTTATGCACTAGCTGGAACAATTCTTGAGCCAGCCTCCACCTGATCTTCTCAGCTACCACATACATTGCCAACAGAAATGCTGCACAATGCACAATGATGTAGAAAATAATTTCCACTGTGATCAATACTGCACTGCAAATTAAAGACTTTTTTCCCATAGGATCTATATAGCAAGCATTAAATATGCTTACTTTGCAAGCATATACTTTTTTCCATAAAGAAGACATGCAAGTATTGATATACTCTTACTTACCAAAACAGCGATAGTTCTGTAATAAAAAGGGTGTGTGTCTCTCTCTCTTTGTACAGCAGTTATTATAAACTGTCACCCTACTATCATATCACTAATACAGGCTCAATCTTATCAGATGTTCTGTAATCTCAACTTCTAATAATATCACTAGCAGTTGAAGTGATTTATATCAAAGAGAAGGGATTCATATTCCAATCTTGTTAAGGGAAGCACAAATATAATACAAGCAGCAATTTTAAAAACATACTCTAGTAAGAATAATGGAGTAAGATGCAAAATAAAAGATTTACAAATCCATTTCAGTTTGCAAATACAGTTCATTTGATAAAGATGCTGCAAGGAAAAAAAAAATCACAAAGCCCTAACAATTACTATCTTGGCTGAAAAGAAACTGAAAATCACCAACACAGGGAGGTTTGCCTAAGGAAAGGCTGCATGTTTGGGACCAAACAGTAAGTTGGCAGAAGGAAAGAATACTTGCTGACATGACAAAATGTTTTTTGTCAAAGCTCTGGAATCTGTACCATCACAGCTTGACAGCAAAAGCTCTGCAGGCCTCTACCAAAGCCAAAAGTAATTAAGTGTACTTACATGTACTCCCTGTGTGCAGAATGCACAGCAGCTGCGTTGCTGTAACGCCACAAAACTATCGCTGATGACAAAACATCCAGGGTAGCATCAAACTGAAAGAGATACAGAGTCAATTGTTTTGTGGGCCATTAAATGTGTCCTGTACTAACAGTAATGCATTTACTATCCTGCTGCACAGGCACAAAGCAGCTTCAGATAAACCATTTTAATGAAAGCAGGATTTACATTTATTAAATTGATCTTCACATTTTTGCCATGTATTATTGCACAATGATATACTTCAGAGCTCAGGAAGTCAATCAAGGGATTAAAAACTTTTTATTTGTAATCCATCACCTGCAGAGAAGTTAAGGAAAAAAAAACCTCCATCACAATCTGCCACTGTGGCACCACAAGAGTTAAAATACTAATATGACTCTTATGCAAAGACTCTAAAAAAAAAAAAAAAAGTGTTTGAAAATGCCTGTCAAGCAGTCCTTTTTCCTGCAAAGCCACTAATTTTATGCAGTAGAAGGTTTTGTTTCAAACCAAGCAAATACTAACTTTTTTTTCAAAATCCCATTGTATCGAGATTTCATATTATTCTGTATCATCAGTAAAATTGTCATGTTTGTATTTCCAGTTAATGAAGACATGATGTCAGGTAACACGAAAAACCAGGCTTGTCCCAATCTAAGAACTTTCATCCTTAAGTCAAACTTTCTACAGAGTCAATCTAACCTTCAAATTTGAAAGTAAAAGTCAAATTATTTGAAATGAGTCATTTTGCTTGTTGTTAGGAATTTTTTGCTCTGCCACTAATCAGGAAAGTCATGGCAACTACTAGAGAGGAAAGCTGTCATCCCGAAGTCAATAGGAGTTTTACGATAGACTTCAATGGGAAAAGGTCACGTAGAGTTCAGAAGGGAACTTCAGAATTTGGCTCAAGTTCAACAACAGAATTGATTAAGCTGAGAGATTTTGTAGAAGAAAACAATGTCTGGTGGGTATCATCTATCAATGATGAGATGTAAGTATTGATATTAACTCCAATATAAGACTTAGTAGTCAGAAACTGAAAAAGTATAATAAAAGGATCTTTACTATCCTTTCCAAGGTATGACTTCAACAATATTTTTTCTAATCCATCATTGACTTTGCAAACCTTGCCATGAACTTACAATAAAAAAAAATACAGCATTTCATGTTCAGAAAAAGCCCGTTAAAAAAATGGTAGAGAATATTTAAATTGTATCTCTACTTACAGCAAATCCAAATGATGACGCACTATATCTCATTACGGAGACAGCTAAAGGAAAGAAAATATTATTTAGAATCACTTTAAATCTTTTTTGTATCCTTTCTTCTTCTCTTGTCCAAGAGCTACAAAACTAGTTTCAACATATGGGCTTAGTTTCACCCAGTTCCCACTAGAACAACCTGACCGACACTTAAAAAGGTCTACAAGAAAGGCCTTGTACTGCAGGAAATGGTTAGGTCACTCGAACGATGCCTTTCTTTCTTCCCAAACCATAATGGGCCAGACCTTAGCACAGCATTCAGAAACAGTCTGTTTATGAAACATGCTGCATTTCAGATGCAGTTTTGAGTAAAAATATGTTGAAACCACAGTTTCCAACTCTCAGAAAACTTTACATGTCTCAAAGCGCTCCTTGCTCCAGCTAGGCACAAAAATCCACCTGAACTGGCTGACAGAAAACTATGCAGACCCATTCAGACTTTTTGATTGCCATCTTTTCGACAAAAAGCCTAAAGGTAATTTACACAGCCCCAAGAAATGCTTCAAATTCCATCACATCAGTGATTTCCAATGGAAAAAGTATTAGCAGGAAAAATTTTTACCAGCTCCGATTTTGACTGCATACTGTCTCTAAAAAATAAATGAGACTTTAGAAACGGGCTAACATCTAGAAAAAACTATCATTTTTATAATTTTACTCCATGCATCTTAATTCTATCATCTCACAGTTCCCAATTCTAGGAGGTACTGTGCAAGGAAAAATACCTTTCAGTAGCTCAGAGGAATACCAGGGAAGAAGCACACAGCAACAGAAGAGGCCATCACCTGGAGACGGGACTTCATCAAACTGCAACTCTCACAGGCTAACAGCAACACTACGGCTATGTCAAGCTCTCGAGCACTGAGCAGCTCTAGTCTTCTTGCTGTGTTTTGTAGACTGTCGAATGAGAACAGGACTAACCGAACCTGTGCTCCCTGAATAAAACACACAGCGCTAGTTCCAATATTAAAAGGGCTTGGAATAAAGCCTAAAAGGATTAATTTTACTACTCTTTTACTAACAGATATCAGCTAACTTACTAAGAAAAAAACATTTTTGTAAAAATAAAAATACCTGAACTAAAAAAAACAAGACTCATCAACGACTTTGTCAATCTTAGGCTGACAAACACAGTATCTAATTTTCAGTATTCCAGTATTCATTAGAACAGCTTGGCAGAACAGAGCCGCTATGGTTTGACTGTTCTTTTCAGTAACAGCAAGCTGCAGTTCTGTGGCACTTATCTGGATAAACAGAAATTAAAATCTTGGAAAAAATAACCCTTTTCTTATTGATCTAAGACCTAGCTGTGGCCATGAGCATGCCAGATGTCACAAATATTTGGACTTTATCATCACAGTTGGACAAAACACAAAGAAAAGTCATCAAGTTCATTTCCAGATTCCCATTTTCTTAAAGTCGAAGAGTATTGAAACAGTTAGTATGGATTTACATCTCCCTCTCATTGTTAAATCATGATTTCCCACACTTCATCTCCTAGGTGAAAAAAGAGGCTATATTTCTTGGTCAGACTTGCCAGGCAAGAGCTACACTTGACAAGTTGACACTAGCTTGCAGCAATCCAGCTGCAAATTTGAACACTTCATTGTGTAATAATATATTACCTATCAAATTTTCATTGTGTGCCTCCTTAGAGGCATATAGTTTCAAAAACTGCAGAAGTTGCATCAAAAAAAATATGGGCATTCACAGGTACACACAAGCTTGCAATGTTCCTGTCGTTACTGCTTTCATATGATACAGTTCAAAGCCACACTTTTACTCCTACTTCTATTTCTAGCCTGCCTCTGTAATGGAATTAGCTCCTCAGTTTTTACTAAATTGCCAGCTTTTTTCCCCACTCTAATCCAGACTTAAAACAAAATAACTCTATGGTTCCCTTAAAAATTAATATATAATTTCTACAGGTGATGAAGTGCATACAGATAGGCACACCTTAAGAATGCTTTAGGGAACATATTTGGTGTATTTAAAGCATAAGGTCTTTAGCATGAGAACTGTCTTTATTTTTATGTATTCTACCACAGTGAACATCCACAGCACTAACACAATCTGTTTGGCCTGAGCTATCTAAAACAGTAACGAAAAACAAGTATTAACTAACAGTGTCACAAGCCTGCTTAAACCTTTTTGCTAGCTAGTGAATACGACTGGAGGAAAGACTTTCCAAGGACTGGTACCCTACAATACTAACTTGTAGTGGTAAAAGGCCATAATAAAAGTAATAATGACCATTTAAGCACTAGAAAGATATATTTTTATATTATTTATTTACATACTGGTTTTCTAATGGGGAAAAACAACCCATTTGTCTTTCTTTCAGAGTCAAATAACAATGTTAAAGCACCTTCAGCCCTGACTTCAGCACATTAATACTTCTAGCTGACAAGTATAGTCATAAAGCTCACCAGTAAGTCATCCCAGCTTAAATGGGATGTTTGTCCATGAGTCTAGGCTCTATGGCAGAGAAAGCAACTGTAATATTGGCTTACAGGTTATTAACCAATACAGTTTGCCACAGACTGACCACATCCTCTAAAGACAACGACTGGTCCCCATTCTAGGCACTGAAGGTGAAAGGACTTTTAGGGAAGTACTTCTTAGCATCCAAGAACTTGAGACCCGTGGGCAAAGGAATAACCAGTGGTCCTTATGCCTCCAGTATCACTGCCGTGCTCCAAGAGCAATGTACGGCACTGCAGGAATGGATCATAGAGCTTTTGCTGAACCCTCACCTTCCTTCTTCTCAATACACATTTTCAGTTATTCCCAGATGAGCCTCTGATGTAAAAAACCTCAGAGATTCCTAATCTCCATATTGAATCAGTACAATGGCGGGAAACAAGCAATGAGGAAAGAACAGAGCGGGCAGCTTAAAAATTCTGTGGAGCCACTGTATACATTTAGCAGCTATGCAGCCATGACAGTGGGAGCCTGCTTTTAGCTGTTTTATTGGCTAAATTGGACAGTATTTTATTACCTCTACAATAAAGCAGATAATCCTAATGCATTTTCCTGACATTTGTAAATGGAACTTGCAAGCACTCAGAAACTAAAAATAGAGCCAGCACAGTAAGCCACAAATCTACCACTGCCTCCACCTGCACAGCGACATCAATTTGTGAAGTCTGCCAACCTATAGTTCAGATTTTGCTGTAATTCATTCACCCCTTCCAAAGTGATTCCAAATAAAGAAAAATACCCCATTTCCCACACATTCTACCCTCAATAAAATAAGGGGTTTATTCATTTCCATGTGCCTCAGAAAAATCATATGACTAGGGCCTTAACCCTACAAAATCATTCCAATTTAACTCTTCAGCCATCTAGTCTCCCACCAGCTTTTGCCAAGTTTAATCCATCCAAAATGTGTTCCTGGAGAGCCAGGACGTCACAGTGACCCTGGGCCTCTCATTTCCTTCTCTGCATTGGGAGAGCACCCTGGTACCTTTCTGCACAAACATAAGAGGCAAGAAATAGGACAGGAAATTAACTCTGCCTCCAGTTCTCCCAAACAGAAAGCTTTGGGATGAGTCTGGCTACAAATGAGAGATGGTACATACAAACAGCTCCTCCAACTGTCATAAAAATCTCCCCTTACCTACTCAGAGATGGGAAAAATATTTTTAGGAAGCTCTTCTTGGTGGGACAATCACTCCATCACGTTTGCTTTGAAATTAGTCTTTTTGAAAGACACCTGGATGTCAGCACATAAAATATCATGGCTTCAGAGCACATGACCTGCACTTAGCAGAAATCAGGTAGGCAATTTGAACATCACTGGAAGTGTTGGGTTTATTTCTATATATATTACCATGCATATCTTGCAGGTTGTACAGAGTCACAAGCAAAAGGAACTGGAAGCTGTGTTGAATCAGAAGTGAAACTGAAATACAGTCTGTTTTCATTGCCCAGTGTTGGTAAAACACCAAAACCTAATGTTACAATAAATATTTCAAAATAAATCCATTCCAAGCAGAGAAAACCAAATGAGTAATACTTTCTAAAAATCCCTCACAACAACTGAAGGCAAAGAACAGACATGACTCTGATACCATTAATACTTGTAAAAAACACTACTGACCAGGACCAACAGGTACACATACATTTCCCCAGGCACCTTCTCCCCTCCCCAAAATTCTAGTAGAGCAAAATTTAAGGATTTTTATGCACACGCCTAAAATTTCTGCAGTCAGCACAGCAGCCACAAATGGCTGCTAAACAACCAATATCTCAGACACAAGTCTGCCAGACATCTAACCTACATGAGCAGATCCAGTGCTATCCATCAGCATCATGTTCCTACACCCATATTTCTACCCCAAAGTCATTGGCAAAACTGTACCAATCCTATCTACAGAAAATCTTCAGCTCATTTTCCCAGTTTATAATTGCATCAACATGGTAAAGACCCTTATTTCTGGGCAATACCATTATACCATTATGTATGTATCTACCAAGTGGAAGCATAAGTTTAATGTATATTAAACCTGGATCTTGATCTCATTAGAATTTATGACTGATTTGTAAGGAAGTCCCTAAGAGGGTTCATTTTTCCACCTGCCTGAAAGGTGTCATAGTGACTCTGTGCAGAATGAACTGCAGCAGAGTACTAGGAGATTTCTGTCCTTAGGGAAGACTCAGCTGTGGGATGTGACTCAGTGAACGGGGCTCTAAAGGAGCCAGACATCATGTCCTCAGCTCTGCCACTGCCTGGGGCATGACTGTTAGGACAAGAAACTACTCTTCTTCAGCTTTTTGTTTTTCCAGTTTCTGAATTTGTTTTCTGTACAAATTCTATACACTTCAGAGCAGCAACTGCATCTTCCAGCCTGTCTCTACTATCCCCTGGACTACAGGCCAGGCAGGGCTGGAACTTCTGGCTTCTAAATGTGTACAAAAGCAACAAAGCTAAGGAACCTACGATTTACTACTCCTTCCTTCAAAAAGAAAGTGCAGTCCCACCAAAACTATTAAACAGCTTTAACTTTTTCTTCATTTTTTTAAACTGAGATCCTTGACATAAACGAGCAACACTCTCTACTATTTAATAACAATTTACTTTACTTCTTCCATAACAAAAAAAAATCCTCAAGGTACCCTAAAAATCTTTGCAGATTCAGTCTGGCAACAAATTCTGCTGTTGGTAGTGGTAAAGCTTTCCAAGCATATCTTTCTTTCCTTGTCTATTACTCAGTTAATATTTTTTGTTTGTTTGTTTCCATCTATTGCAATGGTGAAATCTTTAGCAGCTGCAAACTTCCATAACTTCATTTACTTCAGTGAACTACAACAGTGTATATCAGTTGAAGATTTTCCTCATTTCTCATTACAGAAACGGTAGAATTTCAGGGCTTTGCGCAAAGGTTTTTCTTTGAGTTTAATCCAAACAATTCTTTCCAGTTTGCTGACATGTTCACAAAAAAAAAAATACTATTATTAGTACTATTAGTCATCTCTGACTTCAGGATTTCTATCTTAAGTCATTCATTTTTCAATGTTTCAATTTCAGAATTTTTTAAAAACCTATTTTTTGTGGTTCTTGCAAAGAATTAAACATCAGTTCTCCCTTAATTCCCTTTGTTTACGTATTTTCTGATTGTATTTGTCTTGTGGCTGCATCAGTGCCTCATGGTAAAAGATCAGAAGACTTCCATTTCAGGGGTTAAATATTCACAGTATTGGCTTATCACACAGGCAGCATGGATGCAGTTTTCCCAGACTGGTTATTCATTATACCATGGTGCTCACCAACAGCAGCAATCTCAAAGAACGGCAAAGCAGTCCAGTCCTAAATCTTACTTAGTCTTCTGATTCACTTCTGTTTAATTTGCTTTCATCTTTCATTTACTACCGAAAGAGCACTCATGCCTCCACTGGCATGTCCCACAAATGAACAGAACAGACTGGGCAACCGAGCAGGACTGCACAATCCTGAACTATGAAACAATCCTACTACAAAAAACAAGGTATAACTTATCGAATGATGAAAAAATTATCCCTGTGGAGAAAACGGTGAACCAGCTTTCTCTACAATACACAGTAGACAGTCCCCAAGAGCATACCAGCAATATGAAAAAAAAACCCCAAGCAAACACTGAATGATAGACACACACACACACACAGAGGGTAAACCTGTTCCTGATTTCAGAAAAAATAATGCCTGGGCTCTTTTAACAGCTGCTGAAATATCTTCTATATACAACAAGCCTTCACTGCTACCCTTCAGTGAGTATAACACTGAAAAATGGTCAGCCAAATATACCAAAGCAGTCAATTTTGTATTCACTTTTTCTAGCATAGCCAGAGTCGAACACGAGAAACCATTTGTTTAGGGAAAGCTTTTTGTAAAACCAGAAAGCAGGCAACTCCAATAAGGCAGTTAACAGCAATTTCCAGGGTTGCTCAAAAGTCCACGCAGGGGTAATATTACAGTATGCGCAAGCACTGTGCAGAGCAGTGCACTGCGGTGCCGGTCCTGGGAGAAAGCAGGACCCCTCCTGTCCAGCATCCCACTGCTTCACACGCTCCCTTGCTTCCTTTCTCAGGTGCCAACCTTCTGTTTTCAAACAAGATCATCTTAAAAAGCAGAACGCAAATAAATCAGAGAAAAGGAGGAGTGGTATTTTTGTTTAGTTTTGGCTTTCCAGGGGGCAGGAACTAAGAGAGGGCCCATATGTTATAGCTCCAGTTGAGCTTTATCGGGATACTAAATGCATACGTTTGCATTTAAGAACAGGAATAACAAAAGCTGAAGGTCTATAAGAAACATACTTGTTTTCCTTCCAGGTACATGGTACAAACTCTCTGCAATTGAATATATAGGTGCATAGTTTAATCTGTTCTATTTCAAATGGGGTCACTTGAATCACCCAAAATAACTCAGTGCAATGACATTAAAGCACATTGTCTTTTAATGAAACTATGTATTATTGATGCCTCAACTCCAACTATAACAACTGAAATGGTCTAGAATGTTGCAAATGCCCGTAACTGCACATTTACCAGGGAAGTTTTTGCAGCTTATACCTACAATCCACGGGCTTTGTAATTTTGAACCTGAAACTAGCTTCCAAAACCAAAGGAAGCAGTTTGGCCCTGGACAGGGACAAGGAATGAGTGGTACCTTGGCTAAAAAAGCCACAAATGACCAGAAATGTTGAGTGATATCAGACACACTCAACAGCTGTTTCTAAAGCCCTGTGGCCAAGATTTGTAACTCGCTCTATCCAAATGAAGATTATCTAGACTTAATGACCTAGGAGACTCTCCAAAGGCAAAATTTCTCCCATCTTTTGTGTTTTACTAACTGTAGGCAAATCTAGCAGAGAAGTATTCAGGTTCTACACAGCATAAAGAATTTATTCTTGGGAGTTTGGCCAGTCGCTTTGAAGCAGGTTTTACCTAAGTTAACAGAATAAGCTAGAAGACTGAGGTGAAGGTTTGTAAATGCTCATCTGACTTGAATGGGTTTCTAGAGGCTTCATAGAGATCCAGCGAACTCATATTTTATACATGCATCCCCAAACCTGTAACAGCTTAGACATAGGCTAAACGTTTTTACCAGTCACTGAAGATTTTGAATTGTTCATAAAAGACCTGAAATATGGCCATTATTCTCAGGTTCTGGTAAGTTCCTGTCCTGTGGTCACATTAGAAAGACGGAGAGATCCTTTCAAAAAGATAATTAAAGAATGGTATCGTACACAAGCTACAGCTCAGATGTATTAACATAGACTTTACATGCAAGGATTCAGGCTAACTGCAGCACAACCAACAATAAGTGTATGAATACGTACTGTGCTATGTATTGGTGTCTATATGAGAAAATTATCGTTAATTAGCTTTTTATTTAGAACATAAGCACATTTAAAAGAACATAACCAGTGAGAACTGCATCCCCCCCATCCTGGACAAGGTTATTTGTCTCCATTCCTGTAAAAAGATTCTTAACTTGAAGTTTGCCAAATTTAGACTAAATGAAATACATCAGAAAAGTCCACATGCCAAACCTCCAGATTCAGCATCTTTTTTTATTTATTTTTTCCCTATTTTTATGCTACTATTTCAAACTTCACTTGATTGTGAATTGTATTTTCAACAGTTGTGGTATATAAGGCATCAAGAGCATTAAAACAAATCATCAGTGCTGCTGTTAAAAAACCAAGCAAGTCCAGTTTGAAAGTACTCCTAAGAAACCTAAATATTTGTCCAACATCGTAAAACCTAATTCTCAGCATGCTACAAAGATTCAAACCACAGGCCTTATGACGCATACAAACAGTATTTCATTGGTTGATATTTCAGGTTCAAAATCCTCACACCAGCAGACAAACATAACACAGCTTTAAATACCTGGAATCATGCTACAGTATAACCTCTGTTCCATATAAATTGGCTGACTGAAGCGCAGCATGGAGGATTTAGATCCAGAGAGGATTTAGCTAGCTTTGCCACATATCATATTTCTTTCTAGAAGTATTCCAACTATCCCATACGTTAAATATAGTTCTTAGATAAGGGCGGGGGGGGGAATCTATCTGTGGTTCAAGTCCATTCAAGTGGGATTCTTCCTGGTGTTCTCTAAATTTAGAGAAAAGAAACCCATTTCAGCCATGGTAAACATTTAAAACCAGTCCACAAAAGCACTGCCTAAATTCTCACTTTTCCACATTAACTCTAAGAACTCTTTCTTAGTATCTGCTATCCATAATATAACAAAGGTGAATTTTCTAGTTATAAAAAAATACAGACCTGCCAGATAATATTTTCACTGGAGTTGCATGTGAACTTCAATATACAAATTTTTGACCAAAGGCCTTTTTTTCCCAGAATTTCAGTAAAATTTTAAGCAGCTCAATGGATGCAGCAATGAATTGCAAAATTTTGTATTCACCATAGAAAGTTTTCCAAATAAATTAGAATCTATTTTATTTTATTTGATGGATTTTAACTTTTTCATTCAGTATGTGTGTGGAGAGAGTTATATTTTTTGAGGTCATTATAGACATATAACTATATTTACAATTACCTCAAAAAATAAATCAAACGAAACAATTACAGTAGTCTCCCTATTTCATAGATAAGGAAACAGAACTGGATCAGGGATCTTAAGAGATATTTGAAGATCAGGGATCCAGAATAAGTTTAATAGCCAGAACAACTGGACTCTGAAGAGAGAGTATAATTGTTTGAAAAGACAGCTAGGTCTGGGTGGTTGGCACAGTCTCACACATCATACTGTCTTACTGAGTAACTTTCGACAAAACCCTTAAACATTCCCTTTTTTAGGATTCTTATCTATAAAATGGGATGAAAGTACTTCCACACTTCAGGATGTTATACACAGGGAAAATCATTTTACCGTATGGAAACATCCAGTAATTCTGCAGAGAGTGACAGCAGGCACCATAAATATTTTATCTATTTGAATAAACTGTTTAGTATTATGATCTGCCTTTTATGATATTTCACATTCTCAACGAACTGCTTTAACTTTTAGAAATACAAACTTTAACTACGGAAAATGGTAACCCAATTAGAAATGATCTGCATGATCTTTATGGCATTCCCACAGCTTAACAGTTGTAAGATACTCTATTTTTATACTAGAAGTATTTCAACAGACTTCTGAAAAATCAAAGCAGACTTCCTTTTATACAGAAAAATAGCAGTACTTCAGAAGTGTATCAAGTGCTGAAAAAACATTCATATTGAAAATAATTTTGTATTGCCCTTTAACTTGCATTAGTATAATGTAATTATAATTACTGAAACTGATGTGACTAGTGCACCCCTATTAATGGGTTATTACAAGCTCATTTTTGTCCTGCTGAAACCTCTACAACACAAATGCAGTGAGACCCATGGATGCAAAGGTGACTATTTTAAGCATCCTTCATTTTAGATACCTTTGAAAGGTTCTGAATTTGGAACACAGAAAAAGGAGTTAACGCAAAATTGTCAGTTGGACACCCAATAACGAAGACACCCAAAATAATTATGAGAAAGAGCTATTGAAAACTACATTCAAATGCAGGTAAACGAGAATATACAGACAGGCTGATACTTTTTTTAAAAAAAAAAACAATTTCTAGTGTAACAATTTATCTGTGTTCTATTTTTTTGCAAAAATCACACAAATGCAACAGGAAATCTGTCAGAAGGAATGAAGGTAAAATAATATATTTGCTTGTCACTTTCCTTGGTATTTTTGGCTGGTTCCTCCCTCAACTAACAGGTGGTTAAATCCTGCAATGCTGTTCTTGAGAAGGATAAACAGAATTAGAATAAATTCTCTGCACATACACATTTGTGATTTAGAAATCTAAGACTGCTACCCTGGCTGGAGCCCATCTGTGACTGACCCTGGTTCAACAGATCCTGGGATAAGGAATGGCCACTCTAACCTGGAATCCAGAGGGCACAGATCATGATCCGACGCAGACCTGCCCCACACAGCGGTACAGCAGGCTGCTTCTCCGGAACCAACTGTTCTCTATACATGAATTGGTGCCTTCCCCAGCACTTCCTACACTAGCCAATGACTAACGGCACAACTGAGTCCCTCTGTCGTCAGTGGGAACAACACAAGAGAGGAGCGTAATAATGCAAAGACTGACAGGTTTTCCTTATCGTAATAAATAAAATTTAAAAAAGAAAAAAGGAAGCTTATCTTCATTTCTCTATGCATGGCTTTCCTGAACACGCAAAGAATGGAACATGGTGTGTGAAGACAAGACCAGAAGAAATTCACACTCATGACATTTAGTCTCATATTAAATGTTTGTTCTCTGAGCATTTTAATGACCTTAGAAATATGAAAACCAGGGAAGATTTGAATTGAAAAGCTTTGGTCGTTGAAAAATAATTAGTCATCTTCACAGCCTTTTTCATCATCCCTATCAATTTCAGAGACAAGACACATATCACGGTACCCACCATTTTAATTAGATGGCTAGTGAGCTGCTCCAGAACCAAAACAAGCTGCCAAATACAATTAAGCAGGGTGCCAGAATATAGCACAATACTACAGAGATTTTCTTTTTACAAAGTGAGATTAAGAATGCAAACAATCCCAGACACCTCAGTGGATTAGTGGAGAAACTTTAAAACCTGGCTTTACATACACATTTAAAAAACAGCATTCCAATTTAAAGTTGCTTTTTGGTGTACAATGTTTTAGATACCTCAACTGACTGTGGGAGAGGACATCCGATGAGACTTCTGCAGCTGTAGACACGCAGCCCGTTTTCGTACGTAGGAGCCTGAAGGCCTGTTCTCAGAGGTGAGTATGTCAGGCACAGAGCACGTCATGCTAAGGACACTTCTATGTACTACTAGACAGGAAACAAGCTATTCCATACCCCATTAAATCCTTCCATTTAATCTTCAGTTTTAACAAGTGAAGAGTTCAATTCCTTCCATTTAACATCTTAAACTTGTAAAACTCTCACAGGGGCATTCCCACACTCTAAGAATCTGCAGTTTTAAAAACAGAAAATCACTTGTAGTCCCTTTACTGGTCTGTATGTTCAAGAAGTCCTGTATGTGGCATATTTGACAAAGCACTAAAATTCAAACATGGAAGAATTATATTGGAATAAAGTAATATTTATTTTGGAACTGAGGGTAAATTGGGAAAACTGCCACAATTTTACACAATAAATTTTACTGGTCAGTTTTGCTAATAAACCTAAAAAATGCTCAAACAACTATGGCAGTTCTGAATCAGCAAGTATTTTCATAATTTAATTTCATTTCAGTACTGTCCTATCAACATTTATTTACAGTTACTGTATTGTCAGATAGTTTGTGGCAGTTTATCACCTAGATTCTTATACTATAAACTCATTTCTATGGTCAGATAACTGCAAAGCAGGAGATGACTGAAAATGTTACCTTGTTTTTTATTCACTTAGACCAAAGGGCAGATTTTATCACCTATTTCAGTATATTGTATCATGGGTTCTGATCAAAGTGACATTTAACTTACATTCCTATCTCTATTAGGGAAGATTATTTTATTTGCACAAAGTAGTTAAATAGTCCAGGTAACTGCAAGTAAAATGTATTGATAAAGAAAGGAGGAAATTGCAAGCTTATATATTGCTATTCACTGTGTGTAAGCAAACTGATGAACATACTGACTTCCATCCAAGTGAACAGGGCTCTGAGGGACAAAAGAGGTTTGCTCAAAAAATAAATGATGAAACTAGGATCTAATATGTATAAAGCCATTTATTTGAGTTCTCTAAGCACAGAGGAAACGACATTTGCTGATTGCTTCTTAACAGGCCATTTTGCAAGCCCAAAAGAGAAGGTAGGAAGCCATACAAGTATAAATCTTTAAGATAGGCACTCCCTACTGCTCTCGTTCTACAAAAGCTATCCACTCTTAGTTTTATTTTAGCATTGTCTTCAATGGAAGGCATGTTGGTTCATTCTTGTATAATAATTTTACTCTTCTCTATTCCCAAATACACTTTAAAGTGTGCAAGTCCAGAAGATTCTTTCTTTGCTGGACCTTCTTTTCCCATGCTTTTTTAACTAAAAGATGTTTTACATGTTTTGTTAGCAGGATTTCAGCTCAACAACTAAAAGATAGCAGACTCTTGCTTCACTTCTCATATGGCTGCTGGAATGTAAAGAAATCTTAAAGTCTGAACTGGATTATTAATGCTCCTTTAATATGGATCACCAAGCAATGAAAATTTACCCTTCTCACGCAAATTTAATTACATATCCAAGTTCTGACCAGAGACAATTCTGCTAAATAAATCAAAAGTCAGGGAGAGGAAAAAAAAAAAAAAAGGAAATCCTCTGTGTTATCTTTATCTTTCTAGGCTGAAATATAAACAAACCTTCCAGGGAGAGAAGGAACTGTCTGACAGCTCTCTGTTGAATTTAACTGTAGGAAGGAATTGCAAGCCCTTCAGACAAATCTCTTCCTCAGACAACGTGCTAATCTTAACAATCTATTGCTAAGGGCCACAATAAAGAAGCCTGTCACCAATCCTACTTCAGTGTTGTAATATGGAGATGCTCTGCTAGCAAGGATGACACAGACACACTGCAGTCAGGCTTAGTGTACAACTCGAGAGCAAACCCGATATATTAAGTTAGCTGTGGGCTCTAAGTCATTAAGTAAAAATTACAATGAAATGTGAGTCTTAATAACAAATTTTCTTTGTTCTGTGGTTTTTAATTAAGCTTTGGTAGTAGCTTTTTAATGCAATAATTTTAAATAAACCTTCTTGGAAACATATAATGCTGATTTGCTAACAAAAACATTTTAAAACTGTTACAGTTTTCTTCCAGTTGCACAGTCTTGACAACGGGTAGCAGTAGGAAATCCTACTTAGCAATTCACAAGACCAGGAAGATTGTAACAGATTCCCTGAAGGATGCAGCATTGTAAAACTAGAAGAAAAAACAGCAAATGATTGACATACCACACTACTTTGCATCTGTCCAATCTTAGAGTAATTGGCTTGACACATCTACTGCTAATTCTGATCAAAGTAACAGAAAATTTCCTATCCTGTCTCTATGAATCATAGAATGGTTTGGGTTGGAAGGGACCTTAAAGATCATCTAGTTTCAACCCCCCTGCCATGGGCAGGGACACCTTCCACTAGACCAGGTTGCTCAAAGCCCCATCCAACCTGGCCTTGAACGCTTCCAGGGAGGGGGCATCCACAACCTCTCTGGGCAACCTGTGCCAGTGCCTCACCACCCTAACAGTGAAGAACTTCTTCCTTGCATCTCATCTAAATCTACCCTCTTCCAGTTTAAAACCATTACCCTTTGCTTAATTTATTTGGACAAAAAATAGTCCAGGTAACATCAGAAAAAATGTGATGATAAGACAGGAGGATATTACAAAGTTGTACATTGCTATTTACAACACGTAATCGTGTCAATAAAACTCAAACTACATCAATTATTTTTTTGTGTTCCATGCACAACTACTCCAAGGAGCAAGCTCTTGAAAAGTGTTATAAATACATTCCAAGGATAAAACCCTTTATGTCAAGCAGCATACACCTCTTCTTTTAACACACAAAGGGTTTTTGATGTTGCTTTTTTTGTTTTTTTCTGTTATACAGGTTTATTATTAGCATGAAACAGCTTCAAAACTAAGAAGAAAATTTCTACGTTTCAGTACACAGAGGATGTTTAAAGCAGAGCTGACGTACCCGACTTGCAATCAAAATGACTTTTCAGTGGAAGATCCTAAGCACCAACAATCCATGGAGTCATCTAAAATATCCTGACTTAATTTTTCTAAAATGATAAGCATAGTCTCTGAAAATCCAGTCTCAAGTCTTCTGCCAGTAGCACTTCTGAAAATGGAGCTAACTTTAAAAAGGTTAACATGCCTTCTACAATCATGACACCAACAGTTCTAAAAATTTTTGTTGGCAATGATATATTTTTAAAAACATTGCTTCAGATTATTGAAAATGAAAAAACAAACACACACATTTTTATCATTCTTAGATCCTCATCTCTGCTTTTAGAGATCAGCCAGTATCTAGTCATTCTCTGGCTCCATGCATAAAGTAATGATGCATTTTTTTTTCATTTGTAAATCATGTTGAGAATACTTGCTTAGTTACAAAAGGAGAAACCTAGAATTACTAATACCGGAACACTGGGCTTATATTTAAAAAATCCAGTGATCTCAATTTGTAGTCACCAATCCTGATCCTTGAGTCTGAGATTAATTTACTACAACTGGTAGGTTTTGCGACGGCTGAGAATTGTAACACTACTGTAGCATTTCATATCGGCCAAAGATGCCTTGCTTGCTATTCCCACTGTGCCGGACTTACTGCTTTCCTTCCTTGGTGAGGAAAGGCTTTGAACTTTCTTGGCCTGATGCACCAGGCCTGAGGCACCGGGCATCAACCTGATTCCCTCAATGACGCAAACACCACTGCCCCTAGTGATTTCAGTTGCCTGCTGCCTGATGAAGAAAAGATGTTCCTTTTGCAAAGCCTTCCAAGCCAAAACAGGTATTTCATATTCAATTACAGCTCTAATTATGTTAACTTATTCACTGCTTTCGATGACCTCTCAGCCTCCCTCCCAGGTACAACAACCTTTTAAGTTTACAAGTTATTGTATTGTTTTCCCTGTACAGCTCTTACTCATCTTTTCTTTCCAGCTGCCTAGTGGTCAGAGCCATATTACAATGTTAAGTATGCTTTGCTGCAAACAGAAAAGAAATTGCAGCAAGTTCATTCTGCCACTTTAAGAGAAAATGGAGAATAAAATCAGCAGTGTAAAACTAATGTAAATGATCTGAAGTTAATGTGTACAAGCATAGAATTTAGATATCTTTGTAGCAGTGTTATAAAAGAGTCTAACAAGTATTTTCCTTCTACCCCCAAGCAGGTCAGCTCTCAAGTCAGAAGATATTACTGCAACATTGAAACAAGTAGACTACATTACTACATTAAATAATATCATATGAGAAAAGTAGCTTACTTTTAGAAAGTGGAAAGAGCAAGCTACTTTTTAGTGACTGTGCAAAGAAAATTATTGTGAGTACTGGAGTACTATAAATTCACGTCGCAGTATATTTCTTGATAACTTGATTGCATACATAGGAGATAAGAGTCCAGAGTCTCAGACTCTGTAAATTTACACCATGTTGTTCAGATATGCTTATTTATTTATACTACTTGATTATCTAGCCTTCATATAATTGACTGTATTTGTAACAGCCTAAATTTACAAATTTCCCATTTTGAATAGAGTGTAGTAAACTTATCTAAAAATTTCCATGGAAGTTATCTCAATAACTTGATCAATGATACTGTTGGATAAAAGAATACTTGCAATTGAAAACATTATTTTGCAAATATATTTTTGAAATGCTGGAAAGACAATATCCTTTCTTCAAATGAGAATTTGTAACAGCTTCTCAAATATCTTAATAATGTAACTTCCTTTTGCATACTATCTTTTAAAAAATAGCCTGCCATACACTTCTTCATTCTACCAAAGAATAAAATAAAGAAAAAGCGATTGAAAGGAACAGCTAGGGAGAAAAGATTAATTTGGAGCTAGAGCTGAGGCTCCTCTGGGGTAGGATGTAGGAACGACACAGCTGCTTCAGATGCAAACCATGAGACTAGTCACAGTACACCCATAAAGACTTGAAAGGGCTTTAGAACAATTCTGAAATTTCTTCTGCAGCAAAGAGTGTATCTTTGTACATGAAAGGAGGGGATCATTCTGTACATATATAGTATAGACAGTTAGCCCTCATAATATTTGTAAAATGGATTTGCAATAAGTTAAGGCAAATAAAATCTCCTATGTGCCAGAAAGCCCTTATGACACCGAAGCCAATCTTCATGCTATATATATAATTATAGGCTCATATTTTCAAAGAAAATCATTACTTATTTCTAGCCTCCTTAGCATCTTTTATAAATATATGACAGAAAAAGAAGAGTCATGGTTCAGGATCAGTCACCAGGTAGACTACAACAAGCCCACTTTCTTTGCTGTGGCATACAGTACTACACCGTACGTTGAGTTATTAGCCACAAGACTGTACAAAAGATCCAAGAGGGATCTTGGGGCACAACTCTCCCAGCCATGTTATCCAAAGGTCTGGCATACGAATTACCTCTTGGAATGACAGTACATTTCCTACACACCTTCCAAACTGATGTAATCAAAACCCTGCAAGTGATCAGTTGCAACAGGGAAAATTCAGAGGGAGGAAAGGATCAAAAGCCTAAATCATAAACTCTAAAGACTCCATTTATTTACTTTTTTTCATTTGTTTTCTTCACATGCATTGTCTTCCCAGGAATATATAACAAAAGCAGCCACTCTTTTGTATAAAAGACTTGTGAGGAATTTGCTTTTGTCATAAGCCATAACAGAAACAAAATGACAGACTGCTACCTGGACTGTTATACAATAAAACCAATACTGATTCGTACTTGATTTCGCTATAGGAGATATGCTTCAGTTTAAATAGATCAACAAGTTTCAAACCTTACAATCGGAATTATGAGCAAACTTGCTCACTGGCATGGCTTTTAATATTCTGCTGATTTCCAGACTAGAAGAAATACCTGTGTTCACTTGTTCTTGTACTTCTGACTAATCTTGACCATTATTAGACCAAATACATCATCCTCCCCATGATTATGGCTTGCATCTACGCTGACCAAGGTTAGCTCCTCGGTGGACTGGCCCACTCAGGCTGGCCTATATCTCATCTCACAATGATACAGCGCCAACCCAAGATTGGAACCTCATAGGTTAATTCTGTATGGAGATCTGATAACGACTGACTCACATGCATTTATAGAACATTTTCATTAACATTAATTTAATTTAAAGTATTTTCAATGTAAGAGTCTCAATAGATAATGACTTATTGGGGTATGCATACTGGTAAACTACTGTCCAAAATAAGCCACTTCATTAATAACTTGGTAATTACTTCTGACAAACTATTGCTTTTGTTGAAAATGAGGTGTTTACTCAACAGCAAATATAATCGAGGAGTAAAAGGTGCTTATCAGGAGTTAGTAAGTAAATATGATGGCAAGAACTTCAAATAAAATCGTGAATGATTTTTGTTCATGCTGTACATTACTCAATGGAAACGATTTTCTCAATTGTTTCTGCTATTATTCTGTGTCATGGAACAACATGCAACAGTGATTACTTGATCCATATCTTTGATGTTCTTTAATAAATTCTGGATTAGAAGTTTGCAGCTTTATACCGATGCAAGTGGAATCAATGAATTCTTAAGTTCTGCTGTGAAAGAAATTGTAAAAACAGGTGTTGGCATTTGGGAACTGTAGTACTGAACACAGACTAGATGATTAATTTCACAACAGGTACCACAGAAAGCAGTCTTAAAGAGAAAAGTTCATTGAGACAGCTAGAAGAATACATGCATGAAACAAATGAAAACAATTTTATAAATACTCAGTAAAATTAGATATTTAAAATTAATTCAAACTGGCTGAATGTGCCAATCCAGTTTTCCCTTTATAATTTGGGTTCCACCTATCTAAAATACACAGTCTTTATCATTTATTGATACAATTAGTTTGTCAGATTCAGACAGGAGTCTGAATTAGATTCAACAATACACAGATTCTGATTTTTACACCTTAAGAAAAGGTTAAATATTTACTGTAACTTTGATTACTTGCAATTTTGGATCTGACATCAGTCACATTAGAATAGCTAAGCCTTTAACACTGTGTGATGTGTATATAAGCTCTCAGAAAAGCCATTCTACTGGTGCTAAATTTTTTTTTAATTTCTGTCTTGCAGCTGACCTGAAGTGGATGTACGGCATCTGTTTCCTCTCAGCACCACTTTCAACTTATACAGTTCCATACCAAAAAATATACTTTCTACTGAAAAAATCTCACTGCAAAAACACAGATTTAAACAGAGAACCTCAAATACTTAATTACCTTTATATGACTGTTGGAAAGAAAAATTTTTATTCCTGTGTACAATGAGAGAAGTTGTTTGGATTGTTCTGAAACATAAAATACTACCCCATCATCTTTTCTAGGCCCTTTTCAAAGCAAACCCACTGACAATGACAAAGGCTAATCACTCTGCGTGATTATCCTCCCTCTTCTATACCATTATATTTACAAAACCTTGTTGACTTGCAATGATTCACCACACTTGTGTATGGTTCCTGTAGTTTCAGAAAGACAAACATAGCATTGCCATTGGATAAACAAGGAGAGAAATGAAAAAAAAAAGAAATCACAAAATGTAAATGTAGTTATACACCTGTTTATTCTAGCTCATTTTAATATAGAATTTGTCATGAAAATCAGATCTTATTCAGTGCCCAACAAAATCAATGGAATGACTTCAACTGATCTTAGTATACACCAGACCAGATCTACAATTTCTTTAGAAATATTATTTTTTTGTTATTCATTTTCCATGTAATAAGTATGTACACCTACATAAGTGGATTTTTAACCTTTTCTAAAAATGCATTAAAACCTACTAAAAGTGAATCAGTGGCCTAATTCACTCTTGAAGGTAGCTCACTACAAAGCTCTAGACTTAAAGATCTTCAAAGAAAATGTCTTATTTTTGAAGCTAATCTAACAAAATGAAAGCACTTATGCTCTTTCAATGTTACTTAAGTTCTATGTCTGAATACCAAAGTTTCAGTAGTTTTTCCACAACTTGAGAACATTTTCAATTCCTTATAAAATTAACTTTAAGAAAAAATCCTGATCCATAGCCAAAAAAATGTCAAATTAAAGCACATCAGTATGGTACTGGTTCATCCTTAAACTTCGAAAGAAATACTTAAGAATCCACCTAAAAGTTTATTACAGCAAGGATAATGAAAATATCCTTGCTTGCTTTCTTAAAGAAACAGTAATGCATCTTGAAGAACAATATGTAACTACCTTTTATTTTACAACCAGAGAGAAATGTTGGCTGAATAAAAATATCTAGAAACAGCATCAAAGAAAACCCTGTATAATGTTATTACACAGATTTGTATAGATTATTAAAAATGTTGTAAGACAAAGAAATGTCTGCATAGCAAGTCCTGCAGAGAAGATGAGCTGATTTCCTAAAGAATCTGGTCAACTAATTATATACCTTTGATGTTACTTTAAAGATGCAGGTCCTCTCTTTGTTATAGATTTTAGTGTAATGTGTTCTTGTGACACATAACCACGCTATTAGAACATGAAACTTACACAAGCATGTATTCTTATTTTTCCTTTGCATTTTGGAACTACTGCAGAACAAGCACCATCCCCAAAGCTGCTCAAGTAATGAAAAACACAGTAAAAAAAACTGGCCAAAACCAATCCCTCAGCCCCTACACGTTACTAAGAATTCGAGAAGCTGCAATGAAGTACAACAAAGCATAATTCACATTGAATGAAAACAAATGCAAACTAGTCATTTGTACACATCTTCCAACTAAAGAAAAGGACCAGTTTAGCACAGCAAAGCGAACTATGCTTCCATGTGTTTTCGATGTATATGTAGGCACAAATACACACACACTGGGAGGAGGGAAAGTAAATCAAACTGAGCTGACAGATGTGGCAATGTACTACATTTGTAGAAACACAGAATGGTGCTAATACTGAGCTAGTCTGTGGGATAAGCTGGAAGAAGTAGAGTTGGCCTAAAACATCATAGATCAAGAAAGAGTACTGTTGACAAGTCACACTTGTCAACATCCATCACCAGTGGATCCTTCCTCAGGTCCCAGCCTTGTGTCATCAGCAGAAAACGCTTCAAATGGGGGAAAGCAAAGGGAATTGTATACAGGTTTAAACAAAGTCTTCAAACTCAACCACCCAAAGCCAGCTACTCCTTTTGTTATCTAATACAATATATGCTGCCAAAGCAAAACGAGAGAAGCAACATTCAGCTGGTTAGGCTGCAGATTCAAAACAATAGACGAGGTGTTGGCTTCAGCTTGGGCAAGCCTAAGACTTCTGCTTTGTCCATTTATGACACATCTTCAGCTGTTGCCATGACAACACTGACATCTCCCCATGCTGTGAAGTGCTCTTAGTTTAAATATTGTATAAATGAACATAAATCTTTCATATATCTCATGCGGCTATTGTTTGTGAAATGGGGCAGTATTCCTCTTCTCAGTTTTATTAGAGGAAGAAATATTATACAGATCAGTCATATTGTTATTCACTGGACACTGAAAAATTTCAACAGCCCAACCCAGCATAATGTTAATATTTTTTATGAAAAGCAGTACAGTAAAGCTCTCTGTATCTTGAGCACAGGAAAGGACAGTTTCAACAAATTTTCTGTCCTGAAAAATTCAGGTGTGTTGGAAAACGAGACCTCCACAATAACTTACTTTCCATGTAAAAACTTAAGCTAGCTCAAGTAAAAGAATTTTTAAAAAATGTTTCAATATTCTAAGTGAACATTTTGTGGCAATTTCCAATTAATAGTTTTTGATATTTGAATTCCTTTTGCATATTATTCATAAACATTGAAAATTTTCTTAGGATAACAACACTCCCATCTGTCTCTAGCTGAAATTCAAAGCACAAACATGATGCCATGCTTTCTCTCAGGGCATTCTGCACTTGAGAATCAGTAAAAACCCTTATAGACAGGGTACAGCTTCTATTATCATGTACATGTAAACCTGTAACAGTGATTCCATTATTTTCAATTCTACATTCATAAAAGTATTTGAGATAAACCTAGAAATAAATTAGATCTTCCTAGTTTTCTATTTGATTAAAGACATTTTAGAACAAATACACAAACAAAGAGAAAAAAGAACAGTCAGTCCTTTAAAAAAACAGTACTTTTCCACTACAAAGGCCTATGAAGACGTTCACGTAGGTATTATAATGTAAAACTGGCACCCAGTTCATATGCTGTTATCACTTTACATCACAGCTTTTGATACTGATGGGTTGCTTTAATAGGGTCATCTTCTAGGGGGTGGACCTATGTCTTTGCAGACAGAGCTGATAATTTCCATCCACATTGGTACAAAACAAGGATGAGTTTATTTAAGACTAAAAGTAGCTCATAGGATTGGGAGTGCACATACTGCACTAGACACTGTTAACATTAGAGACAGTGTGTTTCGACTACCCTAATAAATCCACATCCTTCAGCTCCTTTGCCCACAATGGAAATCAACCTCTTGTGTGAGCTCTCTATCCTGTGCCCTTCTTTCCATACAGAGAATACGGAGCTTCTACTAACGTCTCATAATATATATGTAGATTTTCTATTACTTATATATAGATATTCCAGAATAAGATGACACTGGGGAACAGGGTATTTTTGTTTGCAAATACACAGCAATGCTGTAATGACCTACAAGGAAACGCATTAAATAAGATCAGACTCATCTTTAATCACTCCCTGTATATTCCTTATAGACAGGCAGACAGATAGATATTTCATCTTCTCATTTTTCTTTTACACTGACTTTTTGTGGCTGCTGTAGCATTTAAACAGAGTTAATCAGTTCCCTCCAGAGCAAAGGCAAGTACTATAAACAGAGCTGCATGGCTCAAGGGATGTTCAGCAAATGTGTTCAATCAACACTTGCTCCTTCTGGAATAAAGAGGATGTGCCTCTGCATCAGATTTAGCCCTTGTCTACTGTTTGAGTAGTGTGGCAGCCTCTGTCTGTGCCATAATATGATTTGGACTGAGGCGAAAAGGGCATAGGGTTATTCTAAAACTGTATTGCAATGCCCAGTTTTCATCTAATGAGGATTATCTAATTTACATCTGAAAACCTGAACCTACTGCAAATGTGCAAGTTACAAAAGAAGGTGTGTGCAGGGCTGGAGCTGCTGGTGGGAACGCAGATTTAAATTTATTCTGCCAGGACTCTTATTCTATATGAGCATGTTAATTATTATCACTGGAATAAAGATTTTATTAAGCAAATGAATAAAATCTTGAATCACAATATTATCCTTTTTTCTGATTAAGTTAATTATAATTGAAAATAGCAAGCTTACGAGCATAGCATTTGCTGGCACATGAGATGGTCTGCTGCTTTAAAAGGTGATAGCAATAGAGAAGTCATTTAGTCACAATATGCATTAAAGAAAGGATTCTTATGAATGTCATCAATAAATAAGTATCAAATAGTAGTCCTGATTCTGTAAACCCCCACAGAAAATGGCAATTTCAGCCACGTTTAATACCTCATTTAAACTGGTAAGATTACCCATTACTCATAAGCAACTCTCTCATTATTTTAGTAGATTATAGGTTAATTATGAAAAGATTTGGACCTTTCCTGACCTATCACTTTACATCCCTGAAATCCATTAAGGATAGATAACACAGGGCCATTGTTGCACGCAGACACATAGGTTCCTTTCATCTCTAGAGCCAAGTTGTATGACTCCAATTTCCCATTAATTAGATAATCTTTCAGAGGATTATTTGCTAATTATCCTCAGTAGGATTTCAGCATATGAAAAAATACACAGAAAAAAAACACAAAGACTTGTCTAAGAAACCTGGCATGCTATATGGAGCACAGTATGGGAATACACCACAGATGCTTGGGGATCCTTCAACCATGACATTCCAGGTATAACAATCTAGTTGTGTTAACTGCTCCTGGGCAACAGAGTACCCAGGGTCTATTATATTTCAAAATCATCCACCACCAGGCAGGACTTTAAAATAAGATTATTTTACTAAAAAACATGTTTAAGCAACTACTTGACAGATTTGGAAACAGGCACAAAAAATAAGTGTGATATCTAATAGCTATGTGTCATTTATTAGCTATGGGAATTTCCTTCTTTTTCATTCTGCTAGCAGAGCTGAAGACAGACACAGAAGGGATTTCTGCACTTGTAATGACCAAGGACCAATTCTTAGACAAAGCAAGTTTTCCAAGCAGTCTCTTCCCAAACAGAAATACTTGGTTGGGTGGGAATCTTCCCTTGTAAACCGCCCTACTAAGAACTCTTTAATTTCTCAGTTCTTCCTGTAATGTTTAATTCTGACAGCAAATTCACTCAAGAAATATTTGCAACTTTCTTACTAATGAAATACTATTTGTGGCAGGCTTACTTTTAGCTATGCGATGGTGCTTTTGAAACATGCAGCCCTTTCTGCCAGACCTAAAAAGTATTAACGTGGTTTATTAATAATATATTCATATGATGCAAATATGATTCATTCTGCCAGAACAGCTTAAGTCCTGGTACATATATGTATTTTGAGAATCACTTCTCACACAACAATGTTAGTGACACTAAGAAGTGCACCTTACTATTTGCTTATGATCAAAACTATCTGTGACGGATGAATTCAAATTTGAGGAGTCTGATATATTTGGGCAAGGTTACAACTTTATCACAATTCCAGGATTTGGAGGGCATGAGTTTCTATACACTCTTGCTGCCTACATGGTTTTTGCAATACCACATAAATAAAGGTATTAAGATGACTCGATATAGTGGTCAAATGGGCTAAATAAGAAATGTTGAACTGCTGCTTCTATTAGAGCTGAACACATGGTAATAAACAAGCACCAGCGGACAGTATGTGCCTGAATAAACCTGCTTTTTTCAGCCTTGCAATTATAACTATCCATGCTTTACAGACTTTCTTTCACAGTCCTTCACTTTCCTTCACAAAGTTAAACCACAGTTGCCTGATACTCATGTGACCAGCTGACATAAAAACTGTCTAGTTCTGGGTTTTGAGTTACTACATGTCCACCAAATGCTACAGAGATTGCATCTATAACCAGTAAATCTCTCCCAAACTGCTAGTCAGTTAACAAATTAGACATCTGTAACCAGAAAGGATGAAACAGGAAGAGAGCTGTCAGACTTATCCTAGAAGTAGCAGAGTTTTATTCCTTCACCTCCTCCCAGTTAACCAAAATATGGCACAGAGTTTTGGCTGCTGCTGTCCTTGACTGTTCTGACTTGCTGCTGCCATATCCTCCTCCATTATTTCCACGGCATAGCAATGCCGGTTCTGTTCCAGGATCTCCTACACCCAAAATCTGAGCAGCAACGTGCAGTCACATGACTTGATGCAACTGAGATAAGCAAAATGATACCTCAGCCAACTATCCAGCAACCAGAAAAACGATGGATCAATGCTGGCAGCAGCAGACCACAGTCTTGTTTGCTGCTGAGTGAAGCATTTGTAGCACGTTTGACAGCAGCAGACACAGCCAAGTCCGTTTATGTTCCAGCAGCATGGAAGCATCCTGCCAGCAACTCTAGAGCCACAAAAATCCTAGCGAAGGCATCATCTAAGTTCATTAGCCTCCAAGTACTTACTGGATGCGAACTTTGGTCACTGAAGTCAAGACTATTCTGAGAAAGTCAAGCATGTTTATGCAGTTGTAGAACTTGGATGCCTTGTGTATACATCAGAAGTTTGAAAAAAACAAAAATGTTGTATACGTGTCTGTAGGTGAAAAAAGCGTCTACCTCTTTTGGTGATTTAAAGGAAAGGTAAAAATCCTTACCTATAATAGATACATAAATACTTCTTATGCTACATTTCTGGTGTAATGTGCTGATGTCTTGAGTTACTGTAGATTGAGTATACTCAAGAAGATAAACATTACTGTCCTGTAATATACCTGCACTTGTATACAGCATTCTCCTGCTGAGATAACAAGAATATTTTTTAGTTTGACAGAAAGGAAATAAAAAAAATGTACGAACTGCTCAAGAAGAGCTGATGGTTTACCAGTAAAGAAGACTTTATTAGAGCACTTTAGAAATATCTGGATTAAATGTGCACCTCACAGCACTGCCTATACTTCCTTGAGGGATTGCTTTTGTAAAGAAGTAAGGCACCTAAGTTTTGAAGTTAAAATAATGAAATAAAAGATACTCCAGTCTTATGTTCTTTTAATTATCAAGGAAGTAATGACTGTCAAAATGTGTTATATTTCAAAATCTTGTTTTTAAAATTATCTACTATTTTCAAACTCATCACTGAAGGGTCATATATGCTATTCAGCACATCAGTCCTTGTGATAACATTTAGAAATCTAAGGGATATTTTGTTATTATTACAAACTTCATGGCCATAAAGATATTGTAAACAGATTATTCTCACTATACCCCATTGAAGATTTCTGAGGACAGATACTGTTATTCACATATACCACAGGGTAAGGAATTCAGTCTTCGAAAAAGGAAAAATAATTACCACCACATATATTTAATGCACATCTGGTGGCCCAACTTCAAAAATCGGCAGTTGCTCTTTCTTCAGTAAATGTTTTTATAGTTATGTAACCATGTAGTCATGCACATGATCTGAAAGCAGGACACTAACACAATGTTAGTGGGGTCCAACTCACCTCATGCCTCCCAAGGAAGGCAAACACATTTTATTCAGAAAAGGAAAAGATAAATTATACTACGTAATATGAAATTGTTACACTGTCTGTGGCATATAAATGAAATGTCCATGAGTAAATATGGTGGATATTCTGCAGATGTTACAGATGTGGTCAGCATGCTGTCATATTCACAGAATTCCCAGAGCAAGCAAAGCGAACAGCGAAAGGGATATTCAAAACAAACCCATCTGGACAGTACATTTAAGCAAAACAATGTCCCACAGGAATGAATGTGCAACTAAGGGTTCAGCTATTCTTCTCTCTTGGTACAGCTAAGGTCGAGGAGGAGAATACATCCCTAATCTCTGCATTACCATTATGAGAATAATTTTTAATTGAAATTCTCTGGTATATGCATTTGCTGCCAAAATTAGCTCCCCTTATACTTGTTCACTGAGAGTACAAATGTAGTGATGCTTCAGGCTCACTTCTGGATAGTGTAAAGGACTGCATCTAGTGTGTACCTATACATAATTATTACATTTCTATTGGCATCAAACTGCAACATAATTTTGAGTTCCTTAATTGTACCACACAAAGACTACTGGCATTAAAACTTAAAGAGGACAAACACTTGCATTTTTATTTTCTCTTTCCAGTTGTCTGCAATGCAATCTAAAAGGCCTTGCATTAGATCCAATATACATATTTAAAAAAAAAAAAAAAAGTGTTTGATTTCTATTGTTAAAATAACTAGAATAAAACAATGGGTACAAAGTTTCATAATTATAATAAGCAGCCCTGGAACAGACTTCTTCATTTTCCTTGGCAAACTTCCTATTACAAATGCAGACCTTGAAACACAAATATTACTGTCAACAACAAAAATAATTTGTATTTATATCTATTTGTGGGCAAAATAGATGGACTTAATGACACCAATCATGCCACTATAGTCTACCATAATAATATATTTTAGAAAATTATATAAATACTCACCTTATAAGTAGGGGTTTTTTAAAAGACTCATTACAATCTCCCCAACAAATATTGGATGTTCTAGTGTTTTTAGAACCACTGTATGATTGTAGTCAGTCTTTTTCCAAAAACAAGACTTAATAACTCACAAAAGACCAGAGTAAAATTTCCACACGAGTACAAAATTCATACTGCTCTGGTACAGCGTAATATCAGTTTTGCTGCTGAAAATGCTTCTGCACACACCAAGTTCCTAGAAACTTACTTTTTTCAACTCTTATTGAGGAGTCACATGCAAACCTTTATACAATTAACAACTTGCAATCTAAAGTCATCCTGGAGATGACTAACACAATTTGGCTGAAAATAAGAACAGATTTCAATCATGAATCAATTTCAATTCAAGCTCTAGCACATGCACAGAGGCAGTCCCATTTATGTCAAATGGTATCCAAATTTAAACAAATTCAAATAAATAAATGTGAATAAATAATATATATAATATTGCTGCTTATTCTGAAACTTCCATTTCTCCCAATCCCTCCTCTTCCTCCCACCCTTCTGATATACTAAGAATATACTCCAGTAAATCTTGGATTTATCAATGAAGTAGCCAAAAAACCAACAACCAAACCTGTTATGAATAAGGTTCCCTTTCTTTCCCCCACTATACCTAATTTTCATGATCACCATATGAATCTGATGATCTGTATTCTTCTTTTCTCAGTTTTTATATGCATTTCCTTTATGATATACCAGACTGATCAATTACAGGACTGACAACTGTCATAATAAAGAACTATTCCTAAGATGAGCCCTAAGTATTTTTCAACTCTATTATATAGTAAGCCAAAGCTGCCTGGGGTAGTTCAAAGTTCAGAATCTCCTATGTCTGATTTTCAGCTGCTGAAATTCTGAATTTGACAAGTGGTAGCTGTTGCGTCTTATTCTACAGAATGGGGTGTTATACAGACATCAGCCTACAAAACACCTGAACCTCAGAGTAAAACTGCCTCCTGGTGCTCACAGTATTAACACTTGGTTTTTACCATTACTTGGGCAATCCATTAGTATACCAATTCTTTAGATAACTATAGCCATGGACATTACAGTTAAACACAATCTATTAAAATATGTAACAAGCACAGGAAGTTGAATTTAACACAACAGCCGTTTGCTACTCCTCTGCCAAAACAGAGCCTCAAAGGATTTCCAATATCAAAAATCTGAATAAGAGGTGAGAAAAAATAATTGACTTGGAATCATTAATCTTCAGTGAAGGACCTTTACTGGTCAAGACTTACGGCAGCTGATGACAGCAGTAGGTATTATACTACAAATTGAAGATGAAATCCTGGCTCCAAAGTCCATGCCAAATTCCAACAGTACTTTTGAGCAATTCTTAGCCCTTCTGACTCAGTTTTTGAACTGTCAGTTGAGTGGGAGGTGTGAATTGAGGAAATGTTTTCATGAGTTTCCTCATTTAGCCATTTTTCCATAACATACATTGGCAGAGCTCAGAGGGAAAAAAAAACCCACCACTCTGCAGACTGTTCACTGTTTTCTGAGTGAATTACTCAGCTTTTTAGCTAAGCCAACGCTTACACCTCCCAGGGTTTCCAGAAATGCTGAAGGCTGCAATTCTTACTCCTCAATACAAAGAACCAAAGCCCAGGAACAATTCTCTTTCTACGATCATATTTTTGCAGGTCCCTCATCATATAGAAATCCACATGAAACCTATTAAACTTCAAGCTATTACTGAAAGGAAAAAACTGCTTGGAGAGTTCAATGCAAAGAAGAAACATGTATGCATACATAATAGCAATTATTGTCATAACTTCAATACTTATCAAAGCTTGAACTTCAGAAAAACTTAAGCAGGCTGGAGTAGGTAGGAATTCCAGAGAAAGAAGGCAAAGATATCTCTGACTATCACTTAAGCCAGGAGTTGGCAGTCTGATCTCTGGGGTCCCATTTCCAGCTCTGCTACTGCCTGATTCTGTGACTTCAGAGAGTATGATACAAAACGTAAAATGTAAAGATCCCTGTAGGGCCGAATCAGCTCAGTAAGTTTTGGCCTGCCTTTATGAATTCATGACAGAGAGAATAAGAAACATCCATCTGCCTTTGAAACGCTGACCTGAAAGGGGACGAACCTTCAGCATTCCTTGTCTGCGAGAACAAAATGTCAGGACTCAAGTCATCACTACAGATCAGCTTGGTGAGAAGGTAGATAGAAACAAAGGACATAAAGCTGCTGGGTGAAGGCATATGGAATAGGGGCACAGGGATTCAATTTTGTTCAGCAAAAGCCTTTTAATGGGTGGGCACATAAAGGCACGGAGGAACCCATTACTAAACCTAAATAGATTCATTTCACTTCTGATGGTATGGCATCTTTAGACACTGCGACTGTTTCTTGGGCTATGTAGAACAAACAGGCGTTGGGTGAAAAGGTCAGACCTAGAGTTTTCAAGAGCAGGACTCTCCAGGCTTTAACTGCTTCATAGTTTCAGGACCCTGAGTATTCTAACCATTTGCAGAGGTGCCTGCCTGGCCCACCTTTGGCAAAGTGGCCTTAAGAACAGCTGTCAAGATATGGGTGTGTGCTGGTTTTGGCTGGGATAGAGTTAATTTTCTTCATAGTAGCCAGTATGGGGCTATGGTTTGGATTTGTGCTGAAAACAGTGTTGATAATACAGGGATGTTTTAGTTACTGCTGAGCAGTGCTTACATAGGGTGCGCAAGAAGTTGGGAGGGGACACAGCCGGGACAGCTGACCCCAACTGACCAAAGGGATATTCCAGACCATAGGACGTCACGCTCAGCATGTAAAGCTGGGGGAAGAAGAAGGAAGGGGGGGACATTCGGAGTGATGGCATTTGTCTTCCCAAGCAACCATTACGTGTGATGGAGCCCTGCTTTCCTGGAGATGGCTGAACACCTGCCTGCCGATGGGAAGCAGTGAATGAATTCCTTGTTTTGCTTTGCTTGCACGTGTGGTTTTTGCTTTACCTGTTAACCTGTCTTTATCTCAGCCCACAAGTGTTCTCACTTTTACTCTTCTGACTCTCCCCCCCATCCTGTGGGGATGGAAGTGATGTGTGGGGGGAGCGAGCGAGCAGCTCTGCAGTGCTTAGTTGCCAGCTGGGGTTAAACCACGACAGGGTGCAAGTGTAAAAACTACTAGTGAATGAAACACTCAAAAAACTGTCTACAAAGTATCTGCCCAAAACTGATTATGCTAAAGAAGATTATATAGGGGGAAGCATGAAGAAACTTTTGAAACAAAGAAACATAAACATTTGCAATAACAGCAGGGAAGCAGTGGTGGAAACAGCAGTCATCAAAACCAGGTCTGGCAGTACCAGAAGTCACTTCACCAGCATTACAACCTCAGCTTACAATTACAGCTACAGAGCAGCCTCCTTGTCAGACCCCATGAGGAGCCGGCACTCTAAGCTGCGGGGCAACAG
Source organism: Gymnogyps californianus (assembly GCF_018139145.2). Lineage (NCBI taxonomy): Eukaryota > Metazoa > Chordata > Aves > Accipitriformes > Cathartidae > Gymnogyps > Gymnogyps californianus. The sequence goes on from NC_059477.1 coordinate 36,535,754, forward strand.
TATGGGGTACAACAGGTAGGGACCCTGCATGCGTATGACCTTGCAGGGTCCCCAAGGATGTGGGTTAGCAGACACATAAAGTATGAGCACTCACATCTCCAACCGGAGGGGTGTGTGACAGGCCCAGCACATGCCCAGAGAAGACGTGTTCTCATAACCCTTTCTTTCTGTAATGAGGGGGTGGGGGTGCACATATAACCTTGGGGGGACTAGGGTTAGTTATAAAAGAGTATTTAGAAATTTGCTGTGGCATATAAATATTTTGCAAGTGTCTAATATTGTGGTTTATCCATTGCATTGCTGATATTGATCCTTAATGTGCAATTTACTGATTGCCAGTTAATTACATGTCATTAATAAATCAATAAACCACGTTGATCCATGTTTGATTTAGTCTATGTTAACTGAGTAGTTTGTCCCTGCAACCAGTATTCAAATTGAGTGCCACTGCAGGAAGAAATCCAAAAGTCACTATTGCCTAAATAATTACCTGGATGTCCCCAAATAAAAAATTCCTTTGTGGGCCACAACATACATGGAGAGCTCCAGGGCAGACAGCATTTCCAGTCAGAAGAGCAATGCTCTCCAGATACACTATAGCTCCCTACACACATAAATCCAGGCTATCATTGTATTGCTGTATGCCATTATACATGCAAACTACAGAAAGGCTTTTGTATTTCTGCGCTCTATTCATAGAGTACTTAGCAATGGTTGGGAGAGAGCCCATACTCCAATAAATAACAACTAAACTTTGTTGCAGTTACCATTGGGAAAAGGGCATTTTAAGTACAACCTACCACCAAGAATCTCTGAGATCTCCTCAGTGTGAGACAATATTGCTTTGCATAGCAACAGCCATTATGCACAGAGTCTGCAGAAATGTATTCCAATGGATCTCTAAGCCTATTACAGCTGATTTTATTTAAAAGATAACAACAATTAAATTAGCAGGGAGATTTAAAAAAGGAGAAAAAAATAAAATCCAAATACATTTTAAACATAATGCTTTCCAACGGGTCAAATTACTTATCTTTTCCATGTCTACCATTATGAGAGCAGTTTTCAGTTACGCTGGTTTACTAATTGCCAGTCTCCCCACAAAACATTGACAAAACAAAATAAAAAATAACAAACAGTAGAATACACAGCACTGGTTTCTCAAGGGACCCATATATGTGTTGATGCATGACTGCAACATGAATAATTCAGAATCTTCCTATCTGAAAACGGTTTTTACATAACTAAGGTCTAAAACCTCTTACATTCATTAAGAAAGATTACTAGCAACAACTGCAAATTCTGAGATTTCTTATTGTCATTAGACTTAATGGTTAGAATGCAAGTTCTATACAGGCAAGGGACAATGATCTCCTGTCTGTGCTCTGCATCTTCTGAATAAATCATTCAATAGCTTTTCCTTAAAATGCATTTTAATGATATTGATCACTCAGGTGTGTCACATTAAAAATGCACCATTTAAAATACTGTTAGGGCAAACAGCTAAATAAAAAGCTAAAAGGAAGCTTCTAATAAGCAACAGTGTGAAGTCTGCCAACCGGACAACAATATGCCATTTTGTGTCATATCACTGATGAATCTGAGCAACTGAGGTATATACTACATGGTTCTCAGGGACTCACTCTGATGCAAAAGAAAATCCTTAGCAGGAGGGAGGAATGGCAGTGGATCCTACAACAGCCATCTTCTCTTCTACTAGGGGAAGACATTCCAGTTCTCTGCTTTTTGGAGACATTAGTAGATGGTGTACATTAGCAAGTCCTACAGTGACTTTTATTTATGCCAAGGCACTCACAATTATCACAAGGATGCTGAACTTGGGATGGGAGTGGGAAGGGTAGCATGAGAGAAAATGCTCTAGGCTACCATTTTTGCAGTGTCCTAAGTCCAGTTAACTGTGTTGCATGCAGTTCAAGTAGACACCAGCGAAGCCCTACAAAATTCTCTACTATATTCTGTCACTTGAGTGTTAGCAAAGGATGATGTCCAATTAATGGTTAGCTTTAAACATTTTTTAAAGCAGAAAATGTGTTTATGCTTCCAAAGAGCAGCCTCTTCCAAGAAAAACAGTCAAAGCACCAAACCATAAATGAAATATCCTATAACCTTTTATAAGTGATCTCTCTAATATTAAATAAGGTTAAATGAGCCTCACTAAAATGATTCCATTGACGTATTTATGTTTCGTGTTTGTGGCTTTTGTGTTCCTCTGCAGACCCCAATGATAATAGGGCAATTTAACATACATGCACTACCCATTGCTATCCCATTAGCAAAAATATAAAGCCCAGCTATCAAAAAATGTCTGATGGTTGTGATCCTTAAACTGTATACCAACAATCTAAGGGCTGCCTATGTAACTCCAAGGATTTAAATGCATTAGAAGAGCAAATACTGAAAAGTACTCAAGTTCCTCCTGCCAGACTGATTGATAATAGACATCTAAGTCCATAGCGTAAGTTTTAATTCATAACTACTTCAGAAATGGCACACACACTGATCAACAACTTACATATGTTTCTTTCTTCAAAGCAGAAGATTATTCTGTAAAATACAAGAACTTTACATATTGTCACTTACTAATTTCTGGGTTTTGCTGAAGACATGTCTGGAAAACCAGTGTTGTCCTAACAGACACTTGAGATTAAACTACAGTAAGACTCCTTAAAGATACACAAAATGAGTCAAACACCTCTTTCTGTGCATGTATAGTGAGACCTGCATGAGCAAACACACGTCAAAGAGTTGAAATGCATTTGCTCGTAAACCTAAGTAAAATGTGATCAACTAACAGATCCACTGAGAAAGTTTCATTTTCCAATGAAGCTTTGAACCTTCTTTGCAGGTAAGGTGATTGGTTCAACTGCCATGGCTTATACACAGCCACACAGCTGAGAGAAGGGCCACTATTTTAATAAGAGGAGTGAATGGTGAATGTCCAAAGGGACAAAATAAGCAGGAAACCAGAGAACTGCTACAAGGTAGCTGAGCAGCAAGGAAGCACAACTTCCCATGCCATTTGCTGTTTCATTGCTCTCTCCAGTACTTTTGGTTCAGGTTCGCACAAAGTAAGCCCACAGGCCAAGTATATCTTGCAGCCACCAGCAAGACTATACTGTATTATGTTATAAATGATATTTCAAGAACACTGAATAATTTATATCAAATATCACTTGTACTTCCAAATGCTAAGACATCAGAAGGCACTATTCCAGAATAGGAAATAATCACTGCATAAGTTGGAAGGAACTGTTCCCCTTAGGCAAAATATTAGCTACCAAAAATATAAGTGAGATTTTCAAGTTCCTCCAAATGTTTTCGACTTGCAAAATCAGAACCAGAAAAGCTCATGCTATGAAGTCAGTAGTGCAGCAAAGCACACAGTCCAACCATCCCCTTCAGGTACAAATATTTAATTGGTCTTTGTGGTGGGTTGACCCTGGCTGGATGCCAGGTGCTCACCAAAGCCGCTCTATCACTCCCCTCCTCAGCTGGACAGGGGGGAGAAAATGTAATGAAAGGCTCGTGGGTCAAGATAAGGACAGGGAGATCACTCACCAATTACCATCACGGGCAAAACAGACTCGACTTGGGGGGAAAAAAATTAATTTAATTTATTACCAGTCAAATCAGAGTAGGATAATGAGAAATAAAACCAAATCTTAAAAACACCTTGCCCCCACCCCTCCCTTCTTCCCTGGCTTAACTTTACTCCCGAGTTCCTCTACCTCCTCCCCCTGAGTGGCGCAGGGGGACGGGGAATGGGGGTTTGGGTCAGTTCATCACACGTTGTCTCTGCCGCTCCTTCCTCCTCAGGGGGAGGACTCCTCACACTCTTCCCCTGCTCCAGCGTGGGGTCCCTCCCACAGGAGACAGTCCTCCACAAACTTCTCCAACGTGAGTCCTTCCCACGGGCTGCAGTTCTTCATGAACTGCTCCAGCGTGGGTCCCTTCCATGGGGCGCAGTCCTTCAGGAACAGACTGCTCCAGCGTGGGTCCCCCGCAGGGTCACAACTCCTGCCAGCAAACCTGCTCCAGCCTGGGCTCCTCTCTCCACGGGGCCACAGGTCCTGCCAGAAGCCTGCTCCAGTGTGGGCTTCCCACGGGGTCACAGCCTCCTTCGGGCATCCCCCTGCTCCGGCGTGGGGTTCTCCATGGGCTGCAGGTGGATATCTGCTCCACCGTGGACCTCCATGGGCTGCAGGGGGACAGCCTGCCTCACCATGGTCTTCCTCAGGGGCTGCAGGGGAATCTCTGCTCCAGCGCCTGGAGCACCTCCTCCCCCTCCTTCTTCCCTGACCTGGGTGTCTGCAGAGTTGGTTCTCTCACATCTTCTCACTCCTCTCTCCGGCTGCAATTGCTGCTGCGCAGTAACTTTTTCCCCTTCTTAAATCTGTTATCCCAGAGGCGCTACCACTGTTGCTGATGGGCTTGGCCTTGGCCAGCAGCGGGTCCGTCTTGGAGCTGGCTGGCATTGGCTCTGTTGGACAATAGGGGAAGCTTCTAGCAGCTTCTCACAGAAACCACCCCTGTAGCCCCCCCCGCTACCAAAACCTTGCCACATAAACCCAATACATTTTTAAAAGACTATATATGATGATAAAAAGTCAGTATTAGGAAACAAAAATACGAAAAACTTGGGCTAACAGAATTATCCAGTAAAAACACTGCATCTGGGAGACAAAACAGACAGAATTCATTACAGAAGGAAACGTTCTCATATTGCAGTAGGGGAAATAGGGTCTATTCTTGGATATATAGATTTTGCACAGTATCCAACCAGTATCAAGATTATAAAGTATTCTTCAATAAGGAGGGCTTTCAGCCCTTGCACATTAGATCCTGTAAGTCCAATATTTCTGCAGGAAAGAGCACTTTACTTGGTATGGAACTCCACAGTAGGCTTTTGATTTAGCTCAAAAAACATTTCCTCTGTAATGCAATGAGATGTTTTAAAAAATGGAATTTTTAAATGAAATTTTCTAGCAGAAAGTCCTATGCCAGACATTTGAACCACTGATGATAGCATGACAGTTTTAAGTTTCTCTATAATCCTCTCATGGAGTTTCATGTCACTTTGGAAATTTCTACACAATTTCTTTCAGTGGTCTTTCTTATTCTAAGTCCATGAACATCTTTTTGTTGATACGCACAATTTTAGGGATCAAGAAAGTACACAGTACCCCCAAAGAAGTCTCTATTTCTACATAAGCTCTTCATTTCCAACATTGCCTTAACCAAACCTTTTCACATGAATGGTTCGTTGCATAATTACCCTTTAATTATCAGATGAAATAGATCAGACACCTCAAAGGCACTTCCTTTGATCGTCTCACTGTTTTAATAGCAATGCGTCCTACCCAGCTGACATGTGACGTGCAAAAGCTGATGGTGTAAAACTCCACAGTGGTAGCACCTTCAGGCTCTGACACAAACATAGCTTTAATCTATTCATTTATACAGCACACAGCTTGTTAAAATAGCTTGGTGTTTTGAGTTGGTATAAATTTAACTCATGGTGTAATTTTTAAAATTACGATTTCCCCCAGTAGATTGCTTCAAAGCAGAGCTGTAAATTTGTAAGATTCCTTCTGAACCCTTGCACTAATAAAATAAATATTTCATTGGAAATGATTTTGCTATTTTTTCCTCTTTTCAAAAGTCAATGCACATTTAGGACTACTATGCAGTGAACTCAATTATATTTGTTATTGGAAGTACCCATGAGGACTATTACCATCCTCTGCTTTCTTTCTGATAGCGTTGTTACACATGGAAAATCAACACATGCCCAAATCAGAGTGCAGGTCAGATGCTGACTATACATAACTATTTGTTAGTAATTCATTAATATACTTCTCAGCTATACAGCAAGCTTTTAATCTTTGATTCTAATGAAATGTGCTTCAACTAACACTTTGTGTTTCCCAAAGATATTTGTTGCAAAAACATGCTTCACAAACAGTTATTAAACAATCTTTTCATTAACACTCACAGACTTCCTACTGAAATTCTGAATGCTTACTGAGCATTGACTCAAACTTCAAAACTTCATAAGCTTCAAAACCTGACTTCATAAATTTCAAAAACTTCCTGTTAACACAGGGCACACCATGACAAACACAATGTTAAACTTCACTGTTCTGAAATCCTGAGTTGCCAATCCTCAACACATAATGGGTTAGATTTTGAAAAGAAGAAACCTGATAGAAGACCAGCATCCTGGCCTATGAGTCCTTTGGAATTAATAAACATAAATATGATTTTGAAAATATTACAGACAAACTTCCCTTAAAAAGAAGAAGGTATGGAAAAAAGTTGCAATATTTCTGTAACAACTCATCTTAAGCAGTTTAAGAAAAACACCAAGTAATGCAAAACTATCCACTGTGAGAACATTCAAAGAGGTGATCTGAGATACTAAAAGTCAAAATTAGGCCTCTGAAATCAGTATTCAAATTATTCTTCCTCAGTGTAACCTTCCCAGAGCACAGAACAGTAAAAAGGATCTGATTCACAGGCATTTAGCTGCTAGTGATAAATAATAAACCAAAAACATAAAATACTGCAACAGAGTACAGATTCAGGATCTGAATCTGTAGTTTTGCGACATGATCAAGACAACAGCAGACTTAGGTCCAGGGAAACCACAGAAACAGAGGACCTGGTTAAAATGCCCTTGAAACCACATGGCAAGGTTATCAATGTTGATCTTATTTAAAGCCAGGTAACAGCCTAAGAACAGGTACCTGCCCCTGAAGTCAATAATCGCTGTATGTATAACCTAGACAGCAGACTTTCACCTAAGAATGATAAAAATGTAATAAAAAGTATAGTGTTCAGAATGGTTTAAAAAGTGCTGTTTAAGCACTTGAACAAAGCATAGTTTGAGATCAAAAACAAATGGGCACTTAAACAAAAACAACACAAAAACAGGGATAGGGAAAAAAGGGAGGGGAGTAGAAGAGAAAGGCAATATGCAGTTCTTTTAAGTTTTATAACTTCTAAAATAGTATCTTAAATTATTAAGCATGTAATTTAATTCTAATGGAAATTTTATTCTACAGGCTATTTCTTCAGAAGAGAAAGATTTTTCCCTATTTTTCAGAAGATTTATACCCACAGGAAAAAAAAATTAATTAAAGAATAATGATCTGAGGGGACAAATTATCCATTGATTTGTATCCCAACAACCCACCATGTCCACCAGACCTGACTCTGAATTTGTATTAATCTTCCTTTAAGAACAAATAGCACCACAACAGAAAACTGAAATTTGGACTGCATCTATTTTCTCATTCTCTCCAGCTGGAAGAGAAGAGCAGAAGCGCGCTACTTGTTTGCTCCTCCAGAGGTTGAAGTACATGCAAACACAATTCCTGTCTTTCTTAGGACTGTCAATCTGTCACTCAAACAACAGTGTTTAGGGTAACATTCTTTTCCAGAATAAGATTGCTTCTCCTTCTCCAACCTTTCGTTTTCAATTTTAAACCTCAATTACAAAAGAATTGCTTTCTCAAGTACTTCTGGAAAACCTAATTTAATTTTTCAAGATGACAAGCTATTCAGTTGCTAGGGGACTGAAAACCATTCAAACAAATGTCAACTGCTTTGAAGTCCACTACTTACAAGGCTGACCTAACTCCAGCTAAAGGCAATTAACCATATGAACTACATCAGCAAAACAGACTCATATCATGAAATATCAGAAATACCACATCATTACTTGTACAGTGAGCACAGAAGAGAGGAGGTTGCTTAATATTCTTAATCTGCTAGATAAATCATCTATCTTTCCATTAAAAAAAAGCTAAGAAACTTTCCTGATTTGAAAAAGGGTTTAATCTGATAGGTAAGAGTGGAAATGCATAAAGAATTCACGTCTCCAGGTTCTGTTGCTTTCACACCATCCCTTAAAGCTAAATTCTGCCTTTCTATAATCCAAGCAAATCAGGGGAGAAAGAAAAGAAATTGTCAATTAATTTTGGACTCGCAAACTTGACAGTTGTTCAAAGCAGCTACCCCTGCTATTTTTACTCATCTCAAAATTCAACAGCGCTATGTGCAGCGTTATGAATCACTATGTTATTTTCTAAACCAGCTCAGATTTAATCATCATTTCACAAAACAGAAAAGTAACACGATGTTCTGGATCCTTCACCAATATCTGTGGAAGTGGGCACGGCACTAAAGGCAGACACTATGTATGAACTTTTAAGTGTGATTCAGGATCGTAGCCTACGTGAAATAAAATACAGAGTACAGTAGCCCTTGCCAACAAGAAGGTGAATGAAAAATTGAGAAGATTAATAACTGTCAGTGACAAAACTTTGTCATCTTTCCATCTGTCAAGTAGACAAAAGTTTGTCTCTCTATGGAGTAAGAAGGAAATCCGGCTTGCCGTACCTCTGTATTGCCGTTAGCCACTGAAAACAGCATCCAGCAGTATTCTTAGGCTTAGATTTTCAAACAGCCTATGTAAATGGATCCAGGGAGCATAAAGGATATGTCCAGTATACTTCTAAATACTGTAAATAAAACTGTATACTAGTAAATGCTATAACCAAAGCATTGCAATTTCCTTCATGTCAATATTTAAACTGATAAAGATATTGTACTCTGAAGTAGCTATTTTCATAAGGGAAATAGAATAAATAATACTAATATAAAAATGCCTATATCGTGTCAGATTTTCTACTACCACAAAACAATAACTAAAGCTTTGAAAGTTAACAAATACTGGAGACAAACAGATCTCATGTTTTTTAATCAGAATATGAGTCATTTAATAAAAAGAAGTTGAATTCCAGAATGGCATACTTTTTCCAGGATGGAGACACCTTTGAAAATACCAGCCTTAATTTTCATTTTTCAGGAAAAGAAAATTATTTTAAGTGATAGGGAAAGTTGTGTACCACACAAAGGCATACACAGCAAAACAGACCACCTGCTTAATTCTCAGCATCAGCCCACCCAGAACAAGCAGGCCTCAGAGAAAGCCAGCATTTCAGAGATGTCATCTGAACAGTAACTGCAGTCTAGGTTGTACTAGTCTCTTCTTCCAGCATTTTACATGCACCGATTCACAGCACCTTACACCATTTTAACGGCAATTTGCCTGAATGGCTGTAGTGATGGGGGCAGGAGCAAAGATAAAATGAGCTGTACAGCAATGCAGCCTTCTCCCTTAGCCTGTGATCTGAAGCACTTTTCTTGCTGGACAGTGGTAATGGGGTTTAGTAAGTCACCCTTTTTGAAATAGAAATAAAAAGTTATTATTTCCATCTACTACTGGAAAAAGGCAACAGAGGGTGCAAAAAATTGGCCTAGAAAGCAGAGCATGTCAGTGTACAACATAGAATTGAAACATGATGCTTCTTCCTATAGGTAAGAAAGTCAGTCTTACTGTGTACAAAAAAGAAAAAGGGCCTGTTTTTATTATTTTCTACGTAAAAAAAAAAAAATTAAAACTTAATAGCTACATTTTCAACAGCAGCTACTGCTTCTTCTCTGGTTCTCAGTGAACACCATTATATATCAAAGATTATAAGTCTTTCAAAATGGACCTAAAATTGCACTTAAAAATCCCAGAACCTAAAATCAAAGGGTGTTTTTCTCATCATTTTCTCATCAGTGCCCACTGCCTTACCGGCAGCATTCCACTCTGTATCATTATCACTTCCATGAAAAAATAATATAAATTTCATTTTTAGACATTCCATAAAATCACAGCCCATTATAAACAACAGGAATTCACTCCAATTTCAGGGTCCGAATTTGTTTTTTCAGTTTTTTAAAACCCTTGCTTCCAGACACTATAACACAATAGAATTGCTCCTGTACTAACATACAATCCTTCTTTGCTCTAACCTTTTGTCCTTCCAGAGAGCAAGAAGCAAAAAAAGCAGTGTTTTCCTAAGTAGCCATTAGATTTCTCCTAAAATAAGAATGGGAACAGATGAGGCAACAGAGACATAAAGCACTGTTAAATATAATTGTGGGACATGAAGGGTTGGGTTTTGTTCTTCCACTTTTAGTTGAACACCACCACTGAATCTGAACACAGCAAGATTAACAAATTACTCATGAACAGAAAATTATATTCAAGTTACAGATTTCATCATAGCAACCAAAGGCAGAAAACATTCCAAAAAGGCCTTACAAGCCAAATGGAATGTTTTTAACGGGGGAAAACAAATACTCCTTGGAATTCTTAATACTGTTGGCAAATGACATTCTGGACCTATTGAAGAAAGAGGAAAAAATCCTACAAAAGCTTCACTGGGGCCAGGGTTCTCATCCCTACCTCAAATTTTACAGTGTTATACCTATGGGTAACATGGAAGCATGAAGTTTTGATCCCATCCCACCCAACCTCAGTAGGAGGACTGAAGATGATCTAAAAAGACAGTATTAGAATTCTGAATGATCTTGATTTTTTTTTTTCAATAGATGAAAATATGAGGAGGAAATTCAACAAACCCATATGCAACTACACTAAAACCTCCTTCAAGGTCCTAGGTACCTTCTTCTGTATTTCTGTGATTTCTGTAACTATCCTAGCACTGTCATTTTTACCTAAAACTGGTGGAATTCTATACTATATTCTACACTATACCAACACTTGGAAAAAGATATCCCTTCCTGAAAATGTGAAAGCCTAAGACCATGATCTTACTAAGGCTTATGAATACAATGTGAATAATCTCAATTAAAACAAAACTGAACAATTAAATCAGTCATTTAAAGTTCTAATTTCTGTTTAATTTCTAATTCTTCACCTTAAATTAGAATGATTAGAACTGAGTGCAGCCCTCAAAATCCAAGTGCAATGTGGTGACAGAAAAATTAAGCGACCTACCAGCCCCAGAACTAGAAAGTGAATTTAGATTTTCTAGAGCCTATCATTTGCCTAAGCCAAAACAATTAACTCACATTAAAAAAACCCTGGACTTTACAAGGTAGTAGATGAAGCACAGGTAATAAATGAATATATTCTGTCCTGCTAACTCCATTGTAGGGACAGTACCTAGAGGCAAAGGGACAGAGGAGACATTTGAGGACAGTTTACTGATAACTTCTTAAACCACAGTAGGAAGGTTTACAGAGCTTGATTGCTTCAGTGAAAATCCCACCTCTAAAGCATGAACAAGTGCTCACTGGAAGTATCTTTGTAATGGGAATGTCTGTCTTTGAAGTAGACTGATTCTTAGGTTCATTAGTCTGCTGTTTCCAAACACCTACAGTGCTGAGGGCATATTGCCTGGTTGACCATGCACGCTTATTGGTTTCATTTTATTTTGTGGCACCTATGTAACAGTGAATTGGAAAACATAATCTAACTAGCTCTTTTATATATTTTTATTCTTTGCCTTTCATGCACTTTTTTGCAAAGTCAAATACTCCCAGCTATTGATCTCACCCTATGTCAAAGGATTTCTATTGATTGCAGCGAAGATAATGAATACCCAGTATCTCCCAAACAGAACCCCTTTGTCAACATCTTCTGCTGACCCAGGATGTTGACTTTCCTTATCTTAATTTTTTCAGCATCACAAGACACGTACCATACCACATGAACGTAAAAATCAATTCTGATTAAAGTTACACAAGTGAAATCAAGGCAGATACATTACTGTGAGTAGGAGAGCTACACATCATCATTAATAGGATACATTTTATTAATTACCCTGCATCTTACCTAACGTCCTAGTGAAATCATTGTATACACATACAAAAAGTTAGAATGTAGAAAACAGATTATAAATGTTTAGTTCTAAAAGGTGTTCTTGCACCATGTAGTAACTAACACTTTTTGCAGTTCCAGCTCACTGCAAATGTGAAGCCTAGGCCACCAGGAAAGGAAAAGCACACTATTTGCATTCATTCCTAATTGGGCCCCAGAGACGGACACATTCAAACTGAAGATCAAATCTGCTGCTTGTCAGAATAAAATTGCTGTGTAACTGCGAAACTGCCTGTAAAGCACAGGTAGCAATATCACTTCTTAAACTACAGTTAACTGTGAAATGTATCACTTGGATGATAGTTAAATAGATTCATTACAAGCAAAGGTCAGGTCCTCATGTGTCCTCTACTTTTGATGAATAACCTATTTATACTTGCATGAGAAATTCGGGGCGGAGGGGGGGAAGACACAGCTGAACAGCACGAGCATCAGCAAACACAATTCTTTACCTTCAAAAGTGCCTTTTCTCCAAAGATTTCTGAGTGTTTCGAAAACTGACAGTCTAGGACACTCTCCTTCTGAATTAAATCAGTTTTGTATAATTATCTGCTGTAAGCAACCTTGCTCACTGTGCCAGGCAGCCAGGGAATTGACTGTAGTGCACAAGAGTGCAAGCCTGGTTTTATAACCCTTGTCCCTCAGCTGCCCCAACCCTCTTGAGAGCTTACTTCGTCTGAAATTGAGAATGCATTTTTAGAAACACGGCATCCATGCAATGTAATTCCTTATTACATAGTACTTAGCAAGACACCACATAGTTTGTGCTCTTGCTTTAAATCACAGTATCTGCATGCTTATGTTTATACATTCACATTAGATTTCCAAACCAATTTATTAGTCCTGCAGCTTCTTTGCAACCCAATTTTGTAATTTGTTTTCCCATGTGCCCTCTATTATGTAGGACAGGATGACTGAATATCACCTCCTTGTTTATAAAGCGGTGCGCTGCCAAGTTTGGTGGGTTTTACCCTGAATTATCCACTTCAGAGTCCATTCCCATATGTGCTTAGCATTGACATCTCCAGATTCCATCCCTGCTTTCCAACTGGAAGCATGTCTGCTTTCTTGAATTATGTGAAAGTCATGCAAATCCTCAGGTCCACCTACATTTTTAAGACCGTCATTAAAAGAAAGGCTGATTGTTCTCACTTCTATACAATATCATAGTAAAACCAAGAATACCCAAGGGGAAAGAAAAATCAAAAAACTCCCGTCTTTAAAAGCACTCAAGTCATCTGCCCATATGATGATTAGACAAGCCTTTTGCTTTTCCTCATTCCAGGGACATCAAGCATTGCCAGTGTACATGAGAACAGTGAAGACACTGGGACTGAAAGCAGCTCTGTAAACAAAGTCTGTTTCAAAGACTTGACAACCACCACTTGTGACACACAAGACACCGAAACCTTCTCAGGCCTGACCTGCAGACCCAGTAGATTCACTGTTAGCACGTAATCTTCTATCCCTAAGAACTCCTCTGTATGTCCTCCCTAATTCCCATCCACATCCTCAAACGCTGACTATGCCATATGAGGCTGCAAGAGCTTTAAAGGTCAGGCAAGACAACAATTCTTTTGTAGCTCTTCCTCAAATCATCTACCTGAAGTTCCTCTCCACACCAGGCATTGAAATGACAAGTACAACTGGCTCAAAAAAGAATACATCATCACAGAAACATGTACCTTGTACACTCAATAAGTGATGTGCATTTGATCATGAAAAATGGATGTCATCAGTGATAACCATTGTCTCTCAATTTTTAAACAAACTTAACACAGTATTTGGGGTGCTTTTTTTGTCTTGTTTTAAATCAGTACCATATTTAGCAAACCTTTTTTCCTGTACTACAGAATTTTGCATATTATTTTGGCTTGCTTTTTGTAAGAGCAAAATTTAGCAAGGTTTTTTTCTGCTCAGCAAACTGCATTGCAGCAGGAAGCCTATGCAGAAAATGCATACAGTACACAGCAAGAGCAACAAATCACCAACTCCACTAAACTCCAGTGTGCCTAACAGTCACTGCAAAACAGCATTTATTTCACAGTGAACTCTAAGCATACGAGGAGGAGATATAAAGTGAAACTTTATATGCAGAAAGTTGTTTATTATGGTTCTAAGACAACATGGCAAGACTGTCTTCTCCATTCTAAAATAGGTGGTGGATACAAACTTTCAGCCACCTAAGAAAACCATCAGGGACACCATTCTGGATGTTCACATTGGTAGACTTCCTTAGCCTTCACAAATGGATTCTTGCTTAGTTTTTCAGCTACAAGGATTAGGGGGACATCCTCCAACACCATAGAGATCTTCAGCGACATACATGCTTTAGCTACTCTGACCCATTAGACTCCCATTTCACTTCCCTCTGTCATGCCCTGAAAATATTCACAGCTCAGTTACAAATTATCAGCAGATTCTTACAGAGTAGTAAATGCAGTGACCAATCTGTCTATATATTCTGTGAAAGATGTAACTTACCTAGTTTTAGAAGGCCACACCTGAGCCAGCCAAACCCCAAATGCCTGTTCAACTCCTGGCAGAAAATAAAGCGAAGAAGAAAAGAATAAAGGAGAAAACATTTGGTAACCTCATGGAATCCAACTGCACTTTTGATGCAGCTTTAAAACCTTACTTTTGAACTGCAGAGTGCTGAGCTTTGTGACAAAAACCTCTTATCTTCAAAACCTCAGGCTCAGTTTTTCCCAAAAGAAGTAAAAGTACGTGAAATAAATGTAGCATAGCCCTGCAAAAAATAACATCAGACTTGTGCTGACATGAAAAGTTACACTGAACATTGGGTCAAACATACAGCTAAAAAAATAGGTTCTTTCTTGAAAGTCAAGGCCTCACTAATGTGTTCCTGACAACTGTCAATGGTTAAAACTATCTTACTTGCTGCTTAAAGAGACTTTAAAATTTTTTAAACTGCAAATCTCCATAAGGATCTCTTCCTTGATCTCAAAAACTTCATGCACTTAGAATTCAAGGCAGGTTATTTCCTAGCATTCTCCTGTCTTCTTTTATTTCTCAATGGTACTCATTTGACAGCAATTTTAAGTTGTAAAAAGTTCTTTCCAACATCTATCTGGCCAATGAAAATGGTTACTCAAAGAAACAGAAGAAACAAGTTTCCCAGCACTGAAAAACAAATGTTAGTAGCATTTACCTTTCTCTACCATCTACCAAAGGTAGAAAAGAAAAAAAGAAAAAGGTCCAAGTCCCCAAGCACTTCGCTTCATGAACTTCGAGAGGCATTGCACAATGCGAAGCTGTTCCACCAACAGCCTCCACCACACACAACTGCACAATCCTGTCCTCTTACTCTTAATTGTCTATGAGGGCCTTTACTCTGTCCCAGTTCAGCAGCAAGTGGGCTAACTGCATCACCAAAATACAAACAAGAATAACACCACGTTCCTCAAAACCCACCAACCCAAAACACATTGCTCAACTGTAAAATTACTACTGCCTAGGCAACAAGAAGTCAAATACATCTAAACACATTCAATCACAAGCATTACAACATTAAAAGTTCTGTGACTCTGAAATAGTTTTCACAAGGTAAACCACAACAAATGACGGAAATTATCCCACAAATCAGGAGGTCTAGTACTGAGATGAAGCAGCCTGCAATACCTGCCTAGAAATGTACATACAAAATTCAGAGCACGTTGTCACTATGGAAGACTTAGGATACACATAAACGTGTCAAATACTGTATAGCAAAACACTCCAATTTTTTGGCAGAAAATTCAGTTACTTTTTCATGTATCAAAACCTGATGTGTACAGATGGAGAACAAGCTTACAGCAGTAAAATCATTTTCCCAAGGCTACAAAGAAAGCTTGGGCTATGCCCAGATTTAGAATAGTCCCTGGAGCAAATTCTTGGCCCAGTCTCTGTGAACCTAGTAGGATCTGAGTTAGCGTTAATTCACCTTTTTTCCTCAGCATTTAAAAATGCTTGTGAAAGTTTAAACAGGCTACCTTAAGCAAATAGTATCTCACAAAAATGAGGTACAAAACAAGAGTTACTATGGAAAGAATAAGAAAATGCTAAAAGGAGATGTAAGTCTGAAAACACCTGATATAGTGTAAGTTCATCCTATCATTTGCCATAAGCTTTAGGGCCAGATGCTTATCTGTTTCAAATTGAGATAAGCCCATGGAAGTCAACAAATCTAGGTACTCCAACTGAAGATGTGTCCCTATAAATTACTTTAAGTATATTTAGAAGATTTCAAGCCTAAAGATTCCATAAGCCATTAAACATTACTTGCAACATTATCTCTTAAATCCAAGTCTTGTTTTCATCCACCAGATGCTTCTCAGCAGGGAAATGTACACATGATAACCCAATGAGTATCTCTTAGTGGGAGAGCAGCAGGAAATCTCCCTTTGAGCAGGGTTTGCTCAAGTGTTCACCAGGATTCAAAATAACAAAATCGGATCATTTTGCTGCCCACATCTCCATATCACATGTAATTTTTTTTTTTTTTTTTTAACACATGCACAAGCAGTAACTACAGGTTTCCCACGATCAGAACTCACATGGTAAAAGGCAAATAACTATGAATTTTACCTCCTTAACTAACAACCTGTACAAATTAATTTGCTGACCTATTTTTTCATGGCTAGAGAGAATTGTTAAACAATCTCTCCTCTTCTTGTTGCAGCTAATTACACACAGAAATATCAAGTCATGATAAATAAAAAGGAGACACAGTTTATTATTAGTTTCTAATGTGCCACAAAGATGAGCAAACGAATTGGCTCTTTTGGGTACTATTAGTTCCACATAGTTAGACATTATAGTCTGATATATGTTAGCCGCAGCAGCAAGTCAGAGAATAGTGATGTCTATCAAGTCGGGAGGTAGACAATAATCCTCCAGGCATACATATAGCCCTCATTTGCTCTCTTACAAAACAACAAGCTAAGACTGATGCCTTTCATCTGCCTTTCTGTGTCCCTAGCAGCATGCACTTACACACACACAAATTGATCAACATGAAACAATGTTAGTACAGGCTGTCTTTCTTTTTCTTGCGCTGTTTAGCAGTTTTCTCGTAACTCTTTAGCCATGTAGTTAGGAAGTGATCTGCCACCACTGCAATCACTATCAGTTTTGTCACTAGCTTCCATGATGCTAGCCAGGTCTGATGCTGGTTACTTGGCTCTGCCCTATGTTTTCCATGGAACTGTTAGAAACGTTTTTCTAGGATTAACTCAAATCACACTAAATGTGAATTTAACTGTTCCAAACATCACAAATCTGTTATTAAATATCTGAAGCCATCTGTTGCTTTGAAAGAGCATTCTTATCATGGAAGGATCACAAATCATTCTTTTGATCAAGGTAAAGCTAGTTATGTGGTTTCCACAAAATACTGTTTCTAAGGGACTGCTTTCTAATGTGGACTTCAGCACTTCAAGTATACCTTAACCTGTCTATCAGTTGTCTATCAGGCCTACCATAATGGGAATGCATGGAGCTACTTTTATTTTCCCCAGCTACACATCCTAGCTGACACTGCAGGCTGCATTTCCATTCTCTTCTATCTCCCACTGAATGATAATAAATCTTTCCTCTAAAATTTGAGATTTTTCTTTTCAGAGCCTGGGGAAATACTGTCATTTTTTGGCCACTGAAGTGTTTCATTAAAAAATGTGATCTGAGGATAATGCACTTAGAGGTATATTTTCTTCACCTTGATATATTGAAAAGATACATTATACTTAACAGTTCCTTGATGCATAATCTTTAATAGCAGAAGATAAACAGTCTTCGTATCTGATGAGAAGTCTTCATTTAGGATTCAGCTGAGGATCCTGTTCTGCAGTAGATCTTACTCATGTTCTCAGCATTGCAGCTAGCATGAAAATGGCCCAGAGATCTCTCCAGAAAGGCACAGTTCATGGTGCAAGTACCAAAAGCCACTTATTCGGCAGCAGTTCCTGGAAGGCAGATGCCTCTTGTCTAACTATTTTTACAGTATTTGTCAGACTATCCCCCTTCCTCTGCAGTTTTTCTGTCTAGCAAAAATACCAGCTGGTTATTTCTGGTCACTCTTCTTTGACTAAGCACTGACTAATCTGCTTCTTCTAACTCTGAAGCTAAGCTTATCTGTCCCTTTTTCTGCACATCCAGAGAAAAAAGAACGGTAATGGGCCATACACGAAAGTCAGAAGAGATACTTAGGAGCGCTTTATGGTTTTTCTGGAGAAAGCTGGTTTGCAAATGAAGGTTAATATCTATTAAAAGTTATCTTGCCTTCCCCTATCTCCAGACTTTTGGTTTCAGTCTTTACCAAAGACTTCTGATAATCCTAATTTGAACAAAACTAATTTGACCAGGTTGTACTACCCTTTTAATACAATGTATCAAAGTTCTCCAATCTTTCAACCTGAAAGACCTGACCAACTGACACTACAGTTGCTTGACAGGATATCAAAATCTATGAACGCAAAATAGAGATCAGAACAACTGCAGACCCTTATCATCCAAGTACCATCCCCTCAATGAAAAAAAAAAAAAACCCAAACAAAACACACCACCACAAAACAACCCAACCCCACGGTATATTTACCTATTTTTATTTTAGTGTAATATAGTGTAATATTTTCAGTAAGGTACAATAACAGATTGAACAAACCACACACACACATCATTTTACAATGTGCCAGAAATGCACACCACTCCAGTGGACAAGCACAGCTGTTTAACGGAGCATAATGGGGTTCTAGTACAGTTTACCACCTACAATGATAAATAATAATTTTTTCAAATGAAATAATAGATTAATTTATCAAACTGGATTTTTCACAAGATCAGTATTAACTTGTCTTCTCTCAAAAAGTGTCATAGCATGTAACAAATAGGAATATCTAGGACATAAGTTTTATGCTCTTGCTGGTGGTATTTTCGGAAACAAAAGTGTCCTTCAGCTAATACTGGGTTATCAACCTCAGAAGGGGCAGTGCCACCTATTCAAACAACATCACCCTCCGTTATAATAGATTTTCTCTGCTACCACTCTGTGTGTACCGACAGTCTCTCAGATGCTCCCATTTCTCATCTAGCACTACCATTGCTTCACCAGAGTTGGCAACAGGGAAGCACATGTGTCAGCCAACCAACAGAATGTTCTACTGCAACATGGTATAGATCTGCTGGGAGCTATATTGCATTGTAAAGAAGCAGATATTATTATGTGATTATTTTACTGTTATTACGTCCTCCTACAGTGCAGGTATACCAAAACAAGATGAGTCATCTGCAAATAAAACTCTGCACTGAAAAACTATTAAAATCTAACAAGATTTGACTTTCAGTGAAAGGAACTCAAACACTGTTACTGAAAAATCACAGAGAATAAGTGTCAAGAAGTAAACACCAAGCACTATCAACCTCCCCAGTAAAGCAAAAGTTATAAACGCTATTAAAAAATTTAAATCAGGTACAAGTTTACATTTTGTTGCTTACATTTTGTTGTCTACTAAGTTAAAACTTAATGAATATTTTAAAATTTCTGGCAGAAGTAAAGAAAACCTAAGGAAAAGAAAGCTGTGTTCTGATATTCATCACTTTCGCTGCTGCCTGAGAAGTTTGTTTTAATTCAGTAGTGCTTTACAACCTCACAAACTTCAAACAATAAAGTGATACTGTACAATGAATATTAAACATCCATTTTCTTTCATTAATCTTGATTTTCAGCTCCAGGTACAAAGAATTACAAGTTCATCTTTGCCAACAAGCAAAGAAGCATGTTTTTAAATTGGGAGAGCAGAGAAAATATCTCATGATCTATGAAAATCAAATTCTACTGGTATATCAGGCATTCATAAAGAAATCTGTTAACACATTCATGCCTTTGCACAAGATGTAAGCCTGCAACAGCTGAGGTACTACTTTGTGGAACTGATACTACAGCGATTGATTGAAAATACATTTGACTTTAAAGACTGCAGTGATGTTCCTTCAAAGGGCAGATGTACAACCACTTACCTATGTGATATACCAAATAAAGCAAGAGTAGCAATTGAGACTTGTACTAGAGGATCATTTAAATTCAATTTCATACAGAAAAAGTCAAACAGTTTTTTTACGGACAACAGTTAATACCAATCACATGCAATAAACCTAATATTCCTTCCTTTTCTAACTGTTTTTGTCTACTTTTAGCCAAGATGCACATTTTTCATCCACTACAGACTAGGGATGGCTATAGGGCACATTATTCCCACACCACCCAGTTATCGCCAAGTGGTGTGCCTAAAGCCTCCCCATTAAGTGTTCAGTTCTTCTTTTCCCATATGTAAAATTCACGCTCCACCTACATCTATCTCCAATGGCACAGTATAATTCTCTCAGGGATATGAGTAGGATCCATGACACCAGCCCAATTACTTAACATTGCCTAGTTATTTACCTTACTTATTTGTAAATTGTACCTTGCTACACTGTACTCTCACAGTTGGAACCTTTGAATCATTAAACACAAAGTTGCCTTTAATGAAATCCTGGCAAAACTGAAAACCAAATTTTGAGTGTCTAACATCTCCTGCTATAAAATAAATATTATATATATTAGAATATGTATATTATATATATTTTATATGGTATAAATTATGTAATATAACATAGATGTTAATTCATTTAAAGGACATTACTGTTCTTATTGGTCTAGATATTGCACAGACTTATTTCAGACTTTTGCACAAAAAAACCCACAATCTCAGAAAGGAAAAACAAAAAAACAAAGGAAAGAATTGTGATTATGATTTTTACAATAAATAGCCTAGACTTAACATACTTGCGTGTTCCTCATTCTTCATGAAATGATGTTATAGTGCTAGTTTTCCCTCAATATCAGCATCCTGCTTTAATTTCAAAATTCTTTGAGATGATCTTCTCTCATGAGAAAGGAATCAGTACTTAGCACAAGGAATGATTAAATTGCAATTTTCTAATGCAAAAATACAACAGGCTCATATGTTTTAAAAGTTAGCATTTAAACACAAACTCAGTTGTTTTAATAAACTTCCACCACAGCAACAATTTTTTAAATTGTTTACTGTTCAAATACACAGAGATCATTATATAGCCTGTTCTAGATTTCACAGACTCCTATCACCATTTTGCCTGCCAACTAAGGAAAAGATTTCATGACGTGTGAAGCATTGCAGATTTTAGACCTATACTTCTGTTCAACAGCTACCAGTCTTGAACTTGACATCCATATGCTATTTTCTCCTCCCAAGAAGTCACTTAGCGTTTGGTATGCCTAAAAAAAGACAGGCCCTTACTGGCCTCTCATTTCATTTTCAGTGAATGAAAATTGCATTTTGCTGTTACAAAGTACAGACTGACCTAACAAAAGGCTATACTTTGCCAGTGCTGCACAGGCAATAGATTTTTTTGTCCTTTAGATCTTATGTATAACATGGTTAGGACCAAACTCTGGTTTTGACTGTAGTGATGCAGCTATAACAAGGACGATAGGGTTGCACAAGTGTCACCAATATCAGAACTCTACCTTGGGAATCTAAGTTCTATATTTCATTAACACTTCTGTGAGACTACAGCCCTGAAGCATCTGTCTTTCTGTAACTGATGTAATTAAATGCCCTGAGAAATATGCAAAATGAGGGATCTGCATACTATCATACAGCAGTTCTATTCTGTATTTAGCCTTTACTTGGTTTTAAGGGTCTACATGGTATTGTGACTTGAAATGTAACTTTCTGAATAAATGTAATGTGCTCTACTGCCAAAAATAAAAAACCCTCTCAGGTCTTTAGGAGTGAGAAATGCAATTCTGTATAGCTCCTGAAAGAGAAAACACAAAGACCAGGACTTTTCACGTGGTCAGCGATCCTGGAGAATTCTGTTTAGGTACCCAGCTGAGACATTCTAAAACAGGCCTGAGTTCTGAATGCCCATCATTTGTCTGAAATTCAGTGACCTTTAAAAAATGTTGAATTGGATATCCAAACTAAAGAGCCTCAGAACCATGAACTTTCACCTATATTCTTTATTAGTAGGATTATTATTATTCACAGCTGTGCCCAGGGTATACTAAGTATTGTGCAAACATAGTGAAAGCCCGCATATATTTAATTTTTCAAGCAAGAATAGGAATGGGTCACTGCGAAAATGATATATTCATCAATAAATTAATATAGTCACTCCCCAACTCAGCTGTCTGAGTAGCATGCCTGAGATGAGGAGTGACAGATTACATCAATATGTCCACATCTGAGTATCCAGAGGATAACACCTTCAATTGTTCAATGTTTGTCCCATGTAACTCCATTTGCAGCACACCAGAGTAGCATAATAGGGGAGGAGAATCAGCAGTCTTGTCCTACAGCTAACCAAAATGAGATTTTATGGCTCAATTTAGTCATTCCAATGAAGAAAGGGGACCTGGATCCATACTTTCTAAGGTTTGTTGGCATTTCGATCTGTCTGTTAGAGAGTCTGAACTGGGATGAAGCTTTAAACTGAAAGCAAGCTCTACCCTGAAATTTCTATGTGTATGGACCCCGCATTTCAAACAAAATGCCTCGCTAATCCCAGTATGTGGAAGCTCACTTTAATAAATCATTTTTCAGTAATTCATTTTTAAACAGATGATTTTATACAAAATCAGACTGTCAGTTTCTCTGCATTTACTTGTAATATCTTATCCATGGGCCAATAGCTAATCCTATAAAATACCCCCACTTACAGAATTGCATCTACCAAGTTTCCACCTGAGATACTATACAGATTAATAGAATCATAGAATCATTTAGGTTGGAAAAGACCTTTAAGATCATCGAGTCCAACCATAAACCTAGCACTGCCAAGTCCACCACTAAACCATGTCCCTAAGTACCATATCTACACATCTTTTAAATGCCTCCAGGGATGGTGACTCCACCACTTCCCTGGGCAGCCTGTTCCAGTGCTTGACAACCCTTTCGGTGAAGAAATTTTTCCTAATGTCCAATCTAAACCTCTCCTGGCACAACTTGAGGCCATTTCCTCTTGTCCTATCACTTGTTACTTGGGAAAAGAGACCGACACCCACCTCACTACAACCTCCTTTCAGGTAGTTGTAGAGAGTGATAAGGTCTCCCCTCAGCCTCCTTTTCTCCAGGCTAAACAACCCCAGTTCCCTCAGCCACTCCTCAAAAGACTTGCTCTCTAGACCTTTCACGAGCTTCGTTGCTCTCCTTTGGACACACTCCAGCACCTCAATGTCTTTCTTTTAGTGAATAAAATTCACCTTCTCAAAATAACAGTGCATATTTACTACACCAGACTAAACACTTACCAGGATAGGACCTCAAATCATGGACCTATTGGTTGCACTCAAGTTTTCAGTTATTTCTATAAAGCTAAACCCTTAAATATGTCTGTGCTGATCCAAAAGGAGTGATATCTAAAGCAGCCATGAGGACAGATTTCACAACCTGCCTGCTATTTCCCCAGCATTTTGCAAATAGCTCAGCGTCAACTCTTCCTGTGATGCATTAGCATGCAGGGCCTATTCAGGCGTGCTCTGACCACACTGGGACAGGCTGTCTGCAAGTTCCATTTTGACGGCTGCCTCATGAAAGCCCTTCACAAAGCCTACATTTACAAAGGCATACATTCTAAATCTTTACTCAATCTCTGACTACAAAGAGAGCTTTTAGTGCAGAATTTGGTCTATACATTGTTTTGATATATTGATATGACTACTCCATTCACTGTGAAACAATTTTAGCTAATCAAATCAGGAAGATGAATGAACAAACTACATTCTGTGAATCACAAGTCTACACTGGACAAGAAATATCAGATAGAATGAGAGTTTGTTTTCTGCTTTGACAATATTATCAGAGATTAGCTGTTTGAGCAGAAATTAAACTGTAACAGCAAAAGTTATATTTGCATATTTTTCAAAATTATGTTTTAGTAACATAAACGTCAAGAAACTAAGAATCATGGGTTTCAAAACACCAGAGTTCCATTCCACTGTAATAGTCCCTTGTCTTCGGTTAGGATTCTGAAACTAGGCTCAGTATGAACCTACAATACTACAGCTACAGAAGGGAGAAGTTATAGTTGTTATTATGAAATGATTTAGACTGCAGCCTTATACTATACATATATATGTTGCAAAAAAAGATGTTCATATTATGTTATCTTTCTTTTCTTGTATTACTGTAAAACAGAAACAAATAATTCTATTAAAATTATTATTCCAGTAGTTACTTGGAGTGCTGAGGAATAAATTAATGTTCATTTTAGTAATTTTAGTCTCAGTTTATGACTATATGATTTATAAAAATGTAAATCCACTCTTTATAAGAATTCCACAAGCATACATATTTCAGGCAGCATCAAAATGAAAAGTGAAATTAACTTATTCCTCAGGCATCTCTCAGTATCTGACCATAAAAGTATTGCACAAACCCACAAATGTCAGAATATGCATAACTGATTCTAGGCGAGCCTAACTTTCAGTCGCTGAAGACGATACCATAGGGCTCCGCTGACCTCAAGGATCTTACAAATTTAAGTCTATAAAGATTTTACTGAAGCCTTGTGCAACTCTATGCTGGAAAGCAACACCTTCAACAGCATCCAAAGCCAATGAGATCACAACCATTACCAGAGTGCAGGAGCTGTATTTAGAGACAGCAGCCGAAGCTTCCAAATTGTCTTTTACAAGTACAGCACTTCTGCAGTAAAATTCAGTATATTAAGAAGTACCTGACAGTAAGAGATCTGTCTTTCAGCTAAAGGAAAAAGCCGATTTTATGGTTTGTGTAAGTCCTACTTCTCAATATTGGTGAATGAAAGATGACGATTTCATTTTCCCTTAAGCAGCCGTCCTGCTCCATATCCAGTCTAGCCTAGTTTAGATTGCCAGACCTAAAGAGACCAAACACATTTTGATGTATATGTCAGCATTTCATCTTCTGTGTTCCAATATTTCAGGCCACAAAACAGCCCATTCCAGAGAGAATACATACTATACACCTGTTATGTAGCAAATATACGACATGTATATAGGTATATCATAATTTGAATTTATAGACTTTTATAATACACTATACACAGGTTCTTTTTAATAGTAAGTCTAACACACAGAGTTCAGATCAATGGATCTTACACCTCATGTGCCATAGATCATTACCTAATAAGGAAACTACTTGATAAATCTTACGTTGATCTGAATACATAAATCTCTTTCAATATTACCAAGCAAATGTTCAGCTGGAGCATCATCATAATCCCACGGAAAGAAAACATCTCATACCAGTCAAGATAAACCACTCCAACTTACTCTAATGCTGGAAAAATATAGCTTTGGAAGCAAACAGACTAGTCTTGAAAGGAAGGATGGTGATCAGGCTGCAACCCTCAAGGGAGGGGGCAGACCATAAAACAGAAAAGGAAGTCTAGTTACAAACACTTGGTTGGAAAAGGAGGCTCCTGAATCACTTCCCCACTGTCCACACAGACCATGCACAGAGGTATCACTCCCCTTAGTATTTTCCTTACTCTCCATGTCCTCCATTTCTTCAACTACAGTTATCAATTAATGTCAGTTCCCTGGCCTAGTATCTTTACTATATCATGTGCTGCTGCAAAAGCAGCACCATAAGATACACCTGCAAGAAAGTATTTTGAAGCATATAAGAGGATAAAACAGAAATTTACAGGAAGAATTTACAGGGGAATCAGAAAGAGTAGTGAGAATACAGTCAGCGTTGCCCGACAATTAGCACAGCAGGTCCCCATTTTTCACTGGAACGGAACATCAGGGCTGTATTGCTAACACTTTACCATTACAGACAAGAGGTAAAATGGAAACAGGATGCTTTAAATAGCAGGTGTTTGCAAAGAATTGGCAGTGTCAGACACCCCAAAGTGACAACTAGTTATTTATATCAAACAGGTAGCAAACTGGTCACCTGGCATGTCTCCCAACTCATAGATTGGCTAGAGGAACCTGCTAAAAGGACAGCACAAAGGAAGAGAACAGCCAACATGAGACGATAAACTAAGTAGAACTGCTGAAATCGCATGGGGGAGCAAAGTGATTCTAGAAGAATGTATTTTCCTCAAAGATTAAAAAGTTTTAATACTAAGTATATCAAAAGCCCTGGCAATGCTTTTGTGGCATGTAAGTTAACTGTCAACTGTCTATTAAGAGTCTGTCTATACAGATTTAATATGTATCTGTGTGCTGCTTCCTCTTTCATTCTTCATAAATTTAGCCCCTTCAAACCACGAGGAAAGATACATTCCAAAGACATAAAACTACTCAGCTACTAACAGCTCATTTCAGTAGTTCAATGCCTATCCATTCCAGCTGAGTATGCAGTCACAGTATATACAGGCAGGGACTACCTTCTCTGCTGGTTTTTTTGTAGGGTTTCTAAACACTGCCAGAGTGCCAGAAATAAGGAAAACAGAAAATAAAAGCTTTCGGATAGCCTTACTAATCTTAGAAAATTTTTAAAAAGACCCTTTTAAAAGAAATGGAGTGTTTTAGTTATCCATTTTATACTTATGTCTTGCAACTCTGACAAATGAAAACATAAAATAAAATGAAGCCATTTCTCAATATTCCCTAAAATTATATTGTTAATAGGTAATAAAATTATTCTATAACATAGTTACTTACTTTTATGTTGCTTCAGTAGCAAAGACAGACTATTGCATTTTTATGAAGCAGAACAAAATGGAAACTCAGATGTCCTGCTTTCTTGTTAACATTCAAATTCTTTACAGTGTCAGATTCTGCTTTTAAGTATTCCTTCTCTTTTCTCTTCTTTTTGAATCAAGTTATTGTACCTGTGTTTCTATATAAATTGCTCCAAGTAACGTATGTTGAGTTTTCAGAGACCATTTGGTTGGATTCTAATAATCTCTCCTGGGAGCTGACACCAACTTCCAGCAGCAGGTCATACACTGCAGATTAGAATAATAAAACACATGCTGCTGCAGCTTGGGGGGGGGGGGGGGGGGGGGGGGGGTGTAGAAAGCAAGTCTGTCTTTATGAAGCTGAAGAATGATGTTTTGAGACATCTTAGATGTCTCCTAGACAGAGCTTTCCTTTTGTTTATATAAACACTTAAATCCAGTCACTTATGGTTTTTCCTTCTTTTAAACAGAGAATGTGCCATTGCAAAGATGTTGTTCCAGATTCCACATTTCTTTTTGTCCTTATAGTAATGCAGTGTTATTTAATGGAGCAAGACAGAAAGCTGGTATTTTACAAATTTGCACTGAACTAAAATGTATCTTTATTTACATAATGTAGCATTTTTTCCTGTTTTGAAATAAAAGAAATATATTTCATTTTTTCCATATAAAAGTGGTTTGGGTTTTTTTTCCAAATTCTTTGTGTAAAGGTAAACTAGACAAATGTCTTGAAACTTAAAGAAAAACACTGGCTTAAAAAGCAACTGGTACTTCTCCTCTAGATTAGCCTTGTGTTAGGGTATCTGTCAGTGTAATACAGATAAATTATATATTTCTTCCTTACAATTCACTATTCTTTATTATAGCGTTCCCACTACAAATCCCAGGTGGATTAAGACTTGTCATATTTGACCTCTTTGGTTAAAGGCAATCCACTGCATAATGATTTTTACACTATTCTGTAAAATGAACAGTTCCACATGCATAAATGCTAACAGGAATCAACATCTCCTGTTTCTTTCTCTGACCTTCAACAACCCTATCCTCTGCAGAAAAAAACAACAGTTTTACTAATTTATAAGCACCATGCAGACACAAGCAGTCTAAAGAGAAACCTCTTTAGCAGTTGCAAAGAAAAAACATGAGAAAGCTGCCACAAAGAGAGAAATTCTGAGAGCCCAAACGAAAAAAAAAAGGAAGAGGTGTGAAGATTTAAAATATTCCCAATACTCACTGAAAGCAGCCACTGCAAGAGCCAGTGTGACAATAATGGAGACCCAGGAAACCCACAATGCCTTCTTTCTGTAGCTTTGAGCTTCATGAGGTTTTAGCCTTGTACTGCTTTCTAGTAAACCTGATAAGCAATAAGCAAAGAGGGTATGAACAATACATTGCTCCTTCTAAAAACACAGCTGTGTTAGTTCAGACCTAGATCACATATTTACATTCTATATTACATACAGAATCAATACAGAATCAAATCCTGCTCACATTATTAAGGTTAAGTGAATGAAGTCACCAGAAACATATGAGTAAGCAAGGAGAGCACACACAAGTTGTTTTGATTTCACATAGAAAGACCCACACATCAATGACTTTAAAAGAGCACTGCAATTGTAGGGCAGTTACGGAAATTCACATCACTTATGTTTTCCACCTGTACATCCACACAAGAAAGGGCTCAGTCCTATACTCACTCAGATCAAAACTCATTTCAGAACTTCAGGATCCTGAACATAATTAACATAGGAGAAAAACTCGTGCTCACCAGTCTCTGCAACATAACCTACCAATGCACAGGAATATACTGCACATATTGAGCATGGAAGTAGAAGCAGGCATACTTTAGAATCAGAGCTATCACAGTTGAAAAAACCTCTTGAAGCATAATGTTCTTCATGTGAGGTAAGAACACATCCCCATCTAGAACTAACTGAAGAACCAATTCTGTCCTTACTGCAATCAGCATGGAAGTCTGTTGACCACAAGGGAATGGGATTGCTTTCTCTCTTTTCTCACGCTTTCAATTTGTGGCAGTCTTTTGTCCACTCAAATCACAGAGAAGAATTCAGGTTAAAACTAAAGAAAATAATAACATTCTTTGGTTTTCATTCTCTCAGTCTGAGTCTTAAGCCACTTTTAAAATGCATGCAGAATTTAACATATTTGCCTTCTGTATATCCCATCCAGATTCTTTTGTGCTTAATATATTCATCTAATTTGAAACATACATTCTTTTTCACTAGCAAGTTCCAGCTCAAATCTGCTTAACTGGAGAGAACGCCTGATGGCTTTTAATTTTCTTAATGAATTACTCCAGAAAATGTGGGTGGTTCCTCTTAGATGACCACTTTTCAGAGGGACTTGCCTGCACTGAATGCGTTGAACTGGGCTGCCAGTTTAATAGCACAACCTTTCAGTAGCTGGTCTAATGTCTTAGACAAAGGGTTGAGAATAGGGGCTCTAGCAGACTCAGCAGCAGATGAAAACATAACAGCTGAAGCTGTTACTATCCTCACCTTCCCCAGTTTTCTCTCTGATGGCTATTGCCACTTTCAAGGCAGGGACACCTGATCTGGTTATCAACATACCCCTGAATCCACGCCGTGTTTAACCAAGTTTATTAACGTTAACAGATATTAATTTCAACTGACTGTAATATACTGGCTGAAAACTGCAATTGTTTTGGAATCAATTCAGAAGTGAATCAGACATCTCTGCCTCAGGGGCAGCAATGTGTCAGCAGAGGGGCAGGCATCCAGGGGTGGTAACAATTCAAGCCACCAGATTTTATTCTGCCACTTGAAGTCTGTCAAAATTACTGGTTCTAATCCTAGCATAATTGGTGGGATTCATGCTGTCTTGGAAAAATTCTTCATGCTTTTTTCACCTCAATTACAATAAAGCAGAGAGCGTGCGTTTATGCTAGTTCAGAAAGCCACTGTGAGAATTTCATGCTTGTACTGTGTTTTTAGAAAATTTTAAATATTACCTCACTTTTGTGCTACACACTCCCCTCTTTATGAATGGAAAAGAATTTGCAAACTTGCATGCAGGAGAACTACTAGGCCCTATATTAAAATGACTTCTCTTTCTTATTATGTGCATTCTTTGTCTGTTTAATACATGAAAACAACCAGATGACAACTCTGAAAGGTTTGAGTCTTTTACTGGTAGTACTGCACAGCTATTTCTCACATAACCCGCTTTCATTTGTGTGAAGAAATATTTTTTTTTCCCCCAATGTTTGGCCTATCTTCTGCCACTACATATAATGATGCACAGTTTAATTGCTGTCTGATATGACGTAATTTAACAATACATCTTGAAACATAGGAGAGATTTCTACTAATATAACCATAGAGAAAACACATCTTCTCACATTTTGTGTGTTTGCCCCTCCTGCCCCCTCCCCAAACCAAGGATTTTAAATTACAGCCCAAATCTTATTGGAATGTCAAGCAAAGTAGGTTTGCTTAGCCAATTTTGATTCTCAATATTTCAAAGCTCAAATAAACACAGATCAGAATGACAGACATCCTCACCTGTTTCTTTCTTTAAAGACATCCTATAATTCATGGCTACAGCTCACTATTACCTGGGAAGTCCAACATACACAGTTGATACTTACAAATCAAATAATATCCTAATTAAATTGAGAAATGAATAATAAGCCCCACAGCTAGTGCAGCACTGCTGATTACTATTCACATGTCAAGCACGTGTCCAGTATGACAGAGACTGCAATCCTTATAAAACTGAACTACTTCTGCTGTGTGTGTGTGTGTGTTTGTCTTTCTCTGTCTCTCTCAAAATGGCTGGCATACTCTAGCTGTCAGAGATGTGATCCCTTCCTTCCTAAAATAATTCAAATAAATTCTCTGTATTTACAATTTTCATCCCTGAGAAAGATCATGTTATTCTTATGAGTGTCCTAGGGGACAGCACAAAAAAATACAAACTCATTCACATTACTACCAAGCCCGTAGCATGAAAATTATTTAGAAGTAACAAAAGCTCATTAATTTACACACAACAATGCAATTCACAAGGTAAACCTCCATATTTTTTCCACTGACCATAAGAAAACAAGTTTTAAGCATCCACAGGAGGCTGAAAGATAATCTTTCAGTATGACCTGCATTGCTACAAAAATAAAAAGTCAGTATCTACTGATAAAATTCCTCCGCCCTGAAATGAACACACTGAGTAATTTTATTGCCATTAATTTATTTAACACATAGGTAGCCTTAAGGTAAAGAAAAGATGATGCGCTGGTTAAATCCACTGGATTTTTACTTTATCTTTCAGTACCTTCATATATTAACAGATTTTCTTCCCATAAAAAAATCAGGATAAAAAAACCTGTCTAACAGTTGCAGAACACAAGCTTGGCATATTTGTGAAGTGATTCTAGGATATTCTTTACCATATGCTGACTTACCAGAAGTACTTTTCTATTTGGCTAAGGGATCATTTTAAAATGTCAAGTTAGAATTTGTGGAAGAGATAAGGCTGATAGAAAAATTGTTCACCTAAGATGTTAATTTAAGGACCTCATCCACAAAATTATCACTGATTTTGGATCTGGCTCTTAAAGAGAAAATATCTTGTTCCAAAATTTAGGGTTAGTTTTTATTTTTAGCAAACATGGAAGTATCATCTCTATAACTGGATCTGCTATGATTCATTGGAAAGGATCATAAGAAAAAGTACAATCTAAAAGGACAGACTGTAACAATTTCAACAGGGACAACCTGCAAAAAGCATACCAGATTTTCCTCTACAATGACTGGGAATTATCCTGGTAGATGGAATCGGTGACTATAGGAAAGGCTAAAATAAAGCCACTGCAAGGGCCATAGAAAGAGCATGAAGGCAGAGAAGGAAATAAAATCAGCAGCTTTAGTCTCATCTCCCTCCTAGAAAGAGATAAGGTTAGGTACAACAGATGCTCTCTCTTTTTGGAACTACCCTTAATACCAAAAGGGCCAGCTTTCATCTTTATCTCTGTCATACTGGGCACAAATTAAAAATTTCTGTAATCAAACTTCCATGTTTGAACCATAATCAAAATTCCTGATTCCCGTTATTTAAAACAGAACTGAAGCCTCAAATTGCCCTCAGTCACAATGTCTGTCCTCTGCCATTGGTGGTGACAGCGAGGGTACCCCTGGAAAAAGGGCTGTCCCCAGCCCCGACATGACTGAAACCTGTCAGGGAAGACAAGACGGTGACTGCTCTTCACCCTTACTTCTCTACTTCGTGTCTAGGATTTGTGAGCAGGCACAGGCATTTGGAAAGCTGGGGAAAAAACAGGAGATACAGGGGTTACGTGTAGGATGGGATGAAGACCGAGAACACAAAAGGGACTCCAGGATGCTGGAAGCAGAAAGTAAGAAAAGGCAACAGAGAGGCTAAGGAAAGCCTATACGTGAAATAAAAAATGGAGACAAATTGTGTGGAAGAGGAGCCTGGAGGCGTTCTGGAAGACAGGGCAATGGGGAGGGTTAAAATGGCAGCTGCCTCTATGGGCAGCAGGTTAAGCGAGTGCCTCACACACCGTTAACAGATGTCCAAAATCGGTGTGCTTCACATTAAAGAGTAACACGGTTTGGAAGCAGGCAGTTTTCCATCCCTGGTCAGATATTTAGGCAAATAATAAAAAACGAGTTATGTGGAAGTGCATTATACGGTAGGGGAAGGGAGACAAGGAGTAAGGTAAGCACCCTGACTTCGCTACCCAGCCTGGGCTGTAGCGGACCACCACAGAAACGCCCCGCTGTGCCCCTGCTCGGAAGGCGGCTGCCACAAGGCCCGCCGGCAGGTAACCTTAGCGGCCTCCCTCTTTTCAGCGGCGAGAAAACCTCCGGCACTGCCTGGCACTGCCTGCCCCTGCCGGGAGACCCCTGGGCCCCCGCCGCCACCGGCGTCCCTCGGCCCAGGCTCTCCCCCTCGCCTGTGGAGCGGGAGCGGCGCCATGTGCCGCCGCCAGCTAGCACCCGCTCCCCCGCCAGGCAGGCACCGGTTTTCGGGCGAGGTGGGAACAGCCACGAATAGAGTTTATAAAAATATTTTAAAGCTGTCGCGGGGTGCTCGCACGAGAACTAAAAAGGGGAAAAGCTTCGAGGGCGGCGCGGAGGGGGGGACGTTAAGCGAGTGCCAGCGGCGGGCTGAGGGGAGGCAGCCGGGGGCGCTGAGACGGCGGCAGGGGTAGAGCGGGAGCGGGGCCTGCAGGCCCTCACACCGCGGGAGGTCGGGGCTGCGGCGAGGCGGGGGGGGGGGAGGGAAGAGCAGGGGGGTCCGCAGGAGACCGGGGCGCTGAGAAGCACGGCGGGCGGCTGCGAGCAGAGAGCGGCTAGTGGGGACAGTTAGGAGGGCAGGAGCCGGTGTGGGGCTGCCAGGGCTGAAGAAGAGAGGGTGGGAAGGGCTGCTGTGGCGGAATGAGAAGGAGGGCATGGGTCCAGGAGAGCGAGGCGTGAGGGTGCTGCAGGGAGGGCGTAGGAGAAGCTGTCGGGGGTGGGTGTTAGGCGTCTCGGGACGGAGGGGAGGTGATGGGGCACGCCACAGAGGAGGGCAGCGCGCAGGAAGGCGGGTGCGGGGTGAGGGACGGGCGGGTGCTCACCTCTGTCCTCCAGCCCCTCGCTGAACTGCCCGCTCTCCCCGATCCGCAGCTGCTCCTGCTGCTGCTCCCGGGGGGGTACCGGCGGGCTGGCCCCGGGAGGCTGCACGATGGCGGGGTCCGGAGTGGTGTCCAGAGGGGCAGCGGACGGCTCCATTTCTTGCGGGGCGGCGGGAAGCGGCTGGCGATTGCGGCAGCGAAGCGAGGAGCGAGCGGAGCATCCAGCCCGGGTGCGAGCCCGGGGAGAGGAGGAGACTCCGGCTCAGAGCATCAGGGAGACGGGGACAGGCAGCAAACAAACTCCGCCGGCTGCTCCCCGCGGCCGCCTCATCACTAACCTCGCCGGCGGCGGAGGAGGGGGGCAGGTGGGAGAGCGGTGCCGCCTCCCCGCGCTGCCCTTCCCCTCCCCGCCCCAGGGAGCACCTCCGGCGGCGGGAGCGGCGCCGGGCTCCGCAGCGGGGCGGGGGCGGGAGCCGGGGCCGGGCGGCAGCTTGCCCCCGTGCCGGAGCGGCGTGTGAGGGGACTGTGGGGGCAGGAGAGGTGGCGGGAAGGGCTCTGGTGAGTGGCCCTCAGGGGATCCTCGCCCTCGAGAGCCCGCAGGCACCTGCGAAAGGTGCGGCAGGACGCTGGGCTTAAGGTACGTCCCCGGGGCCGGCCGAGCAAGCGGGAGACCTGCCAGCCTCCCCTCGCCATGGCGGGCTCTGCCTTCCTCCTCCTCCCGCTACCGATTCTCTCAGGGGCAAGAGTTGTCCACTGACTGTCCAAACCCGGAGCCTTTGCACAGCAGAGTGAGAGGCAAACGCCTCACGCCGCTCCCGAGGGCTGCGGGTGCTGGCCCTGTGGTGCAAGGCCCCGTCCGCCTCGCCTCCCCTCACACAGGTAAAGCCCCAGCGCTCCCGTTTGCTGAGGGATTTGCTCATTCCCCATCGGCCGTAGCCCTTTTTCAGGATCAGAGCCGAATCAGCACACATATGCACCTCTCAGACCCCCGCTGCGCTGACGTTTTGTTATGCTGACAATTGGTTTTACCAATATTAGCCTAAAAAGTGTCCTAGAACATACAGCAGTCTCATGCTGAAGCATGGAGAGCTGGAGACTTGCTGGCATTCAGGGCTGTTCTCAGTTTGCTCACCTGCTGTTCCTAGGGCTGCAGAAGAACGTCGGGAAAAAACTAAAACATTAGGAGAACAGAAATGTAAAAAAAAATTGAAAATTTTACTGATATATCTGTGCCAGAGCTGTTCTCTTCTCCGCTGGTTTCTAATGACTAGACAGAGAGGTGCAAATAAACAAAAGCATTTTCTGTGTTAGCAGTTTCCCAATTGCATGCTTACTAGCATGCAGATAAATTTTGAAACTGCATTGTGTTTTGACTTGAGTCTAGGAAAATATCAGAAGACAATTAGACATTGCAGCCCAGGTCCTCAGCTGATATGTATGGATATAATCCCCATTGAAGCTATATGAAGATCAGGTTGCCTTTCTCTTTGGACAAATTAGCAAATTTGGGGAGTATAGAAAGGCCAGTAGGAAATTAACATTTATGCTGGCATAGGGACATGATTTTATAAGCTGTCAGAATCTTGCTGATGTCAGCCTTAAAAAAAGTTTTGCAGTAGTTTAGTAATACCTATTGGGGAATGGTTGGTGAAACATTACTACCAAAACGTCTTAATTTTAAAAAATGCCTCTTAATGCCGTATGCTAATCATCAAAATCTTTTCAGCTGTATTTTAAAGCATTAATTATTTGAAAAAGTAAATATAAGTAAATGTTAAGGTAAGTGACATAAAATATTGTTTTAGAAACTGATTGGCATTCTGGCAACCCTGTGGAATGGAGATGGCTGTTACGGTGTGACGGACTGGTGTTTGCTTTTTACCTAATCTTATGATTTCTTTGTGTATAGTCTACCGTACCTACTATATGAAATGTTTTTGAAGTATTCATGCCTTTCGCCTAAATTTCATCTTCACCGTTAGCTATCCTACCCTGCTTTGTGATCCCAGAGCTCTCGCTTTTCTAGTTGGATTGGCATTAATATGAATATAAGCAATGCCGAAAGTATTTTCTTTTCCCTTGTGTAATGGATACTAAATTACAAAGTGCCTATTTGATGTTAATGTCAAAAGAGGTTCTCATGTGCATAAGCTAACACAAGTGAGTTCCTGTGAGGGAAGTGTTGATTTTTGGGTTTGGGCTGAGTTGGGAGGGGTTGGAAACTAGTAACTCCACAAAACAAATATGGTTATTTTCTTTATGAGCCATTTCTTAACCTCTGGTGACGTTGAACCTGCAAGATATGAGAGAAGATCTGTATGTGCATGCGAGAGATGAATAAAAAGTAGAAAAGACTTATCTTTTGTTACTTGCCATAAATAATAGATTGTCATGTCTCTCTATCACTTAAAATGTGTTTGTAAAGTGAGAATCCTTAAATGAGTAGAGTCAGTATTGTAACCTGGTCAGAGACAAGGGACTGGGGCCAAATCACTTTTCAGGACCTGGCAGGGATACAGAAACCTTTGGTGAGTGAGTTTGGGGAGACACTCTCCCATGCAGAGTGCATCCAGTACAAGCCATGAAGAGTCCCTTGAAATTGCTGCAATGGATATAACACTCCCTAATGCAATTATTGCAGGATCCTTCCTCTTCTAGGGAGATAAGTCCATATCTCATCCATTCCAGTAGGAACCTTTTTATTCCTTGCATAAATGAAAAATTGACTAGTGACTCCCATTGGATACTACCTCCTTTCTGTAAGTCTCTCTATTTTAGTATTCTTATAACTTCCAGAAATCAACCCAAGAGGAAAGTGCCTGGAGATTCCTAATTCCATTTCTTTAAAAGGAGGTGAAAGGGGTAGGTTTCCAAATGAGTTGGAGGAAAACAGGAACTAGGAACACCGAACCACAAGTTTTAAACTTTAATATGTTGCTTTTTCTTTTTTTCAGTTGTTCTCAATTGCTGTTCTTACATAAAACTGTGTCTGGCAGGGGCTGCAGCTGTCTCTATTTGTATAAATGCTATAGTGTTCAGGCTATAACAAAGAATATGAGGCTGCAAAGAGTATCATAGTTTCTTTTAAATGCCTCTCCTCAGTGCTTTCAAACGTGTCCTCATGTGAGAAGGGATATACTCTGCATTTAGCAAATAAAAATTCAAAACATTAAGCAGATCCACTATGAAGACCCTTTCAGATCAGACCATTATTTATATAAGCTAGCTACTAAGAAGCAGAAAGACTGCCATATCATAGCAGCTGGAAGCTTCTCTCCAGCATTGCCTCTTATTTCTCATGACACCTCTTTCACCCAAAATATATTCCATTGGATAAAGATGTAGGGCTAGGGTTTTAAAGACGTGGATCCTATTTTCCAGCCCTGTTGGAATTCTTGTGTAGGAAGCCTGTAGGCAAAGTCAATGAAGAGAAAAAGGCCTGACCCTAATAGCTATATTATTATATGATTTTATTTCTTCATCCCTCAAACCTCCCTTTTTTGGATATGAATAAGGAGATGCCAAAATCAATTTAAAAAAAAAAAAAGCCACATCTCTCGATTCAATCTAAATAGACTGACGCTATCCCATATTCTATAGCTGCTGCAAGATTAATACACACTTGCAGAACTTTGTTCCCAGCTGGAACTACCTGTAATTTCCATAGTATTTTGAATTCCAGAGAAAGGTGATTCCAAACGAGATGGAGGTCTCTTGTACCACAGCAACCAGCAACAATGAAGAGAACTTCTCGTGTTTTTCTTCATCTGGATTGTCTGTAGTCTGGTTTTGCTGTGGTTATTTGTGGTGGTTCTTTTCTTTCTTTCTTTCTGCCCTTCCCCTTCCTCCTTTAAATAAATGAAAAATATCAATCAGATTTGAGATTCTTCCTCCAGGCCCACCTTAACTCTCAGCAGTGTCAGAGAAAGAACTTCAATTATATTTGACGAAAATTGGATTAGGTCCATCATTTTATACTTTTCCAAGGTAGGCATTTTCCTGAGGGAATAAGCAATCTCTTGCCAGTAGGCTGGCCTACTTTCCTAAGTTACAGTCCCTTTGTTTCACTGAAACATTATTCCCATACTACCATCAGCACCCATTATGGGATGACAAAGAGTAGCATGGTGCAAAAAGGCAAAAAGAATGTGGTGCTGTTGCGTCATGTAGAGTGAAAGTAGAACCAATGGGTGACAATGGCAAAACACGTCCTGGTCCGTCAGTGAGATAGTGGTCACTATATGAATGCAAAATATTTGTAACTCCTCTTCAGTCTATGTGGAGTTGAAAAAAAAACATTTTCATTGTAAGCAAGTTTGGATATGTTAGCATTATATGTTCATTTATCAGTCTAAAAATGAGAGCTGCATCTATTCTGGACTTTTCTGTTTTTCCTTTTCTTTTTAGGGCTACTGACTGGAATGTTTTCACCTGCATTAGCAGAACACAGTGGTGCATTCAGAGGCTCCTGAGAAGGAAGTTTGCTTGGTTTCATTGATGTTAACTAGTCAGTGTTCCATATTGACCATCATCTTAAGTGCAGCACTTAAATTAAGAGCACTCTTGCATATTTGGAAAGAGTTGGTCAGCTGGCCCAGTGATTATTTTTTAGTATGTTTAAAGGCATAAGAGCAAGATAAGATAATAACACTGTCACTGTTCACCATTTTGTTTGCAGGGTTGCGTTTTATACACATTCTAAACACAAAACTGTCTTTTTCTGGCAACAAAATACTATATTTGTCACTGGCATTGTATTGCAGTATCAGGGAGTGCTAATGTAAGCCAGGATGGTTTATTAGTTTGGTCTGTCGACATCTCATGCCTGACATTCAAAAGAAAATGCTTCCTTCTTACTTTCATCAATGTGCCTTTCATGGAACTACAGCAGGAGGTAATGGCATCCCCATTCAGTTTTACGGGAGACACATCTGAAACAAAACCAAGTACCAATCCAATTCTAAATGGACAGGCAGACATCAGTCCTGTAAAAGTCATCACTATAGATAATCTTCAGTGTTACTCCTCTAGGACCAAAGTCTGAGACTGATTTATCCTGATGTTCCTAAAGGCAACACCTTTGAGTAAGTGTTTGTGCTGTTTAAATGCTCTGATAGTTTGCACTACAGCTACCATTTTGTGCCTGTTGTGTGGATGAGATGGTAAGATACTTTAGATCATTTTTTGCCATTTAGACACATGTCCTCTGCTGAAATGAATAGATTAAATAAGTCTCTTTAGTGATGAAAACCTCTAGATTCTGTTTTTCACAGCCTCTTTTCATGAATCTAATCTTTTCTTTTAATAGTCCCTTGACCATCTTGTGCAGTATTGGCTACCATAGTTTTCTTTTACAAACATACAAATTAGGCTACATTTTGTAGGATGTTTTTTAACTTTTTGTTTGTTTGTTTGCTGGCTTACTTGATGGCACATAGGCAAAGGCAGATACATATTTTGCTGTTGTTGATTGCGTAGATCACTTGTAGTCCCACAGCATGTTCAGTGGTCAACAGCATGACAAATTCTACACTAGGTTCTTTTAACTTGGTCTAGATACCTCTCAGCCTAGTATTAGTCACCCTATTTTTTTAACTTAAAACAATAATGATGATGTTAGTTCAACAATGCTACATTAATTTTTAAACTGCAGAGCACGCTTAAATTATTATCCAATGTATGGAGGTCATTTACTGTTTTTCTCTTGCACTGGGTTAGAGTTTAAATGGAAATCATCTCTCTTCTTGGCATTTTTAGACTGAATATTAACTTGGGTCAAAAATAATACGAATGTTATTTTGAAAAAAGAATATGATAATTCAGTATCTTTTCCTTCAGGCTATGAAAGAGTGCCTATAATATGATTCCCAGAGAATACAGCATGTGGTGACCTTGGTAAGTAATTGATGACACCTCACATAAGCACTTACTCTTCCTCTATATGATGTTGTTGCAGGATCATATTTGCCATAAATGCCAAAGCTAGCAAGAGCCACAAGCATTAATAAATTCCATTGTGGCAACAAAGGAGGAATAAAAACATAGAATGCAAAATATGTCATCTTAAAGTGAGCAGAAGATCTTGAAAAAGATTCTTCACAGTGAGCATTTTCTATCTTGAAACTATTTAAAAAGCTGTTTTCAATTCGAGTTAAAATTGCTATGTAAATATGGGAAACCAAAGGTTTACCCACAAAAACTAAACTTACTATTTTGTTCAGAGAAACATTATGCAGTCATGCAAGACTACATGCCTCTATTCCAAACAATGTTATTTCTTTATATCACTAAAGACATTTTGTTTCCAGTTTTTATGTAACTGAGTAAAACTGACTTATTTAACAGTGGCTTTATTTCATTGATAATATTCACAAGTATTGAAGAGGAATGGAAGGGAAAATGAATTGAATTCTAAAGAGGTAGCAACCTGTTACTTAAGTAATAATCTTCCTCTTTTTTTTCTTTTATTTTTTTCTGCTTCCCATGCTCTCTTCCCATGCTACATGGAGAGATCTTTCTTCTTCCAGTAAGACTCTAGCCATAGCCTAATAGATGACATGAGTATAAGCAGCTGAGATATCATTTGTGCATCAAAGAAAAGAGAAAAAGAAAGCTAGGAAATTCCTAGGAAGCAAAAGTCAATATAATTTTGTAATAAAATCCAATGACTTATGATTACCTGATGATAATTCCTATCCAAAAGGATAGGACTTAACGACTAGACACTTCGAACGTATTTGCATAACTTCATGTTTTCTCCCATATCTTTGCAAAAATTATACACAATTTTCCATTAAGTTTATGTGATTAACCACGGGATGAAGTGAACTACAGAAATCACAAAACATTCTTTTTATTATATACAGATTGGGTCACTTTTCCTATTGCCAAGCCAATGCCTATTCCTCCTGATGTGCCTGTCTACCAAGGCCTTTTTCCACTATGTCAGACCTAAGTTTTGTTAAGAAGGCTGTATGCAAAGGTAGACATACATTTGTTTCCTAGTCAGGTTAGACTTATGCATTTGTGAAATATTTATAGTTTATAAATTTAACCTTATGCATTAAAAAAATTTAAGAGTCAGAATCCCTACCTTGAAGGTAAGGATTTAATGAGAAAAGGGACTAGGTGCATTTACTTATGGGATTTGCCTGTGTCAGAAAAGAGATGTAATAGATTTTATGGGGAATAGCACCCAACTCACATCTGTTTTCTCTTCCGGTATTTTAAACTCTAATTTGTGATTTGGGTTAATATCTTATTCCTTGGCAATTAGTGTCATTAGCAAGAGAGTAATTTCTCTTTTTTTTGTCTTGCTGTATTTTTATCTTTTATCAAAAGACCATGCATAAGTATTTAAGGGAATGATCTTTCTACTAATCTATAGCAATAACATTTATATTGCTTCTACTCTACTGGTAAGTAAGTACTCCACAGCTCACTTGTGCTGTGAGTTGTCTGATAAACTGTATGATATGATAATATTTATGTGTTGTTTTGAATAGCTAATCCACATTGTTTAGTGAGTTGGAAAAGAATATCTTATCCTTTTCTTATGCCAAGTGAATTGTATGTAGGGTTCTGCACATTCCCACTTGAGTATTTAGCTAGGATGATTATAGAAAGTGTTTGAAAAAAGAATGATAGCCACAGCCAAAATGAATATTTTACAAAACATGTTCTTCATAACCAGGAAACTATACTCATTCCATTGTGTGCCAGTTTGGGGTGGTTTTTTTTTTTACATCTGCTCAAGCAGATGTTTGACACTTTAAATCATTTAACTCTTCTGGGTTTTGATGGACATCAAATTCCTGAGTACCTAGTGGAATCTGTTACCCACTTAATGTTTTTTGTTTGGTTCTTTTTGTTTCTGCTTTTTTTGCTGGAGGAAGTAGAATTAGTTTCCTGAGTCCTGGCATGCAATTTGACTTTGAATACTTCATTTTAATGGGAGATGCTGTAGGTAAAATCATTAAATTCTTCAGATACTAATTTTTGGAAGAGTCAAAAATAGTGGGTTAGGCAAAATAATGTCAACAACACATAGAGCAGTTTTAATAGGTTTCTGTATCCTTTATTCTCATGATATATTCATTGTTTCTCATCCTCTTAGGTAAAAAATTCAGTGGTCAATAGGAAAAATAGGAGACAGTGACAATCCCTTTTGTAATTTTAAGAGAGTGAATCATGTAATTCACAACATTCTTCTTGTAAGAAGAAATGGGAGCCATTTTTTTGTGGAATTCAAATCCAAAAGTTTCTACTTTGTTGCAGCTAAGCCTTTCTCTGTGTGCAACAGTAGCAAAAGCAACGGATCTCTATTTGATCTAGCATGATGAAATATGCTGTGAATATTGACATTTATCTATCCATAGTGAATACTGTCTGATCTGGATTTATATAAGATGGATAGGGTAGTTGGTTAATAAGCCTACTAAAACATTTATATTATATTTAGCAGTGATACGGCGTTGCGCATGGCTATTAGCATTCGCTAATTTTACA
Source organism: Gymnogyps californianus (assembly GCF_018139145.2). Lineage (NCBI taxonomy): Eukaryota > Metazoa > Chordata > Aves > Accipitriformes > Cathartidae > Gymnogyps > Gymnogyps californianus. The sequence goes on from NC_059477.1 coordinate 36,577,354, forward strand.
AGGAAGAGGAGCATCTTTAGGAAATTGAAGAAGCACTTTTCTCCATAGAATGAAGAGTGTTAAACACACTTCACCTATGAATGTCTTTTTAAGCAACCAGTAAAATTCAAATTTAAAGGCAATTGAAGTTTGGAGTTCGAAATGCCAGTGAAATTTTGAACCTCCGCTGCAATAAAGTTGTCCTGTAACCAAAAAGGAAGAGGGAGATGTCGGTCATATAATTTAATCAGATTATGACAAAATTCAATTTCTGCCTCTCTCAGATTTTCTCTAAAGCTGTTGATGGTGCCTAAAAGTAATCAAAGGAGAGGCAGTCATATAGTAATGGAGACAGCTTCCTCTCCACCATCAAGACTACACATATGTTCAGTATCAAGGTGCAGGGAGGCTTCAATAGCCACAGAAGTTTCACTTAATTTTCACATCGTTTTATTAGAAAATGTGTATTTTAAGAGGTTTTATTTAACTGATAAAGTTTGTATACTTGGATTCATTTTACTTTATCCATTGACTATCACAGCTGTCACTGGACTATACAAATTAGGTATAGTTCTACTTAGAAATTCAGGCAAACTGAGGCAAGCTCTGTAAAAAGAAGTAATATGTTTTATTAAACCAACTGGTGTAATTCATTTCCAACTAATACGCTCAGAAAGTGTAGCTAGGTGTACAGTCTTCATGACTTCATGGAGGATTTGTGTGTCCAAAAGTGCCTGCTTTTTTCACCTGTTGGTCTAATTAAAAAAACCTATCATCTATAGACTTTGTCTTATGTTTGTACCAAAGTGTCTTCATTTCATATGTCTGGGTTTTGTCATATTTAGGATCTCCATGTATAATTTGTTAGCAGGAGATACATCATAAGATGATTTTTCAGGTTGCATCAACTATGAGCCGTATTTGGGTCAGATGATAGGATTTTTCTGTGTCACAAGGAAAGTAATTTCTTTCTATAAAGTTTGAAATTCTGCAGTGGTCAGCGCACAGAAGGACAAAAAGCAAGAGCACTCAACTTTGGTTTTTATTTCAGTTCCCAGAATCACCTCAGTTTCACTTTAGTAAGTTCTACAAATGTAATTCTTCATTTGAGACTCAACTCGTTGCTTACAAAGAAACATTTAGTTGCTGTCTTGATAACGCTATGTGCCAGCACTATGTCTTGCCCTGCTGGTTGGTGAATCATAGATTGGGCTGGCAAGCTGAATTTAGTAGGTGGGGCTCCCAACAGGCAGTTAACCATGGCATATGCTGTAAGTATAGGAAATACAGACTTGGCTGTAGGGCAGTACTAGTCAGTACTGGGGTCCACGCTCAGTGTATGAGGCTTGACAGTTCTGCCTGGCACTGCAGGCGGATGTATGATCTACATCGCTCATGGTGGTCATTATCAGTCGATGATTTGAACTGCTAGAACTGATGCAGCTGATGTCGGAGCTCGGTTTATGGGTTTTGGTAGTTCAAGTCTGAAATTGTAGTAGAGTGTCTGTGCCTTGCCCACATCTGTACTCCATGCTATTCATGTCAGCAGCTGTTCAGATGAAGGTGAGATAAAGATGCAAGGGGGTAAGGTGACGTGTTTTTTAATTAGCTAGACTTTTAACAAGTAGGCTAATATTATAGCACAGACATGTGAAGGAGATAAAGGCCTCACTGCGTCAGTTCCAGCCCCAAAATATTCTTACAGACCCACCACACATTTCATGTGCAAGAGGAGCCCAGATTCTGCTCTTGGAGCAGCCAAAAGCACTTCTTACATCAGGCAATACTTGTCAGGGGTTATTAGTGCTTCAGTATAGTTGTTATTTAGTTATAAAATAGATCTGACTTTTTGCTTCTTGGCTCTTAACCTACACTTCTCCAACTTTGCTATGCATCAGCATTATCTTGGCTCATTTATTTGAGCTTTGCATGGAGACTGAGAATTTGGACACACACAGTCAATTCATGCCCATAAGATACATTTTTTCCATTATTCTTCTGTTCAAAAACTGTTTTACTTCTTCAATAGAATTGCTTGTTCTTCTTCCCTTTTCAAAAAGAAGAGGAAAAATAAGCAGCATCATAAGAATGGATAGCCTGAGCCAGTGGTCACAAACTGTGTCTTGAGATGTTCAGATAGGACATTAGGAAAATATTCTTCGCTACGATGTTAGTGCAGCACTAGAAGAGGTTACTGAGAGAGGTGGTGGAATCTCCCCCTTGGAGGATTTCTAAATTCAGCTAGCAAAAAAAGCCACAGGTAACCACAGCTGACCTGGTATAGTGGTGCTTATAGTCCTTCCCAGAGAAGAGAGTTAAACTAAATGATCTCCATAGGGTCCTTCAGGTCCACACTTGTATGATTCAACCAATATAAACATCAGGGGCTATGTAACTGTGAGGTTTTACCTAGTAAATGATAAATTAAGTAATATCAAAATAGGTTGACACAAAATGTGCAGAGGTTTAGAGACAGTGCTAATTCAGGCCTAAGAGCAGGTTAATTCACCAATAAAGGGCAAGTGCTATGTTTTTATGAAGGATAAAATTCTGATGACTTACTCCTCTTGGATTGTTCCTTTCCTGTTGATTTTAGAAGGGCTATTAATGGAGTATATTACTTATCCAATACAGACAGTCTCTCTAGGCCCCTTATTCTACTCTAATGTTTTTATGACAAGCCTACTTCCTTTACCTTGTATAACTTTGATTTTTTGGCTCTTTTTTCACAGTTTGCTTTTTTATCTATGGGCATAGAAAAGTGACCTCATAAAGATGAAGATCATTAATTCTGAAACTCTCCAGAATTACAGGTTGTTCTGGCTGATGTATCAGTAAACTTCTTTGAATTGTCTCCTTTATCAGCTTGAAGTGTGTGTAATTCTGTTGACCAAAAAATTCAATCTCTAAATAAAATTCAATTAGGAAAGAAAATCAAGAGCCTTCCAAGGTCTGTTTCACATCCTACAATCATTATAAATACAAGTTCACTGAGATTGTTTGGCGTATCTTAACTTTGAGGATAAAATATCTTTGGAAGATATTTAAATTTTGTGAAGATCTTTTTCATGGAAGCTTTGAAAATTAAGTTGTAGTTCTTTTGCTTTAAATTTAATTCAGTATGAAATCTGTCAAGTGGTTGCAACACTAATTAGATTCATATTGCATGGGATATCTAGACAGACTTGTTGCATCTATACTTGTTGATTTTTCCACTAGATGGCATTATGCATTAACTGCAAGTTAATTTACGAGCTTAACTATGATTGCACATGCTAAAGATTTAAAAAATAAGAAATGATCTATTGTGCTTGCTGTTATTCTATGCAAGAGTGAAAGAACTGTGGCTTAAAAATCACTTGACCTACTTCTACCTAACAGTAACCCAATCCATCCTTAATGCATCAAATATGGATTTACTCAGAGCAATAAAGGAAGTCAGCCATGGCAACAATATCTGATCCTGTGTGTAGTGCGCCTTTTAGAATAAAACTCTTCCAACCTTTTCTGCATTTAATGTTTAAAGAGTGACTTCAGTGCTGCAAATTGCTTCCTTTCTGGCTACATGGCTTCAACTGAAGTGATAGGAAGTGTCCTAAGTAAAGCTGCAATGCTGAAGATGGCTTTTAAATAAAGAGTCCCATATGAGCATTTTTTTGTTTAGTAGTTAATTCAGGATAGATTATCAGAATAATTTATCGGTGCAGGTTTAAATATAGATATGCTGTTGTTTCCTCCACCCAGATGAAATGAACTATTAGCAATCCTTTACAAAATTACGTGGTGCTCAAGAGTGAGATTTCTAGAATCATAGAATCATAGAATGGTTTGGGTTGGAAGGGACCTTAAAGATAATCTAGTTCTAGCCCCTCTGCCATGAGCAGGGGCACCTTCCACTAGACCAGGTTGCTCAAAGCCCCATCCAGCCTGGCCTTGAACACTTCCAGGGAGGGGGCATCCAGAACCTCTCTGGGCAACCTGTTCCAGTGCCTCACCACCCTCACAGTGAAGAACTTCTTCCTGACATCTCATCTCAATCTACCCTCTTCCAGTTTAAAGCCATTACCCCTTGTTGTATCAACAGAACTTAAGGTCCTGACCAGTGAAGCACCATCTGATGTGGGGCAAAGGTCTAATACCTTCAAAAGAACTGACTAGTGGGATTTTTGTTTTAATCCCAAGATTTGTGGTGATGAGACAAGGAGAAATCGGCAGTCCCAGCAGCAAGAAGGCAATGGCAAGGATTTGGTATGTGAGAAGCAAGGAAGCAGCACTAGTGGTTTCGAGGGTGAAGAGGGAGGAAATGAAACAGGGGCAGATAGCAAAGCCAGAGGTGGAGGAAAAGAGGAACCATGGAGGGAGAAGACTGTGGTGACAGGAAGGCCCCAATTTTTCATGCCAGGCTTGCTAATTTTTTTATGTGTGCTAGTGTGTGTAGGTACATGGGTATTAATTTTAAATCTGTATTCTGGGGGAAAAGAGAAGAGGTGGTCCTTTGTTTTAAACTTGTCTTCCAGAACTCGAGATAATATTCACAAAAGAGGGCTCATGAAATTGCTGATCACATACGTATTATCTAGGGTACACTTCTCTGCATTCTGTATTCTGAGCTGGCTTTTTTCTTGATTCTTTATGTAGAATGTAAGAGGCTCCAGGCTGGAAAGGGGTAATCTAATATAATAACGTGTAACTGTAAGAGGAGGTGTAGAATACAAGCTGGATGAACCAGTTCAGTTAGCCTGGGCCAATAATGGAAAACCACCCAAGGCCAAGAAAACATATAAATATTAGCTTAGTATTAAACAGGTCTTTTAAATTCTCATGGTGGTCAAACACATAATAGAAGAGTAGTTAAACTTGTCCTTAAGGTTGACTCTGAATCAGGCTTTTGTGAAGAAGACGTACCAATGCCACTTGTAAAAACTTAGGAAAAACATTGCCATAAATTCAGGCTGTTAAACTATTTGTGTTTTCTATTTAAAACTTTATTTTACTTATGCTATCCACTGAGCTTTAATAAACTATAATTTTAATTGTCCTATGCAGTGCATGGCTGTAGATAATGCAATATATGATTCTTTGACATAGAAGTGTTTACGGTTTGTATTTGCCTATGATGGTCAATATGACTCAACTCTTTTGTAACACTGATATAAAAAAAAATGTCATGATACCTGCCTTCTACCACAATACTGTTAAGCTTTTTGGAAGCCTAGGTCAGTAGGGTGGGCGTCAGGAAATTTTGGACAGGCATCCATCTTTTTCCTAACACTACTCTCTCCTTTCTTAATCCCCCAGCTCATATTGCAGAGGCCAGAATCTGCTCACAGGTACATCGCTGTACGATGGGGACTGTAACACAAGTTAATGCTGGTGGTAATGTCTGGCACCTCCTGTCACGCTCAGGTATGGGACCATTTACTTATTCCAACCAATTCAGGCTCACACTCTGCTCTTGCAAGATCTTGCGTTTACCCTGGGGGCTTTGCTCTTCTCCAGTTTTTTGCTAAGAACAGAGGGAGGCACCACCAACTAGGGAGGAGGGGTGCATATGTTTGGAATTGCAGTAGCATCCTGCAATAGTATCTGTACTTCTAGTCAGTGACCAACAGCCAGGCTGTGAAGGAAAGAGAAGGCAGGAGCAAATACTTGGCAACTGGGTCAGCAGGGGATCCTGTGTCATTCCTGGCAGCACAGGTCTTGATAAACTCGTGATTCCACTGGACCTAACTATAGGCATCCAGACACTGATGTCTGAACATTATTATTTCTGGTTCCCAAAGGGCAAAATATACTTGCAGTATACATGGCTTTTATGTTAGGGAAAAAAAAAAACCAACACAACCCACCCACCCCCAATAAACCAGTAAAAGAATTAAATATGAATTCTCCATGGGAACATAGCAGAGGGTCCATCTTGCTGTGGTAGCCCTCCTTTGCTATTTCCTGGCCAGCTCCCTAGCAAGCAGGTGAGTGTCAGAAAGAGGTGGTATGCACAAAGTATAGTAATACAGGTGAGAATGAAACAAATTCTGAGATTTGTTGATACAGAGAACCACATAAAACAGACTAATTTAAGAAGTCATTTAACTGTATTTCAGTTATATTGTTGAAGCGCCTACAAACTGCAAGTATGGACTAGGATATAGTTCCACTGAATTAGAGCAACTGTTTTCCTTTTGTCACGTGAGATGAAGAGACTGAATGTAGGTTTTAGTTGGTTAGTAATATTAGAAATTAATTATTGTTAATTGTATTATTGGTTAATTTTTATAAGCGCACGTATTTTGTTACTAGGATCCAAAACTTGAGAGCTTCACAAATGGTATCAAATCTTATTACTAATTAGCAGATTTTCATATGAAAAAGGTTAGTGACAGGACTTCCTTTATTATTTGGTAAGTGGTGAGCATTTAGTGAAAATCAACATACAAACCCTAGTGTTTGAAGTGTGTATTCTACATTGTGATCCAAAGGGTAGTGCTCCAAGCCCCCAGGAGATTTTAATATGTTCAGTTGTTTAAGAACATACAGCGGAGATGAGCAAGCGTGTTAGAAAAATGGATATTTGGAAGCATGTATTTTCTTTCTGTTCCTAGAATTGCTGTAGTACTAGAGACAAAGGAATTTTAAAAGACCCATTCACCAACCAATGAATTATATGAATGTGTAAAACATTCATTACAAATTCACTGTACTTAGCAGCAGTTCAACCCAGCTGTACTTTGACATTGCAGCGTCAGCCACAAAATCAGACAGCACAAGCTTGCGTCACTGCGGGCAAAATCCATTTCAGTCAATATGAAATAAGTGCTCTATGTGTATAGTGCAATCACTGTTTGGTGCCCCACTTAATGCACTACAAATTGCAACCTGTAGTTTTCACAGTGAGCTGCACAAACATTATTAACAAATTTATGATTTATAATGCAGTTCTGTCTTTTTGAGGCACCATACTGACATGGGCAATCAGACATAATCCAAAACCAGCACTCTAAACTGCCCTTGCATTTAATTACTGAACTCTGGGCAAAGTTTACCTATAATTCCTCATTTAAATTGGTCTGTCTTTCCAGTGGCTCAAAACTACTTTTTGAACCATCGCTTGATAGATCTCTTCTGAAATAACTGGATTTCCTGGTGACTTAGTGGGCTTTCTGTTGGGTTCAAAATGATTAATTATAATAGAATAGAGTACTTCTAAACCACCTGCAATATTTTTAGATTGTAAAAAAGTTAACATGAAATATTAGGTTGAGATGAGTGGCAATTTTCCTTGAAGAGGAAAATACATCTTATTTAGGAAGTGGCTTTCTTTATGACCTTCACACTCAGAAGTGAACACAGATGTTTTGATGTATCTGCAGTACAGTCCTGGCTGTAACTGTGACCAAGAAAGTGCAAATTTCTTAATCTTTTTCAGCAAATAAAGAAAAAAAAAATCAGGCAAATTAGTAAAGCACACTTAAACACAGCCAGGAAATCATGGATCTTTTTTCAGTAATTGTGAAGAAGGTTGTTCATCCTGAGAGGATGTTGGTAAATTCTAAATGTTCGAATTAAAAAAAAAGACAGTACCTGCCTTTTCCCAAGAGGAAAACTTAAGTATGATAGTTGAGAAAAGAATTCAAGTTGCAATGTAGAACTAACGTTCTACATACATCAGCAGTTGCATTGGATTAAGTCTTTTGTCTGGATTTTGTATGGCACAAATTGTAAATCAAAGTGCACCTTACAGGTTTCTCAGTGAGAAGTTGTTTGTTTTTTAAAATGGATAACATGATTGTTTAGCTGTGACCATAGTATAAATTTACTGAATCATTTTTGAAAACACACGCTTTAAGACTGTAACTTGGTGGAGCTTTTATGCTTACTAGAGCATATGGAACCAAAATGACTCCTCAGTGGAGTTCCTAAGTTAGTGGTCTGGACTCACTCCACAGTGCTTTCAGTATAAATCTTGAAGCCATTCTTTCTGTGCTCTCTGTGCGTGCATATAATTGTTCGTAGAGCTTGTTGCATGTAAATATAAGCAGGACTGAGGTGAACACTCAGGTATGAATGCAGCGATTAGCATTTGCTTAACTTAGTAGTACTACCAATTCTAGTGGTCCTACTGTGTTTTAAAGTTAAGCATGAATTTAAATATTTATTAGTGAACATGAATCAAAGCATATGTTTCCATTTAGAATGGAACCCTCCCCAGGAAAGGCAAACTGAAGGTATCTTATTGGGGAAACAAAAAATCTTTCTTAAAAGCCATGGTAAAAATGTTAATGAGTAGCCTTCTAAAGGAGAAAAGCCAATACAATAGGTAATATTCTTTCCTATTCCACTTGTGGAACTCACAGGCTAAAATAAAATGATCAGAGCTGGGTGACTGAATTCAATCATGGTGTAAGCCCATCAAATTCATTGAGTTTTCTAGTCAGTGATGGGTTTGGCTTTGGGATAATAGTTATTTGTAAGAGTAACCAGGATTTGCAAAACTTTTCTTTTAGTTGAAGCATTATTTCTAGAGGTGTTCTGTGTTATTAATACACAGTCTTATGCTGCTTTGTATGGTTGGTTTACTAAAGTAATCCAAGTCCTAGCTACTGTCATGCTAGGACTTGAAATAAGTGGGCACATCAACCATGTATGTAACTATGCTTATTTACCCGTTATGTAAATGTCCTACTGCATATTTCTAAATTATCTGTTAGTCAAGAGCAGATTGAAATGCATAAAGCATTTTGAAAGATTACTAATTTGATTTTGTATTTTGGAATGGAGCTTTCATTTGGGGACCATGTTATTATTTGTAACGGGCTTTTATTTCAAGACTTCTAGTGTAAAAAAAAAAAAAAGATATTCATCTGTTGAGATTCATCTGACTGATGAGTTGCAAGCTACATCTAGTAATGATGGGACCCAACTTTCAGACAGAAGGTCAGTGATAGATTGGACATTAGGAAAAATTTCTTCACTGAAAGGGTTGTCAAGCATTGGAACAGGCTGCCCAGGGAAGTGGTTGCGTCACCATCCCTGGAGGTATTTAAAAGACTTGTAGGTGTGGCACTTAGGGACATGGTTTAGTGGTGGACTTGGCAGTGTTAGGTTTATGGTTGGACTCGATGATCTTCAAGGCCCTTTCCAATGTTACTTTAGCTGAAGAGTAAAGAAAAGATCAGATAATTTGCAAAGAAATTAGGTACTGACTTTGCTGTCTGGTTAACGCTTACTAGTCAGAATTTTGCAGTTTGGATATTGCTTTTCAATCAAATTGCTAGGGAACTTGTTTTACCTAGTAATACTTTTTTTGTGTTGAACAGTTACTCATTAAGTTATCTTAATACAATGAACTGCTAATAGGATATTCTGTAAACCTTTACTGAATAACAGTTCTGAGCCTGTGGAGCAGCAATATGGCCTCTTCTGTGTTACAGAAACGTAGTCTGACCTTCTGATTCAACTGTAAATTCGCTTGTGACCAGACAACACAGCAATACTTCCAGCAGTAGTCATATTAGATTTGCTTGAAGTAATGCTAACCATCATGTAATCCTCCATAGTGCTAGTCTTCACTCAGGAACAACACCAGTGGGACAGTATGAGTATCGTGACTATCTCCTTATAGTCCCCCAGCAACAGCCATTGTTTTTTGCAGCTGACAGCTTTTTCTGTGAGATGTTTGCATTAAGGTGGTAATCATTAGGCCAAAAGTTTGCTTTGATTGCTGGTATGGCTTCTGTGGAAGAAGCAGAATGAGTGAAAGCTTCGATATTTGGATCTTTCTTAATTCCTGTGATAACCTGAACTGTGTTCTCACTCTGGTCCATAATTTGAATATCTTCTGGATTTCAAAAGAAACAATTTTGAGGCATAAATCCTATCTTGGAATTAATGTATGAGCAAAAATAAATCCTGAAACTTAAAGACAGAAAAATGTTTGTATGTGAACTCAGCAAGTGAAAGCAGGCTCCAGAAATCCTCTGTGGAGGCATTCCTCTGCCAAGCTCCCTCCTCCAGATGAATGAATAAAGGCAGCTGCAGTACTAAACCCTAAACATTTACATCGTAAACATCTGCATAGTTGGAAAGGTCTTTGCTTTGGCACTCAATGCTGTAATCTACAGATATCAATATTGCTGCCTCTCAGAAACTCAGTAAATGCATCATCAGTCTAAAGCCATGGCTAACCACTTGCACAACACTTACTGGGAGCCAGGGTTTCATCTTAGTCCCTTGCAGAAGACCTCTTTGGTGACAGGGATTCACAGCTACTCAGAAATGATGGAACATAAAACTTCATGCTCAAGCAGACCTTGAGGACCCAGGAAGAAGCCTGTTTCATTAGCCCAGTCCTAGTAGTGCAGAGAAAGCATAAGCATGCTTCTGCAGAGTTCTAGAGGCAGCTGTAGGAATTTGTTGAAGCAGCTGAACAAATTCAGATCCTAGGCTTTTCTGTTGGTTTCTTGGCTTCCTTTCCGAAGCAGTAAAAGCTCCGAGAAGACCATTCTTATCCCCAAAATTCAGATGCCCCCAAACAGTGGCATAGAGAGGCCTCTGCAAGGAGAGGAAGGTGGGAATTTGTGTATCTAGCACACAGGAAAGAAAGTTAAGACAACATTTGGCAAGAGTTACTATTTATTTATTTTAGACACCAACCTTCCAAATAATTGCAACAATCTCAGATGTTACCATGGGGTATTAACTTGAAAATTATGACTTTTTACTATCAGTATCTGTAAGCTTCATTCCATCTGTTCTTTCTGGCCCACGTTTATGCTACTGGTATCTGTCTGGTTGCTCCCACTGCACAAGAGTGACACTTGGCCTGATACGTGCTTAAATAGAGTCTTTTTTATTTGTTTGTGTCTACACATGGAAAAAAAATAAAATTCTATTTTACTTGTACTCACATTTTGCAAAATACCTATTTAATTATCATTTTTGATAGAACATTTCTATGCAAGATAAATGCATGGTAATTGTAAATTGCAGAATTGCAATTGTAGTGTATTAAGAAAATAATTATATTATTTGAAAGATAGCCATATATTTTTCTTTTGATTTAGAATACTAGTTGAGTTTCAACAATGTAATATTTTCTAGAAACCTGAAAATAAATGAGGATTTATTACAGCTTAATTTACACAGCAGAGAACACGGTAATGGTCAGGAATTTGGCATAGGGCACGTTGTTTGCTTTCACCACTGTGTGATTCATCAGAACTCTTGCTAGGCTAGCAGTCACAAAGCAGTGCGGCGTGCTGCCAAAGGCGTCAGCAATCTTGGCCACCTTTACACTATAAATTTTAGTGACACAACTGTGGTGGCTGTGGCAGGTCTAATAGAGAGACCACCTGGTGAGCATCATCTGAGTTTGTACAACCATAAAGCTTCACTACACAAATTTAATAGTTAGATCTTGGAAGCATCAGAGATGTATCAGTACAGCATCACATCTGAGCTAAAAAGCCCAACTTCTCTGCAAGGCTAAACTGATTCAGATACAGACCAGCATCAGCTCTGATGTTTGTCTAAACAGAGGCTCTTTCAGTTGTTTGTTTCTGCAAAGGCTTTTGAATAACAAAATGAAAAATCTACTCTACTTGTCTTCAGTATTTAATGAGGAATACACCTGCACTGCTGCCATCTTAAGCTGATTTAGTTGGCTCTAGATTGGAGATGCGTGTACCTTTTCTATTGCATTCTGTAAATGTGTCTAAATGAAACACAGACATTGCAATCCAGCTAGCTATGCAAGCCATCAGGAGTTTAGACAGTCACACTGGAGTGTTTGGTACATGGCATTTAAGAACAGGGAGTCATAATGCCACCCGGTCTCTGGGATACATCTTCGCTAAGGACTTTACTGGTGTAACTGTAGCTGGACGTGTCCTCCTGGTGTAGCTATGCTAGGTATACTAATGTCTTCCTATCAAAAATAGCATCTACTGTAAAGCACTTGAGATCTACGTACGGGAAGTGCTACATGGGAACTGCATAATGTTATTCCTCATTAGAAGGAAAACCATTACCATTGTTATTATTCCCTGTAGAAGGGAAACCAGACTGTTTCCACTAAAGTCTGTGTTCTCTGGAGTCCCAGAAGAGGATTAAGTTCTGTGATTAGGCTAATTTAATAGGAGAGGTTTAATTATTTGATACCACACAAAAAATAGAATTACGGACTTTTGCATCCTTTCTAAATGTGACATTTCCAAGCAGGTCTGTAATGGCAGTCTCAAAGGACCGGTGCAGTCCCCAGCACAGCCAAAGGACAACCTGTTGCTAAGCAACCAACATAAGTGCGCTGCTCAACATTTATTTCATTTGGAAAGGGACATATTCTTTAAGTACTTCACCTTAGCTACTGAGCATAAAGAGTTTTCCACTTGTTTTTCCAGAGCTATGCACATGTGTAAAATAGCCAATTTGCACGAACAAATGTGCAATTTAAAGAGCAGGTGCCAGAGAAGAACAGGCAAAACTGAAGGTTTGAAAAACTGGCACAAGTATTTTAGCCCTTTCTAACATCAGCATCCTGAATTTGCTTCTCTGCTTCTGTGTTCATCCTACTTGAAAACGGGCTGCCTTGACAGCATGTATGTGGCAGAGCTGTCTGCAGAGTTTACCGATGTTTGTTGATGCACCCTCTTTTGAAGAATGCTCTGTCATGGCTTTCCCACTAATACGAGGAAATACTTTCTCCCTGATAAACAAAGGCCAGAACTGGACCCTGACTTCCCAGCCTGAAGACTCCAAATCTCAGGTTCTGTAATTGTTTCACAAAAGCAGCTAAATAACTTTGGAAAAGAGCATTTAATGCTCTACATCTAACACCACTTTCACTTTAGTGCTTGTCCCTATAGTGAAATAAAACCCTATAGTTCTGCTAGACTTGGGTCCGCGTATCTGAAATCAGCCCTGGCCTGAATAGTCTCTAGCTAAATTGTCCTGAAGGAGTTGTTCATCTTGTTTCCCAGTCTAAAACCACACAAATAGAAATTAGATAATGCACAAAAATAATATGGGAAGTTGGTCAAAATCAAGAATGCAGTTTGGTTTCTAATGGTCATAATAAATGCATGTTTTATTGCATGTCATCTTAAAGATGCATGTGCCATGCATAAGTGTACTGAGGTAGGTGGGGCATGCCATCTTAATATATGTCCCATCTTAATGTATGGAGGAGGCTACTTTTGGCTGGGAAGAAGTCTGTATGCATTTTAGTTCTCCTCCCTAGCAGATGTAGCAAGTACATTCATTGACTGATCTCTTTTATTTTTTTCTGACCAGCTTTGTGGTCTCATCCAAATGCTCTAGGATGTAAATTATCTGTGGGTAGCCCAAGAATGGCTACAGTTCAGGTCTTATATGGTCCCACAAATGGTAAAATGTAACTTTCTGTTGCCCCAGACATTGCGTATGTGAAAGTTTCTGTCTGGTCACAACCTCCTGCCTAACAGCACAGTGAACTTAAGCTCAGCTCTGTCTGTGTAGGGCCATCTGACACAGCTGCAGGTTTTCCTGGCTATTGTCGGCAATTCCTGCACCTCTGTATCACACTCCAGAAATTCACAACCAGGTGAAGACAGATAGCAAGGGCCATGCTAAAAACCATCGTGTTGCACTAGGACACAAAATCAGCATAGAGACTGAGAGGCATAAGTCACTCACTGTTATCAGGCAGATTGTCCAAAACATCAGTGAAGGTGTCCTGTTTTTCAAATCCACGCATTCGAAGTAGGTGGGCTGTCTGGGTAACTGAAGATGCTTTTGTTTGTAGCCACTGACTATCTTTCTGCTGATGATCCAATGGATCATATTGGATATAGGCAGATGTCTTACTGTCCCTTTGATCAAGTGAAATGGATACAAATTTTGCCTTTGACTGGTATGGTTTCCAAGTGATGTATTTTGTTAAATGAAATGCAGTGTGGGAGTACTGCACTGTTTGCAAGCTAAGCTGTGTCTTGGGAGCAGCAACTAACAACTACATCTTTTTTTAAAGCTGAGAAAAGTAAAGTGTAGTGTTGAAGAAATGCTGCTGATCTCTGCATGGTAGCCTGCAGCTATGGTGACTTAAGAGAAGAAACTAGGTGTCAGACTATTCAGATACACAAATCTCTTCCTGCCCCTCTCCTTCACTAGTAGCTCTGCTTTCTATGCTTAAATAGGGAATTGTCTTCCAGACATCTCTTTATTGAAAGACTCACCTTAACTCTTTGCCTCATGTCTATGGATTCATAGGATTCATGACACAGAGTTCCCACAGCTGAATCAATACCTTCTTACCTCTGCTGTTGTATATGCAGGAACATTGCGTGCCAACAGGCTAACACTATAGTGCTAGATTATATAACGTAGCTGTCACATTCGGGAGCAAGAGAGCAAATTTGCTGCTTAACCTGGCAGCCTGGTCATGAAGAGATTGGTTTTGATTTTGAGATGGACATAATTGCTATTTTCAATCCCATGGTTTTGATCTGTTAAAGTGAATTATTGGCTGTCCTGCTTTATTTAGGGAATACTCTCCCAAAGCTGCTGCTTCCTATTTCTTTTGAACATTCAGTCTTCAGTGATCTTACGTTGCAGAGAAGCATACCATCAAGCAACCAACCAACCCTGTCACGAAGAGTTGACTTGAACAATAACTCTAAGAAGGTTAACTGACGAAATCAAAAGCAGACTTGCTTAATGAGTGAACAAGCAGGGAAATACAAGAGTCCAATTTTTTTTTTATCAAGTCCAAACAAAATAACAAAGTCAGAAAAAGGATGAAACAAAATGGGCCGCTTGTTTTTCAAGTTGCTTGATTTCAAGTTGCAAGATACACAACAGCATTTAGTTTTGAAAAAATCAGCATTTTTCACTAGAAACAAATTAATCAAGAAATGGTTAACCAGCTTTTGCAAGAAGACACCATGTGAGTGGCATACATTGAAATAAAACTATAGAGGAAATAAATTACAGAGAAGAACACAGCACAAATAAAAGACAAGAGTATCTTGAGGAAAGAAGTGTAATACTAAATTGAGTAAAGGGCAAAACATGAGATATAGTTTCACAGAAAAACTGAGCTAGCTCCAGTTAAGCTTAACTTAGGATGCAGGAACTGTTTGCCGTATTAGCTGGTGAACTCCACTAGCATTAATTACTAAGCTAATCTGAGCCATTCTTCTGCCAGATCTTGAGCCAGCTTGAGAGGCTGTAAGCACCAGTATGCAGTAGCATGTGTAAATATCCTAAGTGAACTAATAATCAGAAGGGGGAAATAAAGTGCAGAGCATAGATTTGGCTACAATTCAATATTTCTGTGATTTTTTAAATGTAACTTTAAAGAAAATGCAAGGGAAGGAAAAGAGAGTAGATGAGGAGGT
This sequence comes from Gymnogyps californianus, assembly GCF_018139145.2. Taxonomy (NCBI): domain Eukaryota; kingdom Metazoa; phylum Chordata; class Aves; order Accipitriformes; family Cathartidae; genus Gymnogyps; species Gymnogyps californianus. The sequence goes on from NC_059477.1 coordinate 36,592,704, forward strand.
ATGACTATCTACCAAGGGTATATTATATGCTCTCTACAAATTATTTCAGAATCTAAGAGGGAGAAAGGAGGAAATTCAAGTCAGCATGTTTAATACATCTATTCTAATTCAATTTTATTGAATGATTTTCAATTGTAAACAAGCTCGCAATTTAGAGTCTGTGTAAAATAAATCCCTTTATAGTACCAATACATTTTCCCTTTGCCCTCAGTCAGCTATAGTTTATGCATTAACAGGGACTTTCTGCTAGAAGCCTTTGTTCTTTTGGAGAGCCACTCCTCTGGGATTAGGCTCCCTGGTTGGCCACTGTACTGAGCTCTCCTGATAAGTCAGCAGGTGGATCTGAACAGCAGCCAAAGTTAATAACCTGCTGAACCAGGGACAGGAAGGATAGTAGCAATTACACAGAAAACATTTTCATTGAAGGAGTATTTCTCCTTTGATACTTCAAAAATGAGAATTGATATTCATAGCCACATTCTACCTAAGGAATGGCCTGACCTAAAAAAGGTAATAAGAGTTTAGATATTCAGTGCCTTATGTTAGCAGCAACCATTGCTACCAATGTAATTTTTGAAAGAACAATGAATGAAGGGTTCTGTTATAAATATCTCTAGGTTTTTGTCTAATTTGATTTTTTTTTTCAGATATAAGATACTTGTATTGCATTACTTTGCAAAGCAAGAGTCCCACTAAGAAAGGGATGGAAAACTGGGCTCTGTTCCCCGCTCTTTACTTAGTCTGAAGCAATTCTTATATTTTTGCTTGGTTTTTTGTGAGACCTAAAATTGTCAGATGATGAGGTGTAAATTCCACTTTCTTGATAAAACCAGAGCTGTCAGGTTCCCAAATGGTATTCACTTTTGTTTTAAATAAGAGAAATAAGCAAATATTAGATAAGATTAATGTTACCTAAGACAAAAGTCATTCACATCTTATACCCACAGGCATGAAAGTCATTAAATTCAGTAGAAGTGGGGTCACTCTAAGTACAGTTAATTGATGATGAAGATCATTTTACTAATATCTGTTATTTTTTCAGGTACTGGAAAGAAGTAACATATTGTATTAAAAATACAAAATCTCAGTTGTCAGAACACTGAAGCTATAAGTCAACTTGTCTTAACTTTGAATCTTTGCATGGTATTATTATTATTAAATGACATAAATTTATTTTTGTCAGTAATAATTTTCATAATCCTGTGAAAAGTATTTGAGAATGGAAAGTGTCATTTAGGTTTTCATGTAATAAACCTAATCCTTTTCTTATTTCAGATTATCAAGTCCATGTAGTTATCTCATTCTGAATTAGGTTTTTAGAGTTATTGCCTAAATAATTAAAATCACAATTCAATATAGAGATGTCTGATAACTTTTTGATTCATAAGGGATCACATCTCCAGTGCTACAAAGGGTACTGAAAAAGATCCCATGAAACTATATTTATATATAGTTTATACACACATATATATAAAATTATTTGCAATTAAAAATTGCATTCAGATTTCCAGGATAGCTATTTTTTATAACTCTCTAATGTTTCCATTCATGATAAAAAAATCAGAGTAGAAAAGACCTGCATTGTTGCATCTTTCCTTATTGTAATTCTGTGTTGGTTGTAGTTTGAATGAACATTCCCTGTGTCTGACAGTAGTATGGAACCATTTGATTTCATTGTGCCTTTGACAACAAAAGGATACCATTATTTCAGCCATGCTCTTAGGCATCTGACACACTAACTGAAACTCTGTTTTACACTGTACATTTCCTTCACTTAATTATTTTGAGGTTGATGATGGCAAATTCTCAGGTAAGTGTTTCATATGTATTAGCTCTGTGTTTCTGTGATTTTAGACAGTCCAGTATCAGTTCAATATTAGCCAGGGAGCAGCTGGAAAATATAAACAGCATATTAAAAAAAAGTCATGAGAAAACCTGGCATTAAGAACATACATAGGATTATTTCTACTTTCACTACTATTAGTAGTGAAAAATAACATCATTATGCATAAAACCTCCTGGAAAGGAATGTTTGTTTCCTCGTTTACCTAAGAAGGTCTTTTTAAACATCTATTTGAACTTCCTATTTGTAATAATAAGAGCTTCTCAATGAAAAACACATATACACGCGATAATGTAGGTGAGATGACATATATTTTTTAGAACAATTATGTGGTTTTTTTAAATGGATAGGAGTTTAAATATCCAGACTACAAAGACAGGTTACTCTTGCTTGTTTCAGATTTTGTTGTCCTTGTTTGTGCAATATCCCTATAAAAAAAACCTATAAAATTCCTCATTCCAATTTTACATGATCTAAAAATATTTTTTTTGTCTGTATATACTTTAAAAGGGCAATAAATTCACTGAGAGAAAATCACCCCAAGAATCCCTTGATGTTCACAGATATACATCAAGACTGAATTCACTACTGGTAGACCCTGTAGGCCAGTGTTGCATTTATTTAAACACTGATGAAGAGGCAAATACTGAATTTTTAAAAGTTAATTTCCACCTGCTAGTTTTTGTTTCCTCTGTTCTAAAGATTGAGCGATTCAGTGGTTTATTAATGGGCCCAGAATAGAAAACAACTCTCAGAATTCCCTAGAGTCCTCTGAAAATTCAAGCCATTAACATAGTTCTCTACATCTCATGCATGGAAAACCAATGAGGCAATCCTAACGTGCACACAGAGTGCTAAACTTTTCTTTCTTTTTTCCAGCCTTATAAATACTGAACCTTGAACCTAAAAAATTCTATTGTCAAGATACTTATTTAAGAGCTTAGGAACCCATAATAAGTATAAAAATCCATAGAAATACATGAAATAAGGATTGTCAATACATCCAACTAGTAACTGAGGGGAAGAAAGAAGAAAATAAGTTAAAAAACAGACTGGTGAGTTTCTCTATTGCCTAAATGCTCCTTGAGCACCTTTAAGGTACTCATTTGCTGCACAGCTTACAATTGCAATTAGCATGGTGCTAGTGAAAACTTAAAGTTCTCATTAGGTGTCACTCACAAAATTTTCCCTAATTTAAATGTTTTTATATATATATAAACCTATAAATTTAAATAAAATATACATAGCTACATAGTGAATCATAGCTAAATAAAACATACATAGCCTCAGTCCTTAGCATCTCTGATTGGCTGAAGTCAGGAGGCTTGGCTCTGCATGCCTACGTTAGGAAAGCTCACAGTGGCATTAAGTAATGATTTGTTATCACAGGAAATTCAGGACTGTATTCAAATTGTTTACACTTCAGTGAAAGAAATGCCTGCTTTCACTCAGTTTCCTTTGAAATGTTTCTGTACAGAAAAATGGGAATTCTGAGCATTGGTTTCAGTCTATGACAATATTTCAAGATTACATTTATTTCTAATCTGATAATTTATGAAAGTAAAAGGAAATCAGCATCTTTTGTAGGTTTGGGGGTTTTTGCATAAACAATTTTGATTCTCTCTGGAAGAATCAATGAGCATCTAAGCTTCTTTTTAGCTTCTCTTGGCTGTTTAAATATTAATAGACAAGAGACTGACCTTCAGTCCTGCTGCTGAATCATGGAAGCTGAAAAGTGGAATCAATACATCTTTGTGCGATTAACTGATCACAGATTGGAAAATTGTCAGCTCAATTTTCATATTGTCAAATGCTTGATTTAATTTTTTCTGTGTTAAAATCATTCCGGTTAGAACCTCAATATAGTAAGCAACTTTAAGCACTTTGAAATCAGTTGTAGGACTTACTTAAAAATATTGTTGAACTGGGAGCTAAAAGTTCAGATCTACAAACACTGTTAGTCCAGTCCAGTTAAATTTCAGCACTTCTGCTGAAGTCAGTGGGGCTACTCATAGGCTCAAAGCTGAGCATATGTGTAAGTGTTTCTCCTGAATGAGGTACTGCTGGATTGCAAGAACTGAAATTTTTATTATTATTGCAGAGTGCTAACTAGCACTGGTTTTTTATTTTTTTCTTTCACAGAGATACGGATATGGTGGATGGGTACAGCTGGATCATCACTGCAAGGTTTGGGCTGTTTGGTGCTCTAAGCTGATCTTGTGTTGTCATCAGGAATACAAACTCACAGTAAATCTATTAAAAAGCAAAGTGGCAATAAGATTGGCTATGTCTTTGATACAGATTTCTCTAGAGGTCTGTCTTCTATGAAGTAATATCACTCCAAGTCCTAATATACCTCAGTAGAATTTTTTGCTTGAGAAATGAAACTCACATTCTCTTGTATGAACCAGTATCCAGTTTTCATCATCATCTCATTTTAACACTTGGAATGGATAGCTCTAAGGAATTCTTTTCAATAAGATAGGTCAACCTAAAGCAGATTACATGTAGATTATTTTTTAGTTAAATGCAGTCATCTGTATGAGAAGCAAAATCAAAGGGAACTGCTATTTTAGTAAAAGTTAAAGAACTTGGATGTGAAAATGTCTTCACATCTGAGTGAAAGGGAAAGAGTAATTTCTGTAACTTTATGACAAGGAGAAAAAGTAGCAGAACAATACGGACAATCCATAGATTTGGGGACCATTATGTAGAAAAGTAGAAGTGTGAGGTTTATTGGCAAGTAAAAGGCAGACTGGGTCTGATTTTACGTCACCTTTTTGTCACTGTCCACTCTATTAACTTTGCAAAGGCACTTCTGAGCTACATCAGTACAACTGGAACAACACGTCTCCAGGTGCCATGAGCCTATGCTAACATTCAGAATCCATCTTGCTGGTACTGAAGTTAGCAGAATACATATATTTACTCTGATGGGGACAGAACTGGTTTCTTAAAGGCTTGATTCTGATCTCACTCAGAGCAGAGCAAATCGGCAGTAATTTCAGTGACATTCACAGTGACACAACAATGTAAAACTTCTGAAAGCAAGATCAAAATGTTGCAGTTTATCTTTTGATAAAAGCATTAAAAAATTACCAGTATTAGTTCTTTTTTTACAGAAGTGCACAAGGACCTAAGAGAGGTAAGGCTGATACGGCAAAATAATTCCCTTTGTACATTACTATGTAGGTTAACTGTACCAGCTAGTTTTAAACATGTTACCTCTGTTACCATGTAATAACTTTGGCAGCCTGATATCCCTGTCTATCTCAAACACTGTCACAGGAAGCCAGCTTCCTCCTGTGACCTGTCAGCTCCCCACTCCTAGGAATCTTTTGGAGAACCTCGCTGCAAATGGCATTGGCCTCTGGAAAGAGGGAGATTAGAAAGATGGCATTAAAAAGAGGTCTCAGGAGACCTCAGTTCACTTTCCACCTCACTTCATATGTACCTGACCTAACTTGAAAAACTTCATCTGTAGTTGCCTACCACAGCAATGTTGTGAGTTGTACAGATAAAGAAGGGATAAAAGCAATGCAAGGTATTAGCCAGATAATTAAGGAAAAAATATGAAGACAACAGAGGTTGCGTAGATAAGAGCAGAGAGAACAATGTGGATATAGTAAACTGCAAGACAAAAGATGCAAAGTTAAGAGCATGAATAGCTCAACAAAGAGTGTCAGCACATAACCCACCTAAAGCATGTGAAGAGTGCAAATAACTGGCTAAACCCAGCTATGTTATATAATGGCAGGCTGTATGCACAGTGTTTTACAAGGGTTAATCTGTCTCTGTCTTCTGAAATTCAGACATGATCTCAATATAGGAATTCTATACTGAAAACTAGAGGGATAAGTGATAGAAAGATTTAGTACTTAACATTTTCAGGGTGACACTGCCTCTCCCTATTTGGGTAACCTTATAAAGAAACCCAATCTTCTTCATTGTTTCTTTTTGTGACTTGGCTAATTCATTAATTCTCTGTAGAGATTCAACATTTATTGTCTTTAGAGAAGCAAGACTTGCATCTTCCAGGTAACCAAAGTATTTAAATATATAATGCCTGTTAATTTCAGTGGAACTAGACATTCCCTCATCCCCTTGTCACTTTGCAAAATCATACTTCTTTGTGATTGTATATATGCTTATATTAACTGAAAAAAGCTGATAAAATGGATACAACACTGTGTCTATTTATTGCAATCTAATGATACACACACTGTTGTTATTCTATAACATGCAAGGCTATGCTGTCAAATGCCTAACAATCATTTATGAAAAAAGACCACAGAATATGAAGGTTGGGACTGAGAATGAGCAGCAAACAAACATTATGCTGAAATTTCAGATCTGAGTCTAAGCAGGCATAGGAGGGGAGAACAAGCCACCTGCTGAACCAAAGTGTGGATGGCATGGCTTCTGAGATAAATGGTAGGTGCAGGAAGGAGAGAATTGTTGGAGACATTTTTAGCACGATAGCTGTTTGTTACAGGTCTGATGCTAAAATTCCTTGCTAAAAATAGTTTGCAAAGGAACTTTGCGGCAAGTCAATAATAGCCTTATACACTCTGCAGAGAATTCTGTCTAGCCTACTTCTGTCTGAAAATGTTGCATGAAAAAAGTGCATGGCAAAATAAAATCCTGTTCAGATATGTGGAGCTGGGGAAGTTAACTCTTAAGATTAAAAAAAAGCAAGAGCTTCTCATATCATTCTGTGAAGAAGCATCAGGGTCAAACTGCAAGAAAATAATTACATGCATTTTTAAAGAAGTGCAATTTGGGATGTGACTGAGTAGTTTAGTGATGGGGTAATTTTAAATGTAGCTTGCTGAACCAAATCACCCTGCTGGACTTAATTCTTAAATCTCTCTCTCTTAATTTCCACATAAATTAATTAAAGCCTTAAATATCAGATAGAATAGAATAGAATAGAATAGAATAGAATAGAATAGAATGATAGAATTCTTCAGCCATGCCCTTAGAAAATTGTGTTAACCTTGCAAACAAAAATCTCATGTCTTTTATGGTATTTTCAGCACTGCATCCGTTGCTTTGGAACCTGAAGAATTTTTTCCTGATCCATGTTTCATTCTTACTACTGCAAAAAACTCTGAGAATTGTTTCCCAGTTGAGGTGTCTGAGTAATTTCTCATTTTAAAAATATCAGGTGCAGATGAGTGGCAGTGTCTAGAGACTGTAGCAATATGACTCATTTTCCAGTCACAGTGTTGCTGGACCAGATCTTTCTATCATTACATACACAAGCATGAATCTATTCAGATGATCATGTTTTGCTTTTCTGCATAATCAAGTTTGTTGTTGCCAACACACAATGCTGTGAGCTCAGCCTTGACCTGTAGTGTGTTCACAAAGAATCAGTGAATGGAAATTAAAATAGCAAACTGTTCAACTAATTCTTCTATGAGAACAGCACATGGCTTATTAGAAACCTTTCCTATATTGCAAACCCTGTTGCAGGTTTATCTCAGCATTTAAGTATGAGCACTGTCAAAGTTGCTAGTAAAATTACAATCCATCTAGTATTGTTTTCAGTATTAGCAGAAGAAAATATATATAAGCAGGTTAGCTGCTATGCCTTAGCTATGTCTGAGGAAAGAATTAAGTCACCTGTGTTCACAGAAATACTCCCAGTGGTAATCCAGTAAAGTCCACACGATCTATTTGTATGTGATGCAATGCTCAGTTCTACTCTTTTTCTCTACTCACACCCCAAATATTTTTCTGTTTATTAAGCAATCCGCAGCAATGCGCTTATCTTTTTTTTAATGTATGGCTAGAGTAAGCCTTTCTGTCAAGCTGGAAAATCAATTTTACAAGAACCTGAAGTATTTTACCAGAGGATCAGGACTATGTAGTTGTTGTTACTGACTGTAATATTTCAAGTAATTTTCACAATCTGTGATACAGCTAACAAGTAACCTGACAGTTTGCCAAGGCAGCACAGTTAGATTTGTTGAAGAGAGCTTTAAAATATTCATTAGGGCAGTATATTTGTGAATGATGTATGAAGTTAATAACAAATTCAAGGTTAAGAACAGTCTGACTTCTCAGAAGGCAGGGAGACAAACCCAGCTCTGCAAGAAGTAGTGAAATTTTATTAGTTATTACTGTTTTAGCATACTAGTAGCGATTTAACAGGTTTTTTATTTAGAAAAATAGACAGGATCCTAAATAAACCAATTTTGTGAGGAAAAATAAAGCAGCCTTTGGAGAGAGAGAATTCCCTTTCCAGAAGGGTCAGAAGACTGCCCTGCGCTTAGCTTCTGTTTACTGTGAAGGTGAAGGAATAGCTGCTGTGTTTTCTCACGTGTTTTTCAATTTTCAACTGCAGATGCAGTGTGTTCTCTGTCCAATACATCTGCTGCATGACCGCACTTACCCATCCCAAATACACAGGGTTGTGTGGATCTTCTGACTTTCATCCATTTCCATTTATCCCTATAGTAGCTTCAAGCAACCAAGAAATACTCAGGCCTTGCAAGTATTGGTGAATAGTATCTCATCAATTTGTGCAGGTGTAAACCGACAGAAAGACTGTTTTCCCTGTCTTTACAAGTCCATAGAAGCAGGTGGATACCTACAACTGTAACAGACAATTTACTTTGCTTAAAGTGATGACACTGTGCCTACTCAACTTCTTTGGACAATTGACAAATCAACCAAAAATTAAGTTTAAAAAGGAAGTTTCCATGTTCATAGTTAAAGAAACAGTATGAAATTTCATGACCTTGATAATATTTTGAACTTTGTAAGTTTGGGAATTGGTGGCATATGGGGAAGGTATTACACTAATTCAGGTAATGGTTTTGTACTGCGTTTAGGTTTTGTTTGAGGGTTTTTTTCCCAAATACAAATTCTTCAATAATTCTTTTTTTCCCAAGGAGAAAATGTAATCTGAAGACAACATAATAGGTCTCCTTTAGCCTCAGTATCACTGGTGATATGAAACAACCGGACTGAAATTAACAGAGTTGCACAATTATTTCTGTAGTTACTGGAATCATCGTGATGCTATTGAGTTTAAAAGAACACACGCATACCCAAGGGGAAAATTTAGCACAGATTTAATTAGAGCATTCTTTTGAGGTCAAAATTTGGTTTGAGGATAAACTTGGATTAAGGTACCTGGTATCTTTTCATTTTTCCCATATTTTCCCATACATTGCAAAAGAAGGGATTTTTTTATTATGAAGAATTAAATCTGAACTATAAATGACTGTTTTATTAATGACTATTTTTAAATAGTCTTTGATTAAAAATACCTACTGAATAAAAATAAAAGAACAAAATTCTGTCACTGAATTTCTGTAGGGAGCACGATATACTCAAGCGACTATAAATTAGCATGTACTACTTTGTCACATTTATAATATATGAAAATGTCATTTCACAGGGACAGGCAAAGATGATGAAGGATGGAAAGGTTTTTAGAGTTATTCAAGAGAACTGCTGGGATCCAGAAGTACGGATTAAAGAGATGGACCTATCAGGTACCTCCATAAAGGAATCGAAATTGTGTCTCATTTAGAATAACAGCAACTTCTCTGTTAGTGCATCTGAAAGTGCTCAATAACAATATCAAAATTAAAAGGTTTAGCATACTGATTAATTAGTTTAAATCTGATGAAAGTCAGTGAAAACTGATATGCTTTATACTCAGACTCAAATGGGACATGTTCCCATAACTTTTCTCATTTTCAGTAGCAATTTATTCCCCACATGGGCTCATTAATTTTGGTGGGATTTTTAAGGCAGTAAGGAACTCATTGCCATAAGTAAGGATGACTGACTCTGGACTTGAAAAGGCAACATACATTCCAGGTGTAGAAGTGATTTATGTAAAAGACAAAGCCCTTTCATTTTTGTTCCAAATGTTAAAAAAATTCTGTTTACTCACAGGATTTTTTGTATGTTTGTTTCCTTTTCTAATATTTTTTTCTGCTTAGACATTGCAACATCATTCTGTATTTTTGCTAGAAGACTCTGAGCCTAGAGAGCTGGTACAATTACTTTCTCAGAAGAGAAAGTTTTCCTGATTTAGAAAGAAACTTAACCAGATGCCAAATTTGCTTTTCCATCAAGTTACTTACATGCCACTAAGTAAGGTTTGTAAGACGGGGACTGAGGGTGAGAGAAGGAACTTTTAGTCTGATCAATTATTTTTGTTCGTTCTTATTAACACTGTAATTCCAAATTACTTTTGTGAGAGAAATATTATGTTACTAAAGATTATTTTTTCTTAGATTGAGGCCTGAATAATTCCCTACATCAGTTTCTCAGTGGACACAACTTGAATATCTTCTCCAACTTTTCATAAGGAATAAACATCTGAATTACTTCAAAGAGCAGCTATTTTATAAGTAGCACCTTTATGATTGTTTTTTCCTTCTCTCATGGGATAGCATGTTAGGCGACACTTTGGGTCATTCTTCTTATGGAGGTTTACTGCAACACATAACATAGGCCAATTTGGGAACTCAAGGGCTGGCGGGCAATTTGTGTAAACGCAATTTAGATAATTTTCAACTACCTCGTTTTCACCATGGAGAAGCAGTATTTCAAACTCCAACCATTAGACATCTAATGGGAATGCTAGAATGTCTTTGCAACCTCTCTGAAATATGCTGCCTTGACTAGACTGTAATCATACCCTGAGTTAGCTCAGGGGAGCTTTCAGATATTTCCCTCAACACTAATGGCAAGTTTCTGCAAAACAATTCTGTCCCATCTATTTGCTGTAGACAAAGGGAAAACACAGGAGCAATTTTTTTTAAATTTTTTGCAACAGCTCTCCGGAAAAGAAAATGTGTCATAAAGCCAACACCACAATATTTCTCCACAAACTAAACAGTGTTCACTTGGTTAAAAAAAAAAAAAAATCTAAAACTGTGTGTTACAGCACCATCTGGTGACTTGTGCCATAAAAATGTCCCCTTTTATTACAGCACTCCAGAGATACAGGCATCAGCCAATTAAGTTTAAAAAAAAGGTTGTAGTGTTTTTCATTCTTACTGTTCACCTAATGATAAAGACTATGGGCCACATTTACTCTTTTTCGGTTTACAAAGCTGTAGCTACTTATTTCAAAGACCCTTTTCTGTAACACAGGCCGAGATAGATTATACCCAAAAATTTAACCTCCAAACATGGCATAATTTTGGAACAAAGATGCAAGGAGTCTCCTAGCTGAACAAAACTAGTATCAGTCACTGTAAGGTATTATTAACTCAGAGAGATAACTTACAGCTTGATTGCTAAAAGGCTTTGTTTGTGCAATGCCCAAGAAACCTTGCCAGTAATAAGAAATGGTAGCCAACGTACGAAAGAGACTAAATTAGTTCTCATAATCGTATGTCCTAGGCCTATTTGGTATACAAATCTATGTCTTGATCCACTCAATAGAGCAAGCTATCAAGGTAATTCAATAAAACAACCTGTAAAGGTAATTAACATCACAGTTCTATGACACAAATCATCACAATTTTGTTGGGAAAAATTGTTCGGTTAATCCTAACTGCCTTTTCTTATAACTTTCTCCTTTGTAAAACCCTCTGAAGAGGATATAAAGTAGAGGCTTTTCTGTGCTGATTCTTCTTCTTCCTAAAGCTAGTGTCTAGGAATGTTGAGCTTGGAAATCTACCTTTAAGGTTTATGGTAAATTTGCTCAGAAGTGGAAAAATGGATTGAAACCAGATACGATGCTTATTGTGGAAAACATGGTGAATGTTCTCAAACATACTAATCACGTGTCCAGTAGCATATTGGTGGATAATACAACTTGGGCTGTACTTCGGTATATATGTGATTTTGTAGACCTAATCCTTAACCCCAAACCACTGCTGCTGTACATAATATTAATCAGATCTTGTAAGAGAGATGCCTGAGTCAGATCCCCCTCTTGTTTCCTACTTAAAATACTGAGAAGGAGGATAGATCATTTTGTTATACATTCGAGTGCTTTGGCAAGGTCATTGTCTTAAAAGGAATTCTCCTAGGGTTTTTTCTGCCATCTTTTGTATTTCATTACTAACAACCAAGTTAAATTTTTTAAAGCATGACAAAATACGTGCATAAATATTACAATGTCAGACCTAAAATAAAAAAAAAAAACAGTTTTGCATGTAACTATTTAGTGAAATCCTAATTATTGTTTGTTTCTTCTGTTGTTAATCTGCTAGGTTTGTTGTGTTCATTCCTGTAACCTGTCACACACAAAGTTATGGTATAGATTTGTGTTTGAACAGAAACCAAACAACATAGACTTAATTCTCTTTATTGCTAACATCAAAGTTATTTCTAAAAACAGACAGATTTTCTTATACTTACAACCTCGGTAGTCCAGACACAGGATGAATGCAACCTAACACAATACAGCTTTGGGGAACACTTAGGAAACACATTGTTTAACAACCATTGTTAACATAATGTTGTTTACCTTTGAGCAAATTTACATATTTATTAAATATATATGATAAACATGACCCCAAAGTAAACTTAAGATACTGTATTCTGTTGGTTTAACATCACATTCACTTACGTGAGAGTAAGATTAAATTGCTATTTTAATTAATTGTACATGTGCGTACCAAATACTTCTAAAATCAAAATACTTAGTTTCACAAATAATCTGAGTATGAAAGTGTTATTTTTCTTTCTACTTAGCAAAAATATTCCAATCCTAATAAACTGATACACTACAAGATTTATTACCATGATCCTTAATTAGCAAAAAAAGGATTCTATCCACATCACTGTTAAATCAGTCTTTCTTACCATTAAAGCTTTTAGCTTTTACCTTTCAAACCAAAGTGCTTTCTTATTTTTAACATTTTACCAAAAAAAAGGAAACATTAATAACTGTTTTTTCTTACTCAGGAGTCACAGTCCAAGTCCTTTCCACAGTCCCTGTAATGTTCAGCTACTGGGTAGGTTCCTACTAGCATATTTTGTAATTCATATGTTAGAAAATTTAAAAAAAAAAATGCATCCTCCTATAAATTAGGTGATTGAAGTAGTCACTAGAGCACTGAGGTAAATGGGGAATTGTTCTGCTGTGAAAAACAAAAGACAAAAAAATATTCCAGGTATCAGAAGAGCCAGCAGGATCTCCTGGCAAAGCTCCACTCTGGAGTACACTCAGTAAGAAAGAATGAGACAACAACAGAATTTCTTCTGGGGACCTTATGGGGGTAGCTGGGAACAGGGAGAGAGCATTTACACAGCATGAATCCCTGGTTAGCAGGTAGACATATATGTACAGATTCCATGAAAGCTAGACATCAATCAGTATTTTCTCATGAAAAAAAAAGTAAAAGATATATTTGTGGTCTTGTCCCACTTTCTTTTATATGTGGCATGGGACTCATTGACCTAGAATGCTTTGACTCTTAAAATTCAGTAGCAAATTTAAATTAATATGTTCCCTGCGTGGTGATCTTGAATGCATCAAAGAAATAAAAACAGTCTGAGAAGACAAATCATAGCAAAATGCTGTTCTAAATACATTCTCAATTTGACTATTTAGCTATGCGTACAAGTCGAGTTGTCTTATGTAAACAGATATGCTACATTAAAAATCATTGTGTTAAGCCCACATATAAGTAGTACCACTGATCTTCAGAATTTCTTGTTGGGTGACATATCTTTAAAATTTTATTCTGGTATTTATGGGAATATTTTCCGTTAAATATGTATTAGGGGGGGAAACGGGAAACTGATTGTATGGATATTGCAGTTCCCTTATTAGAATTATGACTGTTATCTCCTTCTAAATGTTAGAGAGGTTTGCTCAAGTTTTCTCTGTAGAATTCTCATGCTCCAGCATCTCACATTTCTTATTTTTCTCTCTTCAACTCCAATAATAGGAGAGTAAATATTCATTGCTATGTTTAAAAATTATACGCTGAGGTTTTTGCATTGGGATAAACAGAGGACTGGTTTACACAGAAGACCAGATACTTAAGTGCACCAGCAACCTGGGCTTTATTACACTTATCCTGAGCAGTAAAGGCAACAGCAGTTGATAAAATATTCAAGACAAGAAGCAGAACTGCACCCAGAGGTTTTAAAGCGAGGCAGAATTTAGCCCTACTGGTTTCCAGCTATTCAGAACTGTAAAGTAAATTTTAGGTTCAAACCCTGTCTCTGAATTGTTTGCAGTGACATTTATCCAATATCTTCCAAAGGTGATAACATTTGAGAACTATATTTTAATGTACTATTCTGCTTAATATCTTACCAGGCCAAACCTCAGGATACTTTAGATCTAGCCCAGATATTAAATAATGACTTAGCTGCTACAGTAAAAAAGTACCCCAAGAGGTTTATTGGCTTGGGTACATTACCTCTGCAAGCTCCAGACCTGGCTGTGAAGGAAATGCATCGCTGCGTGAATGAACTTGGATTTCCTGGAGTACAAATAGGATCTCATGTCAATGAATGGGACCTGAATGCACCAGAACTGTACGATATTTATGCTGTAAGTAAATGTTTCTTTCCTTATTTTGGGGAATTCTGTGATACGGAATTCTGTCTAAAAATATCTTGGGACATATTCAGTCATCAACTAAATTTATAGATACATTAAAACAATTGAGCCTTCTAATCTGCTTAGTGATCAGAGAGATTCAGCTTTAATTATATATGATAATTCCTTATAGGATATAATGACAATAATACAATATAGAACATTCTGAAATATACTTTATAATAATGAATAACAATCTTTTTATGATATCAGTTCTCACTGTAGCATTGCCTTCTTGGTTTGTGAGGATAAGTGCACTATCAAATAAAGCATTTCTGCACTGTTTGCTTTTGGGTTCAAGTTACTGTATCCAGTCCTATTGAGGTAATTGATAAAACTCCCTGAGATTTTCAGAGATACCTATAGAGCCAAAGTACCATACAGAATTACGCAAATGGGACCGGAAGTTCCAAACTGAATGTATTGATTATAAAATGAATTTATAGATTGCATTTCTTAAATAGCCTGAGGTCCAGATGAGGATGGCAATTTGTCTAAATTATGGGGTTTAATCAATGTACATTCTGTATCTGTTTCACAGGTTATTATAGCTGTCAGCTTGAAATTATCCATAGAGGTTATTTTTCAGAATGCCTAATTTATTCAAGAATTCTGTTAGTGCAGCATCTGGACTATTTGTTCTTATGGTCATATATAGTCAGTTATCAACTTCCACTCTTGAAGACGCATGCATTCACAGAATCACAGCATGGCTGAGGTTGGAAGGGTCCAACCCCCTGCTCAAGCAGGGCCACCTAGAGCCAGATGCCCAGGACCATGCCCAGATGGTTTTTTAATATCTCCAAGGATGGAAACCTGACAACCTCTCTGGGCAACCTGTGCCACTGCTCGGTCACCCTCACAGTAAAAAAGTGTTTCCTGATGTTCAGAGGGAACTTCCTGTGTTTCAGTTTGTGCCCATTGCCTCTGGTCCTGTCACAGGGCACCACAGAGAGGAGCCTGGCTCCATCTTCTTTACACTCTCCCTTCAGGTATTTATATACATTGATGAGATCCCCACTAAACCTTCTCTTCTTGGGGCTAAACAGTCCCAGCTCTCTCAGCATTTCCTTATAGGAGAGATGCTCCAGTCCCTTCATCATCTTTGGACTCTCTCCAGTAGCTCCATGTCTCTCTTGTACTGAGATCCCTCTCTTGTACTGGGATCTCTCTCTTATACTGTACATTCTTCAGCTTATGTTTAACACATGTAGGAAGCAACCTCTATCACTTTTAGAAACATCTCTGGATAATAAAGATTGTGAACTTAAGCCATATTTGATAATGAACTTTATCAATCTACCAAGCAAATTATTGAATTGCTATTTTAGTTTACAAATGTAGATGGAAATTACTTCCTACAATCCAAAAGTTGCGGCTTTATTTATGCGTGTATGGGTAAATAAACCCAATTTTTTCAAATGTGTGATAATCTCCTTAGCAACAAGAGGAGGTCCAGAAATACATCTGACAAAACGAAGCTGTTAAATCCTGGTTAAGCATATGAATGACTCTGATGACTATATATTTAAATTTAAGCACATAGTTAAATTACTCAGTCAGAATCAGCATCCCATATTGTTCTTCTGTTTTCCTTTCCAAAGATGTCAGTATTTTTGGAAAGATTAATATTCTTCAGTGGAGATGGATTATTGATCAGAATACAGCTAGATTTTGAACTCTTAAGGTGGATTAGGAATAGTTTTCACTTTTTTTTAAGCCAGGCAGAGCGCCAAACGGGACAAATGTAGTGCAACAGCAATGAAAATTCCTGAATGCAGCTGGAACAATTCTGCAAAACCATCCTAAAATGGCTCTATAAAACATTATGAGAATTCATCCTCATATGTGTAATGAAACCAAAAGAATGCTAGTTTGAACTGAGTTTTATACTGCAGGATGGCTGACAAACATGGCTAAAAAAGCATTTTTGTACCGCATTAATCTGAGGAACACTTGGCTTACTAAGAAGATATTATCATCAGTGTTTCCAGTCCTGTAGTCTCAAAAAGAACTTTGAAACTGAGTGAGGACTTCAGGATATGGCCCAGAGTAGTAAATATAACCATCTATTGCTTATACTTGTTACTTCTGGGCCTATTTTCATTACTAGTACTAATGCTCACTACAATTTTGCAGGTAATCTTTAAAGCATGGCTAAGAACTAAGATGCAGTTTGGTATGATTAGTCACGATTTAGATTTTTTTCTTTTTGCTGCAGGCTGCTGAACAATTAAATTGCTGTCTCTTTGTGCATCCCTGGGACATGCAGACAGATGGAAGGATGTCCAAATATTGGTTTCCCTGGCTAATAGGTGAGTGTATATTTACTTTGCTTAATCTACATTTATGAACTGTCACTGGATTATGCCCAGAAGATTGTTGCAAAGGTGCTAGTACAGAGAAAAACTACATGATTTTTCTATCAATCTTTTTTTTTAAATCAAGTACTACGATTAAATCTGTTGTGTAAATTCAGCAGTCATTTGTTTTTAAGTTTTTTTAGTTTGTCTAACTTTTAAATACCTAGAATTAAAATTATTCAGACTAGCGACAGAATCTAGTATTCTCTTTTGTCCTAAATAAAAAGAGCAGATGACTGGGGGAAAGTGAATTGTCTCTGAAATGAGCTCCTCAAAAATAAGGTGAGTAAATGAAGGAGTAGGCAAAACCAAACATTACTTCCTAGAATTTCTTGGATTATTTCCTAGAAATAGGTTGATCAGAGAGGAAATAAATCCAAGTTCACATCAACTATAGCTGAAATAATATGTACTTTGACAGCTCCCCATAGATGTAGGGAATTATCTAGTTTCTGGTTTTTTTCCCCATCTGTTAGGTAAATCAGAACATTGAATAACAGGAGGTAGGTTATACTGCTACCTAGAAATGTTTAGACCTGATTCCACCCTCACTTACTCTGTTTTGCATTGTTTTGTTTTGCATGGTTTTGCACTGCTTCCAATAGAGGTGTTCTGAAAAACGTACACAGTATACATATAATACATGTTCTGCAATATACACTGGAAAATCTTAGTGTCCCCATCACCAGTGCATTATCTTAAAAACAATATCAATTAGTCTTAATCAGAGCAGGCTCAACAACACAGATTTAAAAAGAGACTAAAATTATTGCATTTACTTAACAAAGTATAATTAAAAGATTTTTTCCTACTAAGCCAAATAAGGCCTTGCATCTGAGCATATGGTAAAACATTAATGAAAGACAACCTTTTGAGATGGATAGGTATTGTTTTCCCCAGAGATGACGGGAGGGGAACTCCGTTCCTAATTTCAAGCTGGATGTCTGAAGTTAGGTGCCTAAATGGCATGATATTCTAAATACATTAGTGTCCTGGTTTCGGCTGGGACAGAGTTAACTCTCTTCTTAGTAGCTGGTACAGTGCTGGGTTTTGGATTTAGTGTGAGAATGATGTTGATAACACGCTGATGTTTTAGTTGTTGCCAAGTAGCGCTTATCTTAAGCCAAGGACTTTTCAGTTTCCCATGCTCTGCCAGCAAGCAGGTGTGCAAGGAGCTGGGAGGGAGCACAGCCAGGACAGCTGACCTGAACTAGCCAAAGGGGTATTCCATACCATGGACCTCATGCCCAGTATATAAACAGGGGGGAGTTGGCCGAGAGGTATGGATCGTGGCTCGGGAACTAACTGGGCATTCGTCAGTGGGTGGTGAGCAATTGCATTGTGCATCACTGGTTTTTTTTCTCCCCCCCTTCCTTTTTTTTTGTTATATTCCTTTTCATTACTATTATTATTATTATATTTCATTATTGCTATTGTTAGTATTATATTTTACTTTAGTTATTAAACTGTTCTTATCTCAACCCACAAGTTTTACTTTTTTTTTCCTTTCCACCTCCTCACCCCACTGGGAGGGGGAGGGGGAAGCGGCTGCGTGGTGCTGAGTTGCTGACTGGGGTTAAACCACGACAATTAGGTGTGCTCAGAAACTGAGGCCTGATGTAGGAACCTAAACTGCTGTTATGTTCCTAACACTGGGCATCCAAGTTACCCGGTGGCAAAGGGAGAGACAGAGGTTATTTCTAAACTGTAGG
The DNA here is from genome assembly GCF_018139145.2 of Gymnogyps californianus. NCBI lineage: Eukaryota > Metazoa > Chordata > Aves > Accipitriformes > Cathartidae > Gymnogyps > Gymnogyps californianus. The sequence goes on from NC_059477.1 coordinate 36,611,172, forward strand.
AACTGGCACCATGTCATAAATAAACCCCAAACCTGTGTTGGAATATCCACCAACATATCTGCCCCACTTTCCACACAAAAAAACCCCAGAAGCACAGGTAAGAAGAGAACCTGGCATATTCCAGACTTGTCTTTGAGCTAGGATAACTGGGGAATCAAGCCTGTACTGTGCAGTTCAGGACATACCCAACCTGCCTGTCAGCTGTCTTAGAGGCCTAGGATAAAAACTGGGCTTAGAATTCAGAAGATCTCAGCTTCCAGTCCTGTGTCCTCATTTCAGTTAATTAATGTTCAGCGCCGTGTTCCTCTGATAGAAATAATGCATAACCTTTGGCAGCTGCTGTGTAACTTATTTTTTCAGTAGGCTCAAGGCTAATTGAAGAAAATGAAGATAACATTTAAAACTCAAATAGGAAAATAAAAAATAAAACTCTCATACAATAAAGCTTTTTTTGTTCTTAGGCATGCCAGCAGAAACAACCATAGCCATTTGCTCCATGATTATGGGAGGAATTTTTGAAAAATTTCCTAAGCTGAAAGTTTGCTTTGCACACGGAGGTAAGTAATATACCGTGTGGAACACTTGTTCTTCAGTTGAGCATGGTACAATTGTATTTTCTGGTATGCCAGCTAATAGGGTTACCACTTTAAGCCTGTCACCAGCTGAGTACTATTACCCCAAAGAAGATAATCTGCCAGATTGCCTGCTTGTATGAACGCTCTCTAGCCTGTTTTAGCCAGTGTTTGAACTGTTACAATAGCCTTTAAGGGAAACGAGGAGGAAGGGGAGACAGGAGATGGTTTGGGGAAAGGGATAAGGAAGCAGCAGGAGGAATTTGGGCATCACAGGAGTGAAGAACTGGGGAAAACAGAGAAAGAAGCTAATGAAGGGGAAGGAATAAAAAATTGCTGGTGCAGAGCACTTTCTTTCTAAATAGCTGACAGTAAAACTTACGGATCTCTGCTGATAATGTGGCTTTTTTTCCTCCTGCATATTTTCAGCTTGTTACTAAAAATTTCTTCTTGCAGGTGGAGCTTTTCCATACACAGTGGGGCGAATCTCCCATGGATTCAACATGCGCCCTGATTTGTGTGCAGTGGATAATAAGGTGGATCCAAGAAAATACCTTGGTTCATTTTACACAGACTCTCTTGTCCATGATCATGGTGCACTAAGGCTGCTAACAAGTGTAATAGGAGAGGTGAGTTTTAATGCTTCCAGAAGCAGGTGAGTCATTCTTTATTTAATTCGCTATGAAATAGCAAAAGGAGAAGAGAAGAAAGCAGGAAGAAGACAGCATATTCACGCAGTAAAATCAGAACCTGAGCTATTATAAACTGATGGGCTTCTGCCATGTTGGTAATGTTTTTACTATATGGAGTTATTGAAATGGTGGTTTTAATCCAGGAAATCATGCACTGTGAACCTTAGTTCAGTGAGGCTAGTTCCTTGTGTAAGGTTGTTCAGGATGGGACTGCAAGCAAAGACTGCTTCATTTGGAGCCTTGTTTTCAAATGGCTTAATTTTCAAATTCAAGTGTATACTTGAAGAAATCAAATTGTATTTCCACTTGGGAAGTTATAGGCAGAAAAAAGTCAATAATAAAGTTTCTGTGAGGATCCTGGAGAGCACATTAAACATCACGGGTTTGCAAAAATATTTTAATTGTTAGAGTAATGAAATCTTTGTAGTTTAGCAACCTGTTTAAATTGGGTACAGCATGGGGCAGAAAAATCCAGAAACACTCAAGTAATTCCTTCTTATTAGTAAATGCTCAGGAAGGGGTTGAAGATGGCATCACTCATGCCAACTTCCAGCGAATCGCTACAAATCAACAAGAGACCTGTATTTGTGTCTTGATCTCTGGACTTCATGGAGTTTCTGCAGCTAGCAGGCAGATACCTACCAGATGTCAAAAAACAAAATGCAAGCTCTGACATTGACTTTCTTGTCTCAACAACTGTATTCCTGTTTCCTGTACATTAGTTTCTAGACTCACATAGTACTTTCTCACGTATGGGGCTGTTGCTGTCATCAGGGCCTCTTGTATGACCAAAGTTCACAGAGACAGCTAAGCCGAATGTTTTCTTTCTCTCTACAGAAAAGATTTCCTGTTTTCATCTCTAACAGTCTGAACAGGCTACTGAAATAAATCTGTACTAATCGTGATTAGTCTTTGCAACTGAAATTTAGTTGTTTGAGGAGAGAGAGGTTATGGATTGTAATTCGATAATCTAAAAGTCACTCAGCAATAGCCTCTCTGGTGTCTTGTTTATTTTGTTAACAGACTTCTGAAATTAAGTTTCTTAATGCAATAAATTTGACCAGTGTACTACATGGGATGTTGGTGTCTTCTTTAATTCTCCTCTGAGTATTTTGAGCTCAAGCAGTGTGACATCAGGTGGAACCCCAGTGCTGAAAGTCATGAGTCAGATCCCAAAAACTTAAATGCTTTTAACACTAAGGAGAACTTGAAAAAAAAAGTACATTTTCTTTCTCTTTTTCATAGCCTAAGGTATCTTATCCTTGAAAAAAACATTCACATCACATTTTCAGACTTTAATTTATAACCATGAAGATTAAAAAGTTCCCTCTTTTTCCAACGGAAGTTGATATTCTCACATAATACCATTCCATGAGTCAAACGCTTAAAAAAACACCAAATATCTCCGTGTTTTCAGTGCAGTCGTGTGTTGGCAGAATAATACATACAAGATGAAGAAATGCTGGGCTAAAAACAATGTGATTGGGTCTTGAGGATGACACTGTAACTTTATAAGCTGAAGGTTTGAAATAGGACAGCTCTCTAGAGTATAGCTAAGAGCTATGCAGGAAGGGCATCAGTGTGTGTAAAGATGTGCTTAGAAATGGCTTCAGGTCCTTAGGGAACAGCCATTACCTGGCATCAGAATGTAATGTGTTGGCTTTGAGCTTATGAATATTAAAATCCAGTGACAGCTGTGATGAGTCATGTACATTTAACTTCATCCCTTCTTAGTTTTGGGTGCAGGTTAATTGGAGCCTATCCCAGTTAAAGGAAGCAGAAATACACATTTCTGAGGAAGAATTTTGTAAGACTGCAAAATTGCTGCAGTCCTTCGCTCCCCCCATGATGAGGTAGCATGAAGTGAATATAAATAAACACAAAATCCCTAATGATGCTGGCTGTAAAAAGCGAAGAACTGGGTTGACAGGGGATTAAATGATTCAGTGTATCTCTGCAAAAACTTCCCCATGGTGATTCCTCAAGAGCCATCACCCAACGGTAAAACATTCCCTGGCCAGAAGTTGGAGCTGAACTGGCTATAGCACTCTGGCATTTTTTTGAGATGTATTCTGACAGTAGGAAAGAAGGTGAGACTTAAGGCAAATAAAATTTTTACTAATATAAGAGGACGAACTCACGCGTGATGCTCTTTGAGATTCATTTTAAGCTTCAGGTCCCTATTACTGTGAAAAAAGTTCCGTTGAGTAAAAGGGTCCGCTGAGGTTAATCATCAGCCATATGTACCTTTCTAAAAGGAGAGATGCACTAATTAAGGTATCAAACTATAAGTCCCCTAGGGAAAACTGACTTTGTTGATATACTTCGGAATAATATAATAATACATCTATTACGCTAGGAGTATTATTTATCTGCAGAGACCTCACAGGACTTCTCTGAGGCTGGTTGCTAAAGACAGGTATTGCAATCCCCATTTTATAGATGGGTTGAAAACGGAAGCTCAAAGAATATAAATGAATAGCCTAATATCACTAGTAGTAGAGCAATAATGCTGCTTCTAAATTTTTCTTATTAATTTACAGCTCTTAATTTTACTGCTAATGAATAGATCACATGATTAGCTGTGAAACACTGTAAATTAGAGGAAAAGAAAAATCTAATTGAAATAATATATATATTATTCCAATGAGGGCGTGGGATTTCTTTCTGCTTTGGTATATAGGAGATATAAACAAGAATGTACAAGCCTTCCTGGCTTACTTAACCTTGACTAATGAACAGCTGGGCAAATACTGGGTTTCCTTCTCCTTTACTTAGAAATCCATTGTCTCATATAAAGCTCGTATGTTTATTGGTTGGGGGTTTTTTTGTACATGGCATACATTTGTTTTTCGTATCTGAAAATGTCTTGGTATCAGATTGAGTATTATAAATAAAAGAATGTATTTAGCTGCTTAAAAGTACACACATCCAAATATATTTTGTTTAATCTACACTCAGAACTTCATTTAGTAGACAGAGGGTATAAATTCTCCTATTCTAATCTTATGGCAAGACTTCTATAATAAATTATAACACAACAATGTAGGACAGAACAATAGAATGTGTATCTTCTGTTTGGATTTCATAGGTTTTGTGTATGTTGTTTTAGAGACTCTTGGGTGACATCTACTGGAGGTAAAAAAATAAAAATAAAAGCAGCATTTGACAAATAAGAAAAATGAATCATTTCATAAAATAATTGGTTATGTTTTCTTCATCCTATTTCAGTATTGGTAACTGAGTTCAAATATTATAAGAAGTGCCCCAAATTCATGAGCTTGACTTCAAATTTATGAGACATTTTAAAACATATATTTTTAATGAAAACTGTGGTTTTCAAATATTCATGTCTCCAGGAGATGAAGCTTAAAGGAAAATAGACTTTTGATAAAATCAAGAGAGTTGGCAGTATGCACTCTCCAAGGTAGATAAAATGGGGGAATATCATTCCAGTGTGAAAATGAGCCTGTAACAATGTGGAGCTGTTGAGGATCTGCCTATTTCTTTTCATCTCTGATAACAGGAATGATGCATACAGATTTTTATTGAATTTTCTTTTCACTGACTTGCTTTCAGAAACAAATCATATTATGTCACTCATATTCTCAGATACGTGTTTCAAGCACACAATACCCAATCCCAGTTAAAGACAATGACATTTTTTAAAAATTATAGACTTCCAAAAATATATGAAAGTTTGTAAATGAGATTTTGGTTTTGTTATCTGAAGCTGAATACTAGTTAAATTAAATTAAATTATGGGTTTTTTATTTAAGTGTTTGTAGTAATTCTACATTGTACCATGCTTTAAGTAGTATGACATTGCAATTATTACAGCTTTTAAAGTATCATACAAACGATAATTTTGATTGCTTTGTATTCTTTATTACACGTTCTTCTCACATATACATAATTTTAAGTTTGTGTGTGTCTGTGTGTGTGTGTGTGTGTGTGTAGTCAAGAATTTCGAATTCAGGCGTGCAAATCCAAGCATCTTTTCTGGGTTTGGTGGAGAACTTCCTGAGATTCTTAAAGAACTGTGTCAAAAACTCTCATACTCATTTTGGACTGCACACAACAGTGCAGAGCATGCAATGAGCATGAAAAAGAACCAAAAAGTAAGTCAAGAAACAGAAGGAAGAATTCTGTGTATCCTTTATTGGCCATTTAATTATGGCAACACTTAACCAAGATTAATCACTGCATTTTAGGCAAACTACTTGCAGAAGCAGTACGAGTAGTGCAGGAGAACAACAGGTGCCTTTTTGTTAGATTTCAAACCAGCACCACAGTACAGAAAATCAATCTGAGTAGGAAATTACCATTTGTGTTGTATTCACCTGAGCAATATACACTTATTCCCATGGGCCTGGATTTGCATTTTGAACTTTCTGTGTATCAGAATAACCATACACCAAACTTTAGTTAGACACCACAAAAACAATTAACCAATAACCTGTACTTTTTTCAAACCTAAATTCACGCAATAAACTCTTGAGTCATTGTTTTCAAGCTTTGGTTTTTTCCTAATGAAAGTTGGAACCCAAAGATTATCTTCATATTCACTTTCATAATTAATCAGTCCAATATATACATGTAATTTCCTGTGGTTTATTATAAATTCCAGAAAGCACGTGCAACTATATTGTTTAATGTTACTACAGAATGTACTACATGTTTTTTCTTTACCAGGACAAAGTTATTTTGGGGACAGATTACCCTTTTCCACTTGGGGAACTGGAACCTGGAAAATTGATTGATTCAATGGAAGATTTTGACAATAAACTGAAGGTATGATCTTTACATTTGGGTTTTTTTTCCCTCCTTTTTAAGCCTCTGGTTTTAGACCTGAGAAACCAGAAAAATCAGTGTAGTACACTGATTTCTGCAAAGACTGGAAAAGGCCCTTTAGTCTCTTTGCAGCAGTTCATTTTAAAGCATGAGTAAAAACATTTGAGTAAAATATGAGTTAAGCACACACAAACATATGTATGTGTTTTGTTTTTACAGGATAAACTCAAGGCTGGAAATGCTCTGGAATTTTTGGGTCTTAGCAGAAAACAATTTGAATAATTATGAAGATATTAAAAAGACCAAACTTCAGAAATAACACTGAACCCTTAGGGATACTTCTATTTGCATGTTTAATTATACAGATGAAAAATAAATTTGACAAGTATATTACAGTCTACTGTTTTTCCAACACAAAAGCAGGGGTACTGGAAATGAGTATGCACAGGTATTTCTGTGCATTTGAGGATTTAGGTTGTCGTTAAACAATTCTGAAATCCCTGCTTTCATAAAAAAAGGAAAGATTTCATCTTTTGCAGTTGTAATAAGAATCTCTGAAGGATAATCAATGTCACGTTATTAGGACTTGATTCCCAGGAAGAAAGAACTGAGAAAATTATGAGTTGTATCCATTACATTTCAGTCTTTGTTATGCCCAATAAACAGAATTTAAAAGACTCTTAAAACAGAATTGAAACAGAATTTTGTTGATGCCCAAAAAAAGGCAACATTTGCCTTTATCCACTGATTGAAATTGCAGCATACCACACTTCAGCTCAGCACTGCAAGTACATGCACTGACGCTTTGTAAATGTTGTGATTGATAGGATGAAAAAGGTCGATGTGGGGACTTGTACTTTTTAGCTGCCTCCTACACCACTGGCAACTTATTCATCAGAAACAATTTGAACAATATGGTTGTAGGTGCAGAAATAATGTATTTGTGTGGGTAATTGTGCGTCACTGTCACTGTCAAAATAAATACTAGTGTTTAGCAACAGTATGGTTTAATGTTCTATTCCTTAAAAAATACTTCCTAGAAGTAAGGTTGGATACTTCAAATGTTGACATGTTAATGCTCTATCTAGTTTGAGTCCTGCTATAGGAATGGAAAGATGGTTTACTTGATAGACTATTGATCAAAATGGGTTTTCATGATTATCCGGTGAGTGCACAGGCATCCTCCTCCTGAGAGGATTTTACACTAGTCAGAAAAATGCTGATGAGCACTTACAGTCTCCGTTCTCATGGGATCGTTTGATGGCTACGTGTGGTGTCACCATTCTTCTGTTTAGTCTTAGAACACTCCCCAGGAAAAATAGTATTAGCCAGAATTTGTTTTTATAGCTGTGTCCATAACTGTCCTTATGTCACAGACTGAACCTGAAGGATGTTGAACATCAGCAGTTCCTGCTGATACCAGCCTCTGTTGGACTACAAAGAAGGCTTTGTCCTTCTTTACAGTGTCAAAAAACAAAACAAAAAGTGGTTTGTGCAGGTTAATTATATGTTTTCCTAGCTATTGCATTTGGATCTTTACTATATTGCTTCCATAAAAGACTATTGGACATCAGAAGCTGAAGGAGATAGCAGCTCACAGGTTTAGGCCCTGGGAATACCAGGTTTTCATGCAAGAGGAAAAGAGGACCTAGATAAAATAGCTTTAACAGTATTTATTGTCCTCAGGTTCACAAGACTTCTGTTGACCTTTTTTATTTAAATATCTACATGCAAGCATTGAGCTACTTAAATGTACGATTTTTCGACCAGATTGTTTTAATTAGATTTCAAAGAAGAAGAAAGGCAACTTCATTCTCATATAACATTCTTTTCCTTCAGCATATTTGATTTTCACAGACGTTTAAATGGATTTAAGAGGAAAATACATTGTGACTCCTCCAATACATTTTAATTGGATTAATTCTTCAATTTTTTTATGAATGAAACCAGTTAAGTTAGTGAGAATGCAACGTTACATCTTTGAGGACCAAGGTCTGGAACCTCTCCAATAGCAAGAACAGTATTTAATTACCTTAACCTGTGACTGAATGGGTGATTGCAGCACTCTGCATGGCAGTTAATTAATGTGCATACCCTGCATAAATCATATTCATTATGCACTGTCATTATTTAATGATATTCTACTTATTCTCGATGTGTTAAGATTTTTAAGACAGGGATATATATAATCTTCCCTACATCTTCCTTTTTTTTAATTAACAAAGCTAATGTAAAATTCTAATTACAGTCAGACAAGAACATTCTTAATACTCTTCCACCAATTATTGAAGGATAAAAAATATAAGTTGAACACCCAAATTCCATGAGTTTTACACAATGATTTAAACAATGAGGTAAAACATTGCACTTTAAGATTGTTAAAGGTACAAAAATATGAAGACAAAGGTCAGCTCCTAATTACAACAGAAGTCTTTGTAGTTAAATTTCCTCTGCACATGCAAAATCTTAAACATGATTTACAATTGGGAAGATCAGACAAGTAATTCATGCCTGTCCATGCTGCATTATATGTCTGTATATTTCATTGGTATTCTGTCAGATCTAGTTATAAAATGATAACTGCTTGTATAAAATTTGCACTGAAGTTGTAAAAGAACTAGTTGTAACGTAGTTTTAGGTGAACAAAACCACTGTAGAGCGCTAGTGGCTTATGCTGAACACAAGAAGAATGCTTGGAGCTCTCATTTTGATCCATGACGACTGGAACTTTCAAGACAAGTACCTTTTCGTAGCCTTGGAACCCTGAATCCATGATCTCAAGCTACTGCTGAAAATCAGTAACTGAATACGGAGTGCCCAGTGAGAACTAGCTGTAAGCTGCGTCATAGCAGGTGTTAAAATAGATTTAAATGGAGCTGCTGAGTAGACTGGGCTTGAGATGTAAGGAAATTTAAGAGGGCTATGTATTTTCCTGAAGGGAAGATAGAAGGCTGCATTTCTTTACCCCAAAGCAGTAAGAGACAGAAGTTACATGTTTCATTCCAGCACTTTACCATGCAGGCTGCGTCACTACTTGGGCACCTGGCTTCACCTGGGAATGAGTTTGAGGCTTAGTGATAGCCACGTACAGGTAACGTTTGGTAGCATATTACTATTTAAGGGTGAAATAGGAATGGGTAAAATGTTTAGGAAGTGCTCTTAATTCTTAAAGGTAGCTGAAGTGTAACATAGGAGAGGTTTGGACAAGTTCCTGTTCAATACAACGTGAGCATATGCATCTTCTCCATGAATTGGAGAATAATTGACTTGCTGGACCTATTAATCTGGAAGGACAGAAGGTATCACTGGACAGCTTTGATTCTGCCTTTTTGGCACCAAATTCCTGAGAAATACTACCTGCAGAAGTTAGTTATTGCTTATATAGGTGTGATTTATCATATACGCCATACACTCGAGATGCAGGAATTGCTGTGCGATAAGTGTTCCTGCCACTTGAGAGAGGATCGCTTTGCCTAGATGTTTGCAACCACTGGTACCAGGAAGAGAATTACAGGCATAGCATGCCTCTCACAATCTTGACATTTTTCTTGCAGAATGAGTGACTTCAAATATATTAAAGACCTTTCCACCTTCTCTCCGCAGCCTCTATTCCCAGTTCTTTACTCTTTCCAACACAACAATCAATTAGCATTTCCAAGAATTTTAGCCCTTAAATCAGATGTTCTTTTATTCTGGTGCCGCCATACAACTTATTTCAAGTCTGCAAGCATCAGAAAGGCAGCCGAGTGGGGGAGGATCATGCTTTCCGGGTAGTACATGGCACATCGGTGACATGAGGCCCCCTCACAGCCAAGCTCCACAGGCCTGGCTCTAGCTTGCCATGCTAACTCCGTCGCTATCCCCTACAGATAGTACTTAAGCCTCACTCTGTTGGGAGGAGGAGTTCAATCTTCACTGAAAGCCTGAAAGTTAACAGATGTCACTTAACCAGTGGCATTCATGCTGGGAGACTTGAGATTCACTCAGTTTTAAGGAGGAAGGGGGTGCTAAATCATAAGAACCATTAGCCAGTTTCAGAACTAGATCACACATCATAGCCTGCATCTTCAGGAGGGGTAACTTTTATCCGTCAAAGCTCCTTAAGTCGAAGTTATCCTCTCCCACCCCGGCTGCATACGACAGCTTCTGCCCCCTTGGTCGTGCCGCTGTGTGCTATGCGTGAGGCAGTAAATGGTATCACTTGAAATAACTGAGGTTGAAATGATCTATAAGTCTTTACCAAAACAGGGAGGTTTTGAGAGAGGTAAGAGGCTATTTGTCCCAACTCGTCAGTCTTCTCAACGCTAACAGTCCAGGAAGACACGACTACAACCCGAGACAGTACCGCGGAGGATGGCCGGAGCTGTTCCGCACACCTCCCGGTTCTGGAAAAAGTCACTACAGACAGCTGGGACAGAGTCACCAAACCGTGACCTGCCGGCCGCTGCTTCTTCCGAAGAGATGCTGGGTTTCACTCTTCCCGAAAGACACGCAAACATTCAACGGCTCTAAACCAAACTGCTCATTTATTACTACTAAATCACCAGACTGCAACAGCCAACCGGGATCAAGACAAGCCGCGGGAGAAGCCTGCCAAGTTTAAAACTTCAGGAGGAGCGAGCGGCTGCACCCTCCGCCGCGCCGCTGCTCTCCGCCGGTCACAGGACAGCCACAACCCGGTACCTGAGGGAAACTCCCCTCGCAGCTGAAAACCCCCTCGGTTTGCCCGCTGTTTCCCGAAGCACGGCGCTTCTGACGGCTTCTCCCCTTCCCAAACCCAGCCCAAGCGGGAACCCGCCCTCTCTGAGGGGACGCCGCGAGAGCCGCCTCACGCAAGCACGCTCCCGCACGCCCCAACGGCCACCGCCCCGCCCCCGGCGGAAGGGCTTATCTACGTCGCGTCACCGGCCCGCCGCGCCGCAGCCAATCAGCGCCGGCGGCCAGCCAATGAAGAGGGGCCGCGAGCCGCTACTTCCGTATTCCAGAGTCCCTCTAGGGGCCGGTGCAGTCGTTACTTCCCACGTCACGTGCTGCGGGAGCTATGGCCGCCCCCTGCTGCCCTGCAGGCCACGTGACCCTCCCCCCACGCGGCCGCTCTTGCTGCGCTGCCGCGAGACTCTATGGTTCAGGGCGCATAGGAGGGAGGCCGCCCGCCCGCCGGGCCGCCAGTTCTCGCGAGAGTCGCAATGGAGGGCGGGGGGGAGGGGCCGGGCGCGGTGCTGCCGCCGGCGGGCGGGGCCGCGGAGGGAGGGGGAGGAAGTGTCATGGCGGCAGCGGCGGGCTCAGGCGCGGGCTGCTCGACGCGGGGCGGCGGCGGCTCCTCGACGGCGTCGCGCTGGTTCTTCAGCCGCGAGCAGCTGGAGAACACGCCCTCGCGGCGCTGCGGCGTGGAGGCCGACAAGGAGCTCTCGTACCGGCAGCAGGCGGCCAACCTCATTCAAGATATGGGCCAGCGCCTCAACGTGTATCCGAGCGGGGCCTGTGGGGTGGCGGGGCCGGGCGGGAGCGGGCCGCGGGCCGGGCTGAGGGAGGCGAGGGGCCGGGGCGGGCGGCGCCGTTACCCGCCGCCTGGGCGGGCTGTGGCGGAGCGGCGGGAGCGCCTTCTCCCCCCCCCCCCCCGTGTGGGAACCCTCCCCGGGACTCTTCCCGCTCCCTCGGCAGCCGGGGAACGGCGCTCTCGTGGGATGGAGCTGTGGCCTTGAGGCACAGAATGGGAGGAGGAGCCTCGCGGAGCCCCCGCTTCGCGTTCTTTGTCGGCGTGTTAGGGAGGCACGGGTCGCGGGCTCTCGGGCTGGGTGTAGAGACGCCTCAGGTCTCCGACCCAGCCTTTTAGCCGCGTTTGTGCCGATAGCTGCGGGTTTACACACTTTTAAAGTAGATCCCAGTTGCTTGCAGACTCGTCTTCCTTGAAACGGACGTCTCCTCGTTAGCCATTCTTTAATCTGATTTAAAAAAACGAATCAGAGTAAGAGTAAAACCTCAAATCCCCCGCTGAAATAGTTGAATTAGAACAAACCAAAAGCGCTTGAGACAGTATTTTAGTGTGTGTCGCCCATTGAGGAGTTTTCATTCAATGAGTGAGATGTGGCTAGTCTGGTATAGGAATCTCCACATTGTCTGCGGAGCAGATGGGAAAGATACGTATTAATATCAGTTAAGTTCTGAAGTGTCACATCCTTAATTCATTTTCAGCTGAAGACAGTATGTTGAAAGCAATGATTGATGTAGAAAGCACATTGCTTTCAGTTCTTGTAAACAATTTTCTTAATATGTAGTGTTTCCTTAATTTCATCTTCCAGATCTCAGCTTACGATAAATACTGCAATTGTTTACATGCACAGGTTTTATATGCATCACTCCTTCACAAAATTTAATCGAAATGTAAGTATGATTTTATATGCAGTAATAATATGCCCATAATTTTGGCAGTCTAACTGACAAGTGTTATATTCCTTTGCTGGATTGTAAAGTTTGGTCTGTTTATAGGAATTCTAGCTCCTTATCAGTGGTTTAGAAGCAATAATGATACTTCTTTCAACTTTGAATTAACTAGTGGCAATTAGATTTTATCTTCTGCCATTGAAATAAAAAACTAGGCACCATCAGCAAACACATTTCAGATGTGTGAAGAATGCATTTAGATGTTTTGAATCTGGCTAGCACTTATGTGCTGCAGTTTGAAAGACTGATGTGTAGGAACACACATTTTTCTTAATGAAGTCAGTGGTAGTGCTAGCATGGTGTGTCTGACAATTATAATACGGTTATGTGTGTATCCATATGGATTATGTATCTGTTCTTGAAAAACAGTGTAAATTCATTTAACTAGCCTAGTCTTAAGCAGTGTGATGATAAGTCATATTAGACAAGAAAAATCTTTAAATCTGATGAGGAAATGCTAGCTCTCCTGTTTTAACTAATGAACTGAATATGCTGAATCTGAATACCGAATGTGTTATGAAGAACTGAATTCTTCAGTAAAAATACTACCTGTAATTGACAAGTATGGAACTTGAGAGACCAACTTGAAAATTTCAGGCCTTTTTTTTTTATGTCCAGTATTGGATGTAATAGTTAAAAAAATAATAATATAATATTCTAGGTATTCTTGGTTGTTTTTTTTTTTTTTTTAAAAAAGTACTTTTAATCGATATTTTGTACTAACTGTGCAAGAACAGTTAATAATGATGGTGGTATATCACTAAGTGGTGAGGATGAGTTTTCTCAGATCTTGGTTTTTCATGATAAAATAAGCAGATTGAGACTGTGACAGATGTTAGGGTCTAGACCAGAGCAGACCTTGGTCTACCAAGGGGTAGAATCTTGCAAACCTTTCACTGTCTGAAATTTGGGCAGGTACACAGTGGGTTACAGTGTTAGCGAACTCTTTTGTCTGGCATGAATTTGTTTGTCATTGTTGGCTGAGCAAATGGACATCTTATTTGATGTTTATTTGGCAGGACCTACATCTTAGTTTGTAGGTACATTTCAGAAGTGTATTTAATTATTTTTGTGCAAAATCTGAGGTAAATTCAAACTTCCAGCAAGTTTGTTACCAAAACTGTGGTGTTACAGGTCTTTATGTAATAAAATCTAAGTGTTTAAGTACAACCTGAGCTAAGTGTGCATAAGCCTGAAACAGTTTAACTGGAATAAATTTATAATGTAGGTTTTGTTTATGTAGTGATAGAGAGCTATGTATTGAATGGATATACATATAAATCAAAATGTACTTCCCTAAAACAGTTTTCTAGTTTTAGAGCAAGAATAGCACACATGAGAATCAAATTCCAGCAGGCTTTGTGGTGGAATATGCCCTTCGAAAGTGTTTCTGTAATATATTAAGTGAAGGCAGTAAAACAGTTGTTCCATCTTTCTCCCCTCTGTGTACCTGCCCATGTAGCAGTAACCTGTAGCCAGTGGAAGAGGAGCTGGTGAGGCATCCAGAGTTTTCTGTGACTGTGGATGGTTTGTGGACTTGATAAACTAGGCAGAGCTGCTTGGAATGGAGAAGTCACTCTGTGCAGAGCCTGGGCTGTGGCCAGGGCTTGTGTTATATACATCGCCTGCTGTATTACTGTTTGTACTGTCGTCTGGTAATCTGGGATAGATTTAGGTAGCAAGAAGCTTTAGCTGCTGTGTTTGGGTTTTCACTGGAAAGTGCCGGTCACTTGGAACTGGAAGCACAGTAGTATTTGGATATATAGTGCCCTTGTTATGAAAACTATGCCTTAATTTATATTTATGAATCTTAAAATTCACAAGAAAGCTATGTAAGGGCTGAATGCCATGGAAACTGCAACTATTGCAGAGGGAGGAAGTGTATTGTTAAATTAATTCTCAGATAATAGTATTCAAATAAAAGTTGAAGGCAAGTGCACTTCAAGTTAGCAGTCAGTAATGCTGATTCCTGCTGAATTACTTTCTGTAGTTCTTAGAGTATAAGGCCAGACAGCAGGTTTGTGTGTGTACTGATGGGCAAATGCGTTTTCTTACTTATTTTCCTATAGGGTAAAGGGGGTGGTCTCAGAGTGAATGTGAGTCACTTATAAATACTCCCAAACCATCTGGCAGGTTCTCTGTAGAGAAAGCAAAAGCCAAGGACTGTAATAAATACTTAATATCAAATCTCCGGAGTACTTGGCAGGCTAAAAAATGTAACAATATTCATCCACTGCAAGAAGAAACTAACCCTTAGAAATTAAATAGTAAGGTACTGGCAGTCTTGAAGCTAAGACGTAGCTAAAATTTTCTACAGTATGTGATATATGTTTCTTTGTTGTGTGCATGTAGTGATGTTTATCCATGGCAAGAAGGAATCTGAAGGCTGGGGCTAGAAAATTAGATGGCCATTAGTCAGAATGCCTTATGATCTCTAGCTGAAAAAATGTAGCCTTTGTTTTCTTGCTTTATTGGTAGGTTAATGTTTTTAGTCCAGTAATAAACACTTGCATATTTATCATCACATATAATTGCTGGGTTATACAAATACACATGTATGTCTTACATATGTCACATGCACTTAATTGTTAATAAACAGGTCTTCTAGTGGAAGCTCATTTACTGAATAGCTGTTGTCTTGTCTTTTTTTTTTCTTCAATATAAGTTACTGCTAAACAATTTTACAGGCTTTCAAGATCTTGAGTCAACTGTGAATAGGGAACAGAATTCCCAACAGTATCTTCAATCTGTAGAGCCACAGAGGTGGCACGTACCAGTTAATGTAGTCTTGGTTCATTTTGAATGTATTACATTTACTGCTCTAATGACCAAACATCCCTATTTTTGCAGTTACTGTAGGCTAGCAAGTCACTTTTGAATTGCTATGGATTATCTGCGAAGTATGTACATTTAGTTGCAATGAAGAATGTGTTGGGGTTTTGATGTTGCAATCAAAGCAGGTTAAGAACTTGCAAGGTTGCTGTTCCCCAGTAATAGGGTGGAAACTTGCTTTACCAATTCTGGTAAGCAGAATAGGATGTCCTGGCTACTAATTTTCCCTAGCTATGCAAATGACGTTTCAAGAACTACTATGGATCTCCTCAGCAGTAGTACAAATTATTCTTTCTATGTTACTGTTGACCAGGGCATAGTAACTTTGGTTTGCTGAGTATAAAGTTAGTGCTAATACCAGGGTGGGGAGGGAGCTTGCTGGCTTTTTGTAGGAAGTACTAGCCTGACTGTTATACTTCAAAATATCTTGAAAATTAAAATTGTTCTGGAAATACTGTTTCTGTAGTACTTAGTGTGTTTGATATTGTTGTATAGCAAATACCTCTTTTAGAGGCTTATTCTTCAGTACACTGTGATTTGAAGAACAGAGAAGGGGGAAAAATCCTTGGTATGCTGGAAATGAGAGGTAAGGCATCCAAATGGTAGCTCTATTTTAAAATGTAATCCTTAGAAATGCCATGTGGAGTATCAAACAACCAGTTGAAAATATACTTGATGATGTCAAGGGGTTTTTGTGTGACATGCAGTGGAACTTAGTAAAGTGCATAAAGAAGGGTGCAGGAGGAATTTTTTCTCTGAGGTGCAAGGTAGGTGAGTTGTGTGGAGGGTTTTTTTGTTTCCCATCCCTCTGTATTCCCTTCCTGTCTCTTGTGCCCTGTCCAAATTGCAGTATTAAACAATTGACTCTGCAGTTGTGCAAAGTTCTTAAAACTTTTATAATATGCACCAAACTTTAGCAAGGCTGTTTTGGACCACTTCAGTTCTGTTTTTAATCTTGCGATTTAACATATTTGCTGATTTTTATGTAATGTGAGCTTCTGGTTATAATAAAAAAACCTTGCAACTCTTTGCACTTGAAAAACCTCTGTCATAGACTGGGACCACTTAATGTCTTAAGCTAATTTCTATCGAGTCTAAAAACGTACTAATAATTGGCATTAAAAGGGAGAGGGAGTTCTCGGGGAAACTACGTGCATGCTGCAGATGTATTCTGAGATTATTCCAAATGCCTTCATTGTAGCAATGCTGTTTTTACAATATGTCTTGTACTTTTTAAGTGAAAAAGGACTTGTACCACATTTACCAATAAACTTGCTGTATAATGCTCTTGGACTGTCGTAATAAGGCTCTTATGTTTTGGTTTTTCTATTTCAGTGGGACTTGGTTTCTGAGATTCTCAGCTAGTACAAAAATGGGATTTAATTTCATAAATCACGTATGTTCTTCTGAAGATATTTCTTGAAGTCTTAAAGAATATTTTGGGTGCATGGTAGATAACTTTAAATTACTTCATTTGTTTTATGTCAGATGAAGATGTTTATATATAGCAAGCTTACAGCTTTGTCAAGTCTGTGTCTTTAATTTTGCTTTTTTGTTCTACTTTGCTTTTTCTGTCATTTTTGAGAATTGGAAATGAATGAAAGCATTTGAGTAACTTTGCCAGTTGTACGCTTAGCAGGGTGTGTCGTCTTCACTGAAGACTGTATGCATGCCAAGTCTGAAATTCTATTAGGATGTCTGTTTTCCTGAATAAATACTAAGGGAGACAAGAATACTGACCTACTCTAAACTGGGAATGAGAACCAAGACAAAAACCTGAAATTCTTTGGCCAGAAGCCACCACTTCTTTTTTGTAAGGAAATAGATAATTGGGGTGTACATAGATTTCTGATGAACCAGAGTTAAATGCCAGTTAATCAGTTTGACTTAAATCAGCCTCCAGAACTGTGTTTTATGTAAGGTCTTGGAGATCAGGAATTGTGTGGAGACTTCTTGGCCAGAACTGATCTATTTCAGTAAATTAGAAAATATCCTGAAGTCAGCCTGATGAAGAAGGTGCTTTTTTGGAATGAAGTAAAACTTCAGTGCAGTCAAACATAGAATAATAGTGAGTGACAATTTTCTGATGATTTAATTGTGCAGTTATTTGTGACTTGGTTCAACGAATGTCTGTGAAATGTAAATATTTTCAGTCATGTTAATTGTTGGAAGTTGATTTTTCAGAAAGGTAAATTGTGAAAATTCCATGTATGTGTAACTATACCCACAAACTGTGTAGAAAGAGACCTTGTGTTAGGATATATTTGGATTAAACTTGTACACAAAGCTAGAAAAACTGTAAGGCCTGAATGCAGGTACTTGGGGATAAGTGTGTGATGCTTGGTGGGGATGATAAGACTAGAGAGAGGGGGAGAACAGCAGGGAGCAACAGTTCATGGCTCACAGTGCAGTTGCTTTTGTTCTTCTGCCCAGCAGTAGGGGTAACTGCTACAGCTTACTGACTGAATATCTGCTTGGTTTGTTTTAAATCTAAAAAAAAAAAAGGAAATTGTGTGATCCCGGGGAGATGGAAAGGATCTTCTACTTACTTTCTATTAAAGCTTCTTCCCATTATCCATTCTATTTCTGATTCCGTACACTTCATGACTTAACTTTCCTTCCTCAATGACTTCACTATGTTGAGCCTTAGCTTTCAGTCCATCATGGTCTACCTCATTGTATCCTTTGTCCTGAGTAAAAAAAAAAAAATTGAACCAGTTCTAGTCTCTTTGGTGTCCTCATTAATACCTCCGCGTTTCTGTCCAATGTCTTGTCAAACTTGTTTCTTCATAACTCTGTTGATTCTTTAACATTCCCAATTTCCTTTCTTCTCTGTCGTTCATGTTTCCCTGGTTTCCTGGCCCTGTCTGCTATTCTGGCTTTTCCCAAAAGCTCGGGATTATGTCTGAGAATGTAATCCTTCCTCTTAGGCTGGCCCTGGTGTAGAAGGTGCTAGCCTCAGACACCTTCCTTGGTTATGCCTGCCCTAAATCATTGAAGCACACTGGGGAGAGGTTACCCAGAGGGTTTATATGGATGAAACAACTGTAAATGAAAGAGGTTTGCCTGGGCTCATGCATTACTGGGCAGGAGCACAGTTTGTCTTTATGTGGCATGTGTAGGTTGGGTTATACATGTGTGTGCTACCGTACATCTTCTGGTACTTCAAAACGGTTGATACTCTAGCTTTCTGAACTCCAGAAAGTCTTTACTTCACATTTAGTGTTTAAAAGTTTCTCTCCCAGCTTAAGTGAGACATATTTCAAGTAGTATGTCCCTAGCAAAGGGAATTTCTTCCAGAATTTCAAATGATTACTTCAAGCAACGTGGGTAGGAACTTCTCAAAAATCATCAGAAGTCTTAATATGGCCTTGTTCAGCAACACCTGACTTCAGGTTTTTATTTCATTCATTTGTAAGGCTTAAGTTACAAGCTTCTTAAAAAGAAGGTGGTTCTTTTGTCTCTATTGTGGAAGAATTTGCTCCCTGTGACTTGTTTTGGGTGATTTGGGGTTTTTTAGAATACTAGATTTCTTCATGGCACGTTTCTATGCATCAAAGGGTATCACCTTCCCAGGGTGTTAGTTTTCCTCCAGTCTGCCAACTTACAAGTTTTACTTAAGATCCAAGTGGACATTTCAAAGTGATTTAAGGAGGCAAAAAGTACTCCCTCAATACATTTGAAAGCTCCTGAAATGTAATGGGTAATCACTTAAATGTTCAATTCTAATTAGTTCGTTGCAGTTTTTCATATATTGCGAATTTTTATAGCAAATGTTTCATTTTGGCATGACAAAGGGGCTGCTTGCTGACCAAAAAATAAAGTAAACCTCACTTTAGGGGGGAAGTATGGCTGCTATTCAGTTCATTCGGTCTAGTTCTACTTGGACATTGAATGAGAAATCCAATACCTGCACTGCTTGCACCATGCATTAATTAAATACTCAACAAGCAGCCATTTCAATCTCTGAATAAATGCTTTATACTGGCTTAATTTTAACCAATTTAATCTGCTCATGTGTACACGAAGATTTCTACTGTCGGTTTAATTCCTGTTTAACATGGGCAACTTTTGCATACAAAGAGGACCCTGATTCTTCTAAGTCATTTATGGTTAGCCATGTTCTGTATATAGATACATCGGTCATTCTAGCTGATAACTAGGCATCAGAACTCTACTTCATAGCTAACTCCTAGCTGATACTGAACTGTGAATGGGTGCTTTGCTGCCAACGTGTGACACCTAGACTTTTATTAAAATTTTCGTCTTTAAATGTAATTTGTAGTCTTCACCAACATTTGATGTAACTGCTGTTTTATGAATCCTTGTGCTTTGTTCACCAGATACTGCTGGGTATATAGTAAAGTTTCTAAGAGTAAGCTTTTACTTATACAACCTATGTTTATGTAACAAGCTGTTTTCCTTAAAGTTCTCTGCAAAGTTTCTTGCTTTTTAGGAGAATCAAATGCTAGCAGAACTTGTGATCAGCTGTTTTGACTTTTACTGAAAAGATGGTGTAATGGTTCACTACTGTGCAAGAAATTGGATGAACTTTCTCACAAAGTATATTTAACTTGAAACAGCCTGTTCTAGTGTGACTAAATCTTCGGACCAAATCTATTCATGTTGAACTAGAATTAGTTTGACCTCGAACATCTTACTCACAAATGTAATTTAGCATTTATGCTACTCCTTCCCTGTGCTGCTGAGAGGATTACATCAGTTATAAAACATGACTAGTTATTTTTGTTGCCTTGCATGATTTCAGAACTGTTAAAAAAAAAAAAAATCCAACTCCTTAAACCTTTTCTAATTACCAGTTTAGACTCTCCATAAAAGTTCAAGTCCTACTTGTAAAAAGTTAAAAAGTACATGTGTTTTTCTTCTTCAGATAATATCTCCTACGGCATTGTTTTTGGCTGCAAAAGTGGAAGAACAGCCACGGAAACTTGAACATGTTATTAAAGTAGCACATGCCTGTCTTCATCCTCAAGAGCCACAACTGGATACAAAGAGTGACGTAGGTGGAAGTCATGGTTTTAAAGATAATCAGATGACATTTCATGTAATGATCTGTTACATTGTCTTGACTGGATTTATTGCTGTCTGCAAACTAGAAGAAACTTTTGTTTTTACACCATTTAAGTCTTTTGTATTACTTAATATAACTTATTAAAGACTCAAATATTTGTGTTATGAAACTTGAAGAGATTGCTCCATCTTGAGCTTGCATTATTTTTAAGACTTCTTCATGTATAGTAGAAGACTAGACGTTAAATAAGAGGTTCCATGTGTGATTCCGTAAGTCACACCGTTTGCGCAGAGAGGAGTTCAGGACGCTGGGTTCGTCTTTCTCAGCCAGAGGCTCACTGTGCACCGTTGTCTACATTCTGTTTTAAAGGATGCGATACAGTTGTCAGCTGCTACCTCTGCTATACGTTGGTCTTCCTTTCATTTGCCAAAGCTTGTACAGCTTCCACTTACTTTATAGTTGACATTTTCTTTCCCGAGATGAGTCTTCCTGAAACCAAACATATGAGGAAGTATGGTGGAAATGCACCAGAGTTGTTCTGCTTGAAGGTCAGGCTGAGCTAGTTATACCCTGCTGGACCTCAGCTGACACATAAAACTATTTGAGCACTTTTGCTATGCTCCCAGTTCTTGGAATGACACATGGAGGGATATATATATGTGTTTGAGCCTACAAGCTTAAGATAGCTTAACACAGGCCAGCTGAGTATCTCCAGCTGTATTTTAAAGTAAAATGGATTACCTGCCTAGAGATATTTGAGTTGATTTGCACTGGCAAGCCTTCGTAATTCTTATAGCATCCCCCACCTTCTCGCAAAAATGCTTTGCTGGAATAGATTATATGAGACGCAGACTAAGTAAATCTTACTGTGAAAGGTGGTTAGGCTGCTATAACTGAATTTGCAGTAATTTGCTTATACTGGTAGAAGAAGGTATTACCACAGTGAAGTGTTCTGGGTTGTCAGTTCTAACTGGCTTGGGTAGTGGTCTTAACTTGTGTTGCTAGTACCAGTATTCAAATAGGAGGTGTGTGATTAAAATTTTGAGACAATAGATAGCTACGTCTTGACCTGTTTGCTTATTTGTTTCAGGCATACCTTCAGCAAGCCCAAGAGCTGGTTATACTTGAAACAATAATGCTTCAAACTTTAGGTATGTCTTTCTAACTATCTCCTGTGCAGCCAACTTACCATGAAGAAGTAATGGGACCCAAGTAACTGGATTTTTAATCTGCTATTGGTACACTAGAATTTTACTGGTTTCCTGTACAACTTCTGACCTGTGAATTTAGTTTCGTATTAGCAGTTCTGTTGTGTTCACTTTGGAGAAAAAAAGGCATATTTATACTTGTGAAATAGATGTTTCTAACAGTTTGATGGGGTAGAAATCTGTACCCTTCCAAATAGATTTTACTCCAAAGTAGTAACTACATTGATATTTCTGCATATACGGTAACATGTTATACTAGATTAGCTGTGTATGTGTTGTGAAGCAATTGGGAAGAGCTTTATACCAAGTGCTCTTCCCCATTTTGCCTTTCAATAGAAGAACTTCATGTAATTGAGCAGGGTTACTACCTTTGAACATCACAAGTCATAGTGTAACCATTTAATGGATTCAGGTAATTCCAAAATTTGAAATGGAATGTTCTGATAAGAAACACTTCTGACTTTAAAGTAAAATACATAGAGACAATTACAGCTAGCAGGCCTGAGAACACTGACTTACTCAGATAATCTTAAATACCACTTTGAGTATGTTGTTTTTAAAAAAAAAAAAAAGCTAACAGTGGTGACCTAATTCCTAAAGTAGTGTCATAAACAAAGAAAGGTTTCTTAAGTCACTGACCTACAAATTGACTTAATTTGTAGTTTCATAGATGCAACATGTTTAAGTCCCAGAAATCAATGAATAAAGTGCACATGCGCACACATGTATTTCAGTGTGTCTGTAGTAAAGCTTTTTAGTGACTTATTAATGTACTAGAAACTGTTCAGATATGTTCAACTTTAAAAATACAGTAACTTCCCAGGCTATATACATATAGGACTTGAGATTACTGAAGGAATGTTTTACTAATTGGTCTTGAAGTGGCTATACCATCTACCATCCAAAAGTATGAAAAGGTGTGGAATAAAAGGCAGTTAAATAGTGTTACTTGATCTGCAGTGCAAAGGTTTAGCAAGCATTTTAGGTCTGTGGGGAAACAAAAGGGGGTTGTTTTTTTATTTTACAGATGCAAGTGTATAATTCTAAAATGTATTCGTAACTCTTCAGGTTTTGAGATTACCATTGAACATCCACATACAGATGTTGTGAAATGTACGCAATTAGTGAGAGGTCAGTGACTTTTAACCGCTTCTGTAAGTCCTTTTTTACCTTTCTAGTAAAATTTGAAGGTGATGTTATTTGTCTAATATGATCTTCACCAACTATGTTATCCAAAGATTTTGTTTAAAGCTAATTACTAAAAGCTTGATCTTAACCTTTAGAGTTTGATAAAGAGTCCAGTTCTCTGTCCTTCATAATTTTTTTTGCTTTCTTATTAGCTTTGATTTTAATAACGTCTGTTCTGTGTTTTCTCAAATGACAGAAGCAGTAACTAGTTGAAAACTGAATAGCCGACTACTTAGTATCGTTCTGGATTGATTATTTTCACTCTGAAGTAGTTTTACCAAGTGAAGTTTAGTCTGCATGTTGGTTAATGGCTAACGCTAGCTTTCTGTCTTAGCAAATCTTTTTAGGTAATGAACTGAGGGATGAAGAGAGTGCATAGCAGGTCTGCTATCACATGCAAATTCTTCAAGATGTGACTAATTGTTTTTCTGGAGCAGGGTGTACTTACGTGTTTTGGGTGGTAGCACCAAACCCCAAACCTTTTGTTAAACAATCATGTCCTCTAACTTGTATGCAGCCCATTAATGTGACTCTGGCTAGAAACCTGTTTTGTTCTTTAATATTTTTTGTTGAATTTTGGCACACCTTCTGTAATTCTTAAATTGGTTTCCTTTGGAGCTTTAAAAAAAGAAAAAAAATCCTCTCATAAGATGGAGGATGAAAAAAATTAGGAATCGGTTGTAAAAGCACCTAAAATAAGCTTTTCACTTTATGTTCCTTAATTAAAAAGTGTTTGGAAATGATCAGACCATGGTTGTTAGTCTTTAGTCATTAGCTGTTTTTGCAGTGAAAAATGCAAAGTTAAGTGCTTCAAAGTCTTTTGGGTTTTTTTCACTATAAGGTGTAGGAAAGCTAGATACAACTTAATCATGTTAACTAGATCTGTTTTGTAGTAACTCTAGAATTAAAGTTGTTCTTTGAAGGAAAAGTATCTCATTTTAAAGTAGCTTACTGGTGTGGTGTCTTCAGAGTTTGATTCT
This sequence comes from Gymnogyps californianus, assembly GCF_018139145.2. Classification (NCBI taxonomy): domain Eukaryota; kingdom Metazoa; phylum Chordata; class Aves; order Accipitriformes; family Cathartidae; genus Gymnogyps; species Gymnogyps californianus. The sequence goes on from NC_059477.1 coordinate 36,634,911, forward strand.
GAGTAGGACTGGTGCTGTAACTTATTTGCATATAAAGTAGCTTTATTGCTATTCTTGCTATAAGATAACTATTCTTTGCTTTCTGTCCAGATTTGGTTGTGACTTGGTGCATAAGTCTAATTGCACCTGAAGTCTCAATAGTGTGCCTCAGCAGCTCTGTAGGGTTTTGCTTTGGATTTTCTTAGCTGTTGGTCAATGTAAATGTGAGCACATATTTCCCTGTTTTGTGTGGGCCCCTGCACTTCTGCTTCGTATTTGGGGCTGTGGGGAGGGGTGGCAGGCAGTATTGTAGCTGCATCAGGATTTCCACCTTAGCAAGAGTATTTGACTTGAGCCTACAAGAAGAAAGGCATACTGCTACACAAACTTGATTTCCTTTAGTCAGGGGTAGATACCACTCTAAGACAGTTCAGCTTTTTCCTTTGTGTTTTGTATGCTACTTTTGTGTACTGACAAAATTCATACATTGAAGGTACATGCTAATTTTTTAATTTGACATTTTAAAGCTAGTATTTAATGTCAGCACAGTTTAACAAAATGCTTAGAATTCTAAAATTATACCAAGTCTTGAAATCTGAAGACTCCAGTGAGGGCTGAAAATCCCTGTACCTCAAGGACTGGTGCAAAGTGAATGTAATACATCTGATGCTTGAAAACCTACTCACTGGAGTAGGTGTGCTCATGAGTATGTGTGTATGCAAAAGGAATTCTTGTCAGCATATGCCCCTCCTAGGGATGTTATACGCTGTGAACACAAGACTCGAGTACCTCATACTAAAAAAAAAAAAAAAAAAGAAAACAAATTAATCCATAAATTAAAAACATTGAGCATGAAATCTGTAGTCATGCATGCAAGTCAAGCAAGTAGAGAATAATTGCTGTGGAACATTAGTCTTATGTATTGAGTGAATAAAGAGATGGGCTTGTGGGCACAGTGATATATCTTCAAAGATGCGGTGGTATGATTTTAGTTCTCCATCTCTTAACATTTATTTATTGGAGAGTGTGTTGTTTTAATGTGAATAGGTGCAACACTTAGATATCAAGTCCTGAAGCTTTCAAAATATATCTAAGACTTGTCAGTGTTAAGCCTTTAGTGCTAAAGGGATTGACTGAGAAGTTAAAGAAATGCAAAGTTGCTTCATCCAGTTCTGGTAACATGTCTTGGACAAAAAGCACTATTTCAGAAGGCAGAGATACCTTTTTTATTAAAGGTGATTAACTTATCCAAGACTGTTATGATTAAAACCTCCAACTGCATGTTTGGGGAGAGAAGGAAGGAAGGAATATAATGTGGCTGACTATTTAAGTATCAACAGAGAGGCAACAAAGTTAGCTGAGGTATGCAAGTGTACTTAAGGTTTTGGCTTAGCGTGTGTGCACTGAATCGCCATGTGGTGAGAAGATGCCCTTTTGCTGGCTAAACTTAAGTGGCTAAGAGGATGGCTGATTCTCTCTATCACTTTCTGTTGTCTTGCATCCAGGGTAATGTGCTTTATGCTGTCACTGTTACCTGTTAATCTGTAAGCTACCCCCTTTAAAAACAAAATGAAAAAAACCCCCAACAACCCAGGTTCTGTTGCTGATGCTCAAAGGATTCAGCCAAGTCCTTTGTCAGAAAACTGTCTAGTCTCATAGTGGCATACCAGAATCAATTGCTGGAAGCTGAAGATGGACTAGTAAGTGGACATTGGTGCAAATAAACATAATTGCTTCAACATACAACTAAAGAAAAAGTTGAATTCTTCATCTCAAAGATTGAAAGCCTTTCTGAGTGTTGTGTTAGACAACACAGATCATTGCAGATAAGGGGTGACTGGAGGGATACATAATGACTCATGATGTTCAGGCATAAGGTATCTAATTATTCCTTCTGGTTTTCAGAGATTCATGGGTTGATGAAATTGTTCCATCTTTACAGTTTGGTCAGTCTAGTAGACAAGGAAAATGGTGTGGGCTCAGTCTTTTTTCTGCACCATTCTTCCTCAGTGTCAAGAGACTGAGAAGAGGAGCAAGACCATCATTCCTTAGGATCCCACAGGTCCTCTGAGGAATTTGAAGGCAGTGGATCTGTGAAGGCCTGTCAGCAAGCTTCAGTGCCCATTCCAAGGATGCTCCGGTACTGAAGAGAGAAGAAAAGAGAAAAGAAAAACAAAATAATCAAAAAAACTCAACACCAAAACACCAAAAACTGTTCTGGTGTCAAACTAACTTACTGGCTTGAATGCTAGTTGAATGATCAGCAGTGAAACTGCCCTAGTGCCAAGACCATGACATGGTCCTCTTCACCTCTGGTGCAGAATCAGTCTGCTCCCAGCCTGCTGCTGGTGGAACTTGAAAGGGAGGAATCCATATCCTCATCTCCATCTTGGGAAGTCTTCAGTCATTCCTTTTTCTGTGTTGGTACACAACCTTCTTTTGGAACTGAAGATTGGATCCCAAGGATTTCTAGGATTGTTCTCGCTACTCTGCAGGTTATCAGGTATCTTGAACACCCATGATCCTTACTAATCTTTTGTGGAAATTGCACTGTCAAATTCTTCAAACATACCATAGTGTCTGTGTGCACAAGTGCCATTGGTTAAATCAGGCTGATAAAGACAAAGTCAGCAGAAGAGGAGATGAATCTGAATGAATCAGCTTTTTCAGAGGGTATTCGCAAGAGGAAAATTTAAATCTTAGTATACTAAGTGGTGTGGAAAGATCTTAAACACCAGCTGCACTCCAGCACTGCTACAGGCGGCCTTCACATGCTGAACTTTCACCTCGGGCTTTTACTGGCCTGTTCCGAAGGTTTAAATACTTTCAAGAAAGTAAAGCCACCAGGACTGCTCAGACCTGAATGCCTACACCATGGCCTGCTCCAGCCCTTTCCAGATACAGCAGGCATCCACCAGCATACCTCCATTCAGAGCCTGTGGCTTTTTTCCTTTTGCCCAGGACTTCAGCAAGGTTTCTCTCTTCTGATATTGCCTGCCTTATCTGCAGTCCCCTCTTTCCAGGGAATGCTTACATATGTTTTCAGGGTCCTAGGCATAGCCAGCTACCACCCTCCTAAGCGTGACTTGGCAATCACGCTTTCATGATTATCTCAAGATCCAAGATAACTAGTGTTGAAGAAAAGACTCAGAGATCTTGGAACTGCAACCGGTTGAATTGTGTGGCTATGCCCAATAAAAAGCATTTTGGTTTCCAGTTGGAAATTTCTTGGAGACGGTAGCCTTTTGGAAGGTGTATCGGACAGCAAGTCTTGTTTCAAAATCTTGATTACTACTTTAGTAATCCCCTGCCTTATGGTTGCTTCTGCAGCAGTGAGACAGGGTGGGTGTTTTAAATCACTCCTGAATGATAAAATATAAAACTGATTATTAATGGCTGGCGTCATAGTCATCAGTCCTGCGACTTGTGAGTTATAACAGAGAAGCTCTGCTGGCTTGTTTTAGCCTCTGCTTCAAGATTATTTTAATTTGGAGATGCACTTTCCACTACTATAAAGGAAATAACACACCAAAATATAGGAACCAAAATTCATTAGCTTTAATTTTAGTGATGGATTCTACTAAACCAAAGCTGTCCTAAATGTAAGAGAAGAGTTTGGGACGGATGTTTTCAATTGTGCCTTGTGTTACCTTAGGCTTTAGTTGTGAGCTGAAATTTCTTGCTGGTTTTGGCAATAATGATTATTTAGCTGTAAATAAGTTGAAACAGTATCTTACTGCTTGTAGTATAGGTAAGGTATTTAGCACATTAATTTTTGATTGAGGCTAAAATATGTGTTTCAAGATGTGATTCTTTTCTTCCAGGTATGTGTTTTGATTTACTCAACTTTCAAGCTGATGTTAAATAGAAGTTTTCTGGCATCTGCTTTTCTTCCTTGTTCAAAAGGGACATTTCAGTGAGAGTAGAGATGCTTCTTGGTCCGGTCCCTTAATTCAAACATGTTGTAACTTTACAGAATACAGAAATCATTGAAGATCCTTTAACATTACTTTGATGAAAAATGAAGAGCAAGACATCAATTTCAGTCTTATTCAAGCATTCTGTATTTTCATTTGTTTTGTTATGATAATCTCATTTCACTTTTTCTTTTTTGGTAATACTGCCTTACATTTTTTTGATGGGAGGGAGAGGAAAAGGTTGAACTCCCTGGTTATCTGGCATGCAGTTACCATTATGGCATAACACTGTCACACTGTCAGTTCACCTTTTGATTATTATGGATGAGTAGAATTTGTGTGTAGGAATGGATCCTGTTACCTTGCTACTTCCACATTCTTCTCAGATTATGACACTTACCTAGCTGTGTAGCATAAAGATAAATCTGATTTCTACCCCTCGGCAATCATTAGAAGTCGAGTTAAATCACATATTAAATATGCTTTTTTAAATTAAATTTTAAAAGCCATTGCAGTCTTTCTCAAACTTTGTGGAAAGATTATTATTAAAATAAAAGTTTAACAATATTCCCTTTGACATAAAATTCAACAATACACTTTCTGCAGGTAGTACTGATTTCAAGTGATAGTGTCAAAGAAAGAATTCAATGAAGGCTGCATTCAGTCTTCAGTTAAAACCATTGTGCCCAGCTATTCCACTATATGCGTGTTACAGTAAGTTCTCTTACTTGAGTGAGGAGCGTTGGGGTTTCACTGGTGGGGGCCAGTGCTAGATGGCTGTAACAGCCTGAGTTGTGAGCTTTTCACTTCTGGCACGTTGCAGTCGTGTGTGGTTTTTTTCCTGACTGTAACTAAAATGAAGTTGTTTATTTCCTATCGAAGCTTTGCCATAGGTTTAACAAGTGTGGAACAAAAGGTGATGAGTGCGGTGCTCTTAATTAGAGGGAGCAGAAAACTCGTTTAATTTTTTTTTTTTTTTTGCCATCTAGCTTGGGAGCTTGCTGTGTTATAGGGCTTTGGGAGAGAGATGCGGCTGTTTTCGGGGAGGTGCTGGGGGGTGTCCTGCCGTGCTCCTCTCCAAGAGCAGAACTCGCACTGTGCTATGAATTGGCTTTTCCTGAGTGCCTTACTGCAGCCCAGGGTTATGCTAGGGCTCATCTGTAGATGCGGGTGGGGAAGCAGGTATTCCTAGAAGAGAGCGCGCTCATGTGTGAGGCATTTGCAGGGTAGATAAGCAAAGGGAGACCGTTCTGCGGGTTGTACAGGGGGAGGGTCAGTGAATGGAATGACTGGTCCATCTCCAGTTACTGAATGTAGTGGCCTCTTCTGTATCTTGGAAAAGATTATTTTAAAGGCTAGTTAGCCAAATTCAGATCAGTTCTGTGGAAATACCAAGTGGTGCTTTTGGAAGGTAAAACTGCTTTAATTTTGGAATGAACCTGAAAAGTTAGTGCAGATCTTTAATCTCTCCGTTTTTCTTTTCTTACAGCAAGCAAGGATTTGGCACAGACATCCTATTTCATGGCTACCAACAGGTTGTTATCCTGAACCTCTTTGTTGCACTGTTGTAGCACACTATAGCTTCCTTTACTGCAGGGCCCCCTACATGTGTCTTACCCTTGTTGCAACAGGAGACTGGGCCATCTACAGTGGTGGTACCTTCCTGTTTGCAGTGCGGTGTATTGTACAAGGGCCTGATGGCACAAAGGGGTTAAATGCACAATGAGAAGTGTAGTGGTGCTTTCTGATGACATTTTCTCGATTGTGAGTGCATAAGTCTAAAATTGGTAGCCTGAATAGCAGCTAAAGATTACAAAGAGCTAAACTTAACCTAGAAATTCGAGCATCTTGGTAAGTACAAAACTATTTTTAGTTTACACTTGTAGTTAATGGCAGTTTTCTCTTAACTTTAAATATATTGATCCAACCTTAACTTATAAAACTGTAGTGGGCCTAAGATCTTTTCAACTAGCTGATTTTTCTTTTCAGATAGACTAGTAGTAGTCCAGCGTTCTTCCTTTTAGAAACAGTTCTTTAATCTTAATACATAGTTTTAAAACTTAAGTACTTTACATAAATTTAAAGTTCTAGGATTCCGAATGGGGATTATGTATACATAGCCTGTTGTAGAAAGATGGAATTTGAGAGCAGACTTTAGTCCTGATTCTCAATTACTTCAATTTACTTCTTGCAAAACAACTTTCAGCTTTATTTAAGAGGATTACATTACATGTAGATAGTGTTTAAGCAATATCTGCTGGTTATTAGAACTCTTCCAAATAAATATTTCTTGGTGGTTCCTTGATGGGCAAGGTTCTGTATTTGAAACAGCTGTTAAGAAAAGTTGTGATAAAGCAGTGAAACTGAACCAATGTCTTTGTGCTGCTGCCAGCTGGAAGCTGAAGGCGAGTTTGCAAATATCACGAATCCAGGCCTAGTGAAAGCTAAGCCCACAAGTAATTCACTTGGCTTCGGTGGAACTATTGGGTACCTTCTTCTGATTGTCTCATTCAGAGACTGCATAGTCAGCTGTATGGTTTTTACTGTAGAATTTTAATTAACCATATTATACATCTTTCTTTTTAGTACTTAAGTACAGTAGAATAACTGGTAAATTTATTTACTGTTCATTGCACTTTTTATAGCACAAGCAAATTAAACTTTTCTACCAGATAAATGCCCTGCCCTTTGTTTTCTTAAGGCAGTGAGATATCTTATGAACTTAATCAGAAAAATGTTCCATAAACTAATGTTTAACTGCTGTTGCTTGACATGTTATCTTATTCTGTATGTTAATGGTTGATTTGTTTGGGTTTTCTGTTTTACATGTTTGATTTCCTTTGGTTCCTCATTACGAAATTTGTGCAACAGTCTTCATCTTACTACATTCTGTCTTCAGTACAAGCCTACAGTGATAGCATGTGTGTGCATTCACTTGGCCTGCAAGTGGTCCAACTGGGAGATTCCAGTATCAACTGATGGAAAACACTGGTGGGAATATGTAGATCCTTCAGTTACTTTAGAATTACTAGATGGTAAGTGATACTGCCTTTTCACATCTCAAAGTTCAAGGGTTTATTAATGTAAAAATAGGAGCATAGTATATTAAGAGCATAGCTTTAAGCCTAAAATAAGTCTCACTGACTTGACATACTGGATCCTCTGGTGAGAGAAATGTATAGGAGAGGGGAGAACTCTGGAAGACAGACTTCGTTTTGAGACCCTTTTTATTTCAGCCTGTGGGCTGGGGCATCCGCTAATGTTTTGCAGGTGCAGGTTAGAATCTTGCTTTTAAGTGCTTTCCAGAACCAGGAAAGAGATGGAGATCTACCAGTGCAAATCCATGCAGCCCTGATCATTTTATGTACATGGCTAGTCCAAGTTTATCGCTTCAGTGTCACCGAAACAAATGTTTTTAAGGCTATACATAAAATTGCCATGTTTATGAAGGTAGTTCTATCTTAACAATTTGGTATAGCTTATGATATCTCAAACTCCTGTAAAACATTTTTTTTTCTTGTTAAATGGCTTCTTTCCAGAAGAAAGGATATACCTAGAAGACCATATACCTAGAAGTTTACTATCTTTTGAAATAGTACTTATTACAGTGGAGTCTGAGTTTAAGGCCTACATACTCTACCATAGGTGGTAGCTTCTGGGGCTTTCAGATCTATGTATTGGACTTTGCTATTAGTTCTAGAGTGAAACATTTGTTTCAAAGTAGTGGTGGAGGCCTCCAGGCTTGTTACGGCCCAGCATAGCTCCCCATGGCCTGCTTTTTCCCTCTGCTGAGCTTTTATTTCTTAACGGCAATGTTCTTTTTTTTGAAAGTGAAAACTTGAGTAGATGTCACGTGAAGCACAGAACCAGAGTGAGCTTGAAATCGCAAGTTCAAATGTCCCTGTCTTAGTAGGCTTCTTTAAGTTGTATCTGTAGTTTCAAATACCACCCTGCCTTCCTTCTCCTCTGGCTGTTGGTTTTGTGTGTTTGGTAAGCGCGCATCGTTTTGATTTTTAAAATCCCACAAGATGTGTGCTGTGAGCTCACGGTGAACACCGCTTAATTCTTCAAGCATTTATGGAGCTGGTGTGTGTAATAGACTCGGGCAGACCAAAGGGCTGAGGCAGTTTTGCACTTGGAAGCAGCTTAATTTGTAACTTGCTTGTGGAGTTCTGGAGAAGCCAGTTCTTCCAGACCTGCAAGAGATCTACTTTTGCATTCAAATTCTGACTGTACCTAATTATTTTTAGCTTGTGAGTAAAATTAAATTTCAGTGGAAAGTATTTTTATTTGCAGCTGACAAGCATGGAGACCTGTGTTGCCTTGTGGACATACTAATTGCAAGGGTCTTTGGTTTTTTAACACAGCCAGCTACTTTGCCTTGAATGCAAATTAATCAAAAGCTGCTGTTTAAAACAGGGTGCTTCAAAGGGTCTGATGGCTTCTGTTTTGTTCAAAGCTGTTATTGGTTGTTCCTGAAGTTCAGTGGAATGACTGAAACAGTGGCTTAAATTTATACTTTAAAGAAAACTGAACTTCATACAGGAAATGCCCAAGCTGAATGGCAAGTATGTTATTTTAGGAGCTATTGTTTGTACAGATCCCTCTTGAAATTTTTGGTCTAATGATTCCAGATTCTGCAAGAGTAAAAACAAAATCGTAAATTCAAACCTGTGTTTCAGAATGCGTGTAGTG